>NC_141542.1:7913000-8256500 GCF_021556685.1 Rattus norvegicus
GCTCTGGTCTTTGTGTTTGCCACATTCTTCCCCCTCATTTCTTGAATTTGAATTTTTTATTGGATTTTTTTTTTTTACATTTCACCTATTTCTGAAATCATGAGTTCAGATTGTTATTTCTTCCTTGGGCCATGCCCTAACACAGGCTGGATGTCGAATTGCCAATACTTCAATCCGAACATGAGAGGAGAATGATGGCTATGCAAATGATGACCAACTCAATAAGTGATGCCATGGAGAGGTACAAGGAGCTCATACAAGTGAACAGTTCCTACCAGTGAGTCACTGACAGAGATGAGAACCCAGCACTAGGCAGGAAATGCTTCTGTCCTGTATGACTTTGAACCAAAGTCAGGGCTCTGGTTCTGTAATGTCTGACTCTTAATAAGAAGCCTGCCTCCTGCAAGGGTCTTAGATTTGTAGCTCTTGGACTCAGTTGTCCTACATGTGAAGGGTGTAGAAAACACTCCAATTGTTATTTTCCCCATTAAAGATCTTCTAGATAGTAAAGATTTGTTCTATTAGGTGAATATCAATCAACCTTGACCTTCTTGGTTTCTGACAGGAGATTTACATATCTGTGATGCATGAGAAACACATGGAAAGATTGTATAGCTATTGGGTCTTCAACTACCCCTTGGAGGGGATTTCCCCACTATGTGAAGATAGTTTTAGCATACCATGGACATATAAGCACCCATATGGACCATCTCTTCTTCCTTGATTTATATAAACTGTCTTAGTGTCAGGATTATCAGAAGTACTTTGATTCATGTGGAATGTGGATTCTGGATTTCCCTCCTCTAATTGGTGCTAACTTGTATAGTGTGGCTCTATTCTGGGGATGTCTGGGGATGAGGACCCTTGATGGCATGATTGGACTTGCAAGAGTGAGAGGCAAATAGAAGCTGGCTGGCATTTACCATTTTTTGTTTGTGGTTCAGCATCAGGCACTCCCAGCTCCTGTGTGAACAAACTCAATTGAAGAACTAAATACAGATTTTGCTGAATGAGAAGAGAGAACAGCTGGTGGAGCAGACTGAACTGTCAGCATCCTCTGTGGAGGCAAAGAGGCTCTGTGAAGAGGCCAGAATGAACATCTGTGACCCCAGAGCCAAGCAACAGCAGGTAGGATTAGGCCTCAGGGTCAGGTTGTCCTCATGTCTTACCATAACCATAGACAAACCAATGTAACTGTCTATTGACTGATCCATGTCCTGACCTAGGTCTCATCCAAGTGTTCATTTATGTGATGGCTTACAAGGCTTTCTGTGGAGATAGCCCTTTTTCAAGAAACGGGATGTTTGGAAAGCAAAAGCTCCTGCTCTTCTCGAATCTGCAGTTTAGTAAGGGAAATAGGTTGATCACACAGCAGAGCACTACATGTCATTATGTGTGGAGGGTGCTATGTGGGAGCCCCTCTTTAGACTAGAACAGGGCTTTAAGGGATGAAGCAAAAGTCTGGAGCTCATTTTCTTTACAGGGACGTTTGAGACTCCAGGAAGTAAGTCAAACCAGAATCTTCCCGGGGGAAGACGCATGTAGAAATGGCAGAGAAAAGGTTGTCCTTGTCATTTGTGGTGGCTGTTGTCCTTCTTCCCCTCTTCTCCCTGTATATGAAGAAGGTGTCTGCATGCTTCATAGATCTTGGGTAACTACAGAGCCTGAGGAGCAGCATGTCAGTCCTGTCTTATTTGAGTGCTCCTGGAGAGTTCATATCTGGGCCTTACAGTCTGAAGCTGGTTAGAAGAATAAGGATGTGAAAAGGTTTCTCAAAGGCTGAGGGTTGGCATGAGAGATTTGAGACTTCAAGAACAAAGTTAGCCATATGTACCCCCAATTCTCACCCAGAAAAGTGTATTGCTGTGCTGACCTGCATCTTAGGGATCATGCAGGGAGGCCAGTTAATGACAAGCAATTTTGTCCAGTCATTTTCCAACTTAGTCCTTTAAGCCTAGGTGTCTCAACAAACATGAAGCTTCCTGTTTTGTGCTGGCCAGCAGTCTTTGCATCACCGGTCCAGTTCCAGGTGGAGCCCCCTCTCTTCTTTTCTCAACACATTTTTAAACCATTCAGTTATTTTCAAAATAAGGATTAGATTTCTTCACTTTACCTGGACAGAGGTATCCCCCGGGAAGATTCTGGTTTGTCTTATTGGCTTCAGCATGATCTTGCATGGAATCCTAGAGTGCATCCCTCTGCTGACATTGCTTTGCTGACTATATCATGGGCACAGCATTCTTTCAGGATAGATTCCCTCTCAATATTGTACACAGTGCTGCATTTTAGAAAAGTCACTGTATGTTATTTATTTAGCCCTTTCCTGCAGACATTGAGGTTGTTTTAATATCACATGAACTCTTTGTGATGAAAAGCTCCTTGTAAATGACCATGAGTCACTGTCTCCTCTGATGCTTCCAAAGTCTTCTATGAAGGAAACAGTGTAGTTTTAGTGAGGGGCCTATGATGAGTCAGCATAGAGGTTGATGGAGTCTTTTCCTAGAAATCTCTCTCTTGGGAATTTGATCATGTGTTGTTTAGGCTATCTGTGCAGAGCACGTAACTTACTTGTAGGACCATCAGGTATCTGCATAGAAAGGTTTCCTGAAGTGGAAATGAGTACAGGCCAGGGCAGCACAGCCTGCTTGAGTCTAAGAGACTTGTACACAGCATTGTTCCCACTAATTCCTCACTCAACAGGAAATGTGCTGCATAAGAGCAAAGTTTTCATTTGTGCATGTGAGTGTGTATCTGTGTGTGTGTGTGTGTGTGTGTGTGTGTGTGTGTGTGTGTGTGTGTGTGTTTGCCAGCAGTGGATGAGCATGGTTATGCTCATGCTGTGTGTTTTTCTAATGCTGGATGATTTTTCAAGTCTTTTCGGGAATGGGAATTTATATATAGGAGCGTGAGTGAGTGAGTGTTTGTTTGTGTGTGTGTGTGTGTGTGTGTGTGTGCGCGCGTGTGTGTGTGTGTGTGTTTGTGTGTTTGTGTGTTTTCAGTACTGAACCTGTGTTTCCCTCTATTTCCAAGTTTCATGATAAAAGTACTCTAAGAATTCACTTTACATCCATGAAACATGAAATACAGCTGCCCAGTCATTAAGCATCTCCATCTAGCTCTGTACAGCAAAATGACACTTAAGGTATTAATTTATTCTATTTTCAAAAAATTCATAACAGAATTATCTTGTGAAGTCTGGGGAGGAGTGGGAAATATGTTCAAGTGAGTCTGGTTTCACAGTGGTGACAAATGGTACAGGCCTGGAGCTTGCAGGTCCCTTTTTGTAATGGTGTAGAAGCAGGACAATAAAGTCCTTTAGAAATGCAACCCCCAAAAAGAAGACACAAAAACACCTGTAATGTAGATTTTCAAGTGATTAGGGGTAAAACTACTGATCTGCATTGAAATCCTTTGGAGCACATGGAGGTAAGGGGGGGCTTCTTTATAAAATCCATTGATTTATGATCCTTCTCTGTTCTTTGTGAATTGTGAAAGCCCACTGGAAGGTTATGTCACTCACTGTGTTTTCTCCAAGGTTGCTTTCCACATGGTCTGCTACCATTATTTTCCAGCTACCTTGGCACACTACAGCTTCCCCTGGGAGTTTGGCTTGGATTTATTCTCAATTTTATTCATTGAGAATTTGAGTTGCTTGGAGTTGTATCATCATACAGCAAAAGTCCCATAGCTATGTTGTGTTGCAAGAACAGGCCAATTTCAGGAGCCCCTTTAGGTACACAGTTAATCCAAAGCCCTCCCCTATGTTATCTGTGTAGCATTCTGCAAGTGTTGTTAATCAAAATCATTTTCTCTCAGTTAATTTCAGCCTCAATGGGGTTAGGAGAAATGATGAAATTCAGATGGGTCTAGGAGTGTAAGAACAGGTAGCCCTATGAGAAGCCATGTTCAGAAAGTGGAACAGAAGTTTTAGTTAACCCAGTGATTCCACAACAAGGAGTAGGTGTTGCCATTGCAACTAGGGAGCATCAGTGTTGTAGTGGTCCCAGAGTAGCCTGGAAGGAGAATCAATCCAGACGTTCATCAGCCAAGGAGTAAAAATGTATCATAGTGAGGAGCCTGTCCATGGATTCTGATTCAGTCTGAGATAATCCATGCAAGCTTTTACTTACTTACTCAAAATATCTGTGTCAAAATCACATTATGGGGAGAAAATTTGTTGATTTGGATCCTAGTTATGGGGATTTCCTGTGATTCTATCTTTGGGCATGAAGTCACTCAGGCTATGGTAAAGAGAGCTCCGATTAGAAGAAGCTGCACACTTCGGGGAAATTCTGAAACAGTGAACAAGAACAAGAGTCTAGTCCACCACCAACATATGATCCTTTGTTGGGGAACAAGACTGCTCTACACAGCCTTGGGAACTTGCTAAGCAAGATTGGTAATAGGGAAAGAACCCTGAGTCTATGACGGTTTATGGGAGGACAGCACATCACTGACTGAGCTGTCTATCGGCTTCGGTCACTATTTACATATCCCACCCAACATTTGTTTTTATGCCTCCAGAGTATCCTGGAGAATCTTTACATTAAGCATTAATGTTCAAGTAGGAACACAGGCTGGAAGAAGCCATTTGAATATCCTTTCCCTATATAAATACCCTTTTTGGGTGAATGACCACCCACATGGTTTTCAGCATCAGGCAGCTAAAGAGCTACTCATAGTATTGTTCTGGTACAGTTCATGTGAATTTTCCCCATGAAACAATATATATGATCCTTTGGATTTCTTGGTATTTTCTACTCCTTTCTTCCTGTGATCTCTCCGGAAAGATCTAAGGACATTTTCTCTTCTGTCCTAACACAAATTGCCTTGCACTAGCCATAGACTTACAGGGGTGCTGGTGTGTTTCTACATCACAATCACCTTTAATGTCCATGTGTACGCTGGGAAGATTTGCATGGAGCACATTCTCAGTGATTACAGGATCTATGCAATTCCCATGGATTTGATGTGAGATGGCCTCTCTGTGTATTTGCAGGTACAGCGGTTAAAATGGAACCCAGGCAGGTTCCTTCACTGCAAACATAATCAGAACTTTCACCTCAATTCTGGGCATGTTCTCCAGAAGGCATCCACATGGTATTCTAGGTTGCTCATACCTCTCTTGACCTCAGATTCAGACATAGCCACAATGTTATTATTCCATGTCATATACCTGGACAAGTGGGAAAATATGCTCATTTTTCTCTTAATTCCAGTACAGTGCATAGTCCACAGTTCAAATTCTAGCAGTTTGAAAAGCTGAGATATAAATCCAAGCCCAAGTACTCTATGACACTTGGGGATGCAGGGACTGACCTCAGCTGACAGACAGGTCATGCTGGATTGTCCAACTGAATAGAGCTGATGTAAGAGGGAGAGCTGAAGTTACAACCACTCACTAATCCTTTTTCCCCTTGCTCTGCCAGGTCTGAAATTCTCCAGCAGAAACTCAAACATGACATAGACCAGGACAAGATCTCCCTTGGTGAGAAGTGGTACAGGAGGAGCGCTAAGTGTGCACAGCAAATACACCACTATTGCATCTCATCTGTAATGTCCATAGCAACTGTGGACTGCATTTTCCTCCTTTAGTTTGAATTCTTTGGATTGAATAGGCCGTACTTTCACCTTGCCTCTCTCCAGCAAGTGTACAGTTTTGGAGGGACCCAGAGAAGTGCTGATGCACATCAATCAAGAGCTGCTGGTCATCCAGAAAGACTGTGCACGTGTAAATTTGTACTTGTCCTGATGGGTCATCCAGAACGGTTTCATGGAGATCAGTCCACAACATTGGAAAGACTTTGAGACAAAGGCTGTGATGTATTTTATACTCGGTATTGGATGGTCTTGTCCTTCATACCCCACTTCAATAGAAGAGACCTCCTTACATTCCACTTGAAAAGATTATTACCATCAGTAACTGCTTATCTATTATGTTCCAAGGCCAACCACGGGATATAAGTCTGTTCTGCAAAATGAGTAGCAAAAGAATGTTTAGCATAATTCCTCTGTTTAGATTTTGGTTTGAATTTTGATTATTTTGGTTTTTCTTGTATTCATTTGAAAGTTTGGTATTTATTTGTTTTTGTTTTATTCTTGCAGTTGATTCGCTATTTTGATGAGGATATAGACTGTATATATTGACTACCCGCATCTGGTTACTATTGAGTAAATTCGATGTATTCCTTTAAATAAAACAGTAATCTCAAACTCTTCACTCTTAAGAACCTTCTTTATTGATCATTAGTGTCAACATCTGAAGTCCCACAGCTATCAGGAAGGGATGGATCTGTGCATTCTCATGGGGACTGGGCATCAAATCACTTCCCCGTCAGACTGAGATTCAAAGGCATTTATACAGTCACTGTTCACTGTGTTCCCAACTCTGTGAATTTCAACTTCATCATGCATACATTACCCACTGTGTATGTTTGCTGTCAAATATATAGTTACCTCTAAATTATACTCTGTGGATGAGAGTGTTGAACAAATTAATGAGATAATCATTAATTTTTCTGTCATATCTCCCAGGAAATATAAACATGGTATAAGGGAGTTTAAAGCAATCAGGAAGCCTGCACCCAAATCCGGTGGTGAAGAGTGCTGAACACCCAGAAATGCAGATACTCCTGAGACCACAGGACAGAAAGCCACTTCTTTTCTCCACTGGACAGTTTTGTCTCTTTTGCCAAAAATCAAGTGCCCATAGGTGTGTGCGTTCATTTCTGGGTCTTCACTTCTATTCCACTGGTCTATCTTCCTGTCTCTGTACCAACACCATACAGTTTTTATCACTAATGCTCTGTAATACGGCTTGAGTTCAGGGATGGTCATTCCCCTGGAAGTCCTTTTATTGTTGAGGATAGTTTTAGCTATCCTGGGTTTTTTGTTATTCCAAATGAATTTGAAAATTGTTCTGTCTAACCCTATGAAGAAATGGATTGGAATTTTCATGGCGATTACATTGAAACTGTAGGTCATTTTGGGAAATATGCAATTTTTACTCTGTTCATCCTGCCAACCCATGAGCATGGGAGATCTTTCCATCTTCTGAGATCTTCTTCAATTTCTTTCTTCAGACACTTGAAGTTCTTGTCACACAGATCTTTCACTTGCTTGATAAAGTCACACTGAGGTATTTTTACATTATTTGGGACTATTATGAAAGCTGTTGTTTCCCTAATCTCTTTCTTAGCTTGTTTATCTTTTGTAAGAGGAAGGCTACAGATTTGTTTGTTAATTTTATACCCTGCAACTTTGCTGAAGTTGCTTATCAGGCTTAGGAGTTCTCTGGGTTAAGTTTTGCGGTCACTTAAGTATCTTATCATATCGTCTGCAATAGAGACATTTTGACGATGATGATGATAACAGCTATTACCATTGGAGGTAACATAAGTGGATCCAAGTGGCCCCTAGCACAGGCAAGCAGCACCTTTTGCTTCTAACAACTCAGTCACTTTTCAGAGTTATATTGTGTCTCAGCAAGTTTTGTGTCAATTAGACAAGCTTGGCCCAGACTGACAGCAAAATTCAGGTGTCTTGCTTAGGAAACTGAGCATTGAATGACTAAACTCCCATGAAGTCAGCCGGTGCGTGCAGTGTTATGTGCCATTCCTGGAAACAAAGACTTCTAATTTGCTTCTTCCCTCCCTTTTGAGACTTTGTGTGTAGGTACATAGTCCATTTTGTTTCTACATTCATTTCCTTTAAACTTTTAATTCCGTCATATGTGTCTGAGTGGCAGCATGTGCACATGACTGTGCATGCCCTTGGAGGCTGGGTGTCAGATATCCTGGAGTTGCAGGCAGTTTTAGGCACCCTGACATGGGTCCTGGGAACCAAAGTTCTTCTGCAAGAGCAGTACTGACTCTTAACCTCTGAGCCCCTTCTCCAGCCCCAACTACCCAATAAATTTTAATGAGTTTCCTTCCTGTGTGAGTCAGCCAAAGCCACTGGGCTAACTGCCTTACTGAAATGGGTGGTGATTAGGGTCAGCCAAAGTGCTTGCTGAGAGGAGAATTCACAGCTGAGGACTCACAGGTCTTGGTACCATGTAACCTCACATCCCCTTCCTGCTTCCAAACTCTGCTAGAGTCCACTGCAGTTTCACAGAAACCTCCCTCCAATGCCGTTTGGTGAGGAGCATCATGGAAAGGCCCTCTGTACCATTATGTTACAATATGTTACAGTCAAGGACTATGTGCTGGACTATGAGATGACCTAGAGCAGAAATAATTCAGCAGGAACAGAAGCTTAGAAATAATGTGCAGGACCGTAAATCTTACTCTCAAGGTTCCCAGGGAGATGGGAAGAGATGGAGCTCTTTCCACTGCTCATGGGCTCAGATCTGAGCCAATTACTCCTTGACCTCCAAATGGGTTGTCCCCTCCTCATTTTATAGCCCAAGTCCTGCTTGTTCAGCTTTAACTGCTGGCACATGCATAGAGGTTTATGCAGTGAACACTTAGTTTCCTACACAAATTATCTGGGGATGTCGATGTTAGTCTGAAGCAAGCTTTGTTGCCTCAAAAGATTTGTTCAGAAAAATAACTGTCACGCCCACCTCGGCCAGCAAGGAAGACGCAACACGGTTGGATTCTTCTCAACAGCCTTTACTGCAGGACACCTTCATTATTGACACAGGGAGGCGGCGGCGGCAGCAGCCAGCCCTAAGTGTTACAGCTCTAAGTGCTACAGCTCCAAGTGTTACAGTTTTAAATGTTACCGCGCGGAGCGGCAAAGCTGCTCGCCTTATATACACAACAGTATGTTAATATTCTTTCAGGGATTAGTGGGGCACGAGTCACCCCACTGCCATCCCAGCTACTTGTCCTCCAGAGATTGGCATGGCATGAACTTCCATTAGCATAGTACCGCCCCAGCCAGACTGACTTGAGGTGCAAAACCCCACGCATGTGCAGTACTGTTGTTCACCACAGGAGGGCGCCAGATTCACCTCATTATCATACAGCTGCCCTGACAGGGGACAAGCCTGTGCATGCGTGGTAAGTTATTAACATTCGGACTGGGCTGGCTGTGGGCGCCATCTTTACTTCGCCGCGCAGCTCCCTACAAATAACTTTCAAAGGTGATTGGTTTGCATTGCTTGAAAGTGCATCTACCTTGGCATCTGATTTAACCATGCTGCTTAAGACAACACGCCAATTAAAAATATAAAAGTGTATGTAGCGATTCAGAGTAGCCATAGCAAAAATTGCGACCATGGTCTGCAGACGAATGAAGCTCCCCAGTGCCTACATCAGCCTAAATTTCCTGTCCAAAATTCTAGGCTTTTAGAACACAGAACTGGCAGAGACCTTTAGTTCTTGAGTTTAAATCCTCATGGGAGGAGAGAACTGATTCATGCAAGTTGTCCTCTGATCTCCACAAGCATGCCATCACTTGTACACACGTGCATGAACACACACAGACACACACACATACATACACACACATACACACACACTCACACACACACATACACACACACATACACATACATACACACACACACACACTCACACACACACACATACACACACATACACACACACACACAAACACACACACACACCCACATACATACACACACACACACACACACACACACACACACACACACACGTCTCTGAGATGCCACATGAGGAAGGAAGCACCTGAGTTCTGGCTGTTGCCCGCAGACTGGTACACAGCACATAAGATTTCCAATGGGAAGAACACCCAGGACCAACCAGAGGACAGTCGGAGCAGGATCTGGAAGCCCAGGACAGGTACCTTGCAAATGAGTCTGCCTGCAGGAGACAGCACATTAGTAGACCAGGTAGCTGACCACACTCAGGGGCCATGCTGGAGGCACTGTGCCTGGATCATTCCCGCTACATCTTCTGCTGCCAGTGCGCCAAGGCTGGCCTGCTACACCATCTACTGCACTTCATGGCCTGACCCTTGATGCAAACACCAAGTAGCACATGATGTTCGTAAACTGTTCTGTTGTCTCCATACACACTCACGTCCTTGACCTGCAGAGAAATACTGCACAACATAGCAACACTGCATGCCTGGATTTCAGCAGAAAGAAGTGTGTGACTCTGCCCCATATGACTTCAGGAGACCAGCACACAAAGCAGAAGCCCCGATGGCCCACAGACATTAAAGGACTAGGAGGAACTGAGCAGCACTTTGGGCTTGCTCTCTGGGTCAGTGGTGTCAAGAAGGCATTGGGTTTAACACTAATTAGTCTTTAAGTGGCATGAGCCAAGGACTTCTTCAGCTCATTGTGGACATTGAGATGTCTATTTCTATTATCTAGGAGTAATAGAAGTTGTGGAGGTTGGACTGGGCAGTAGAATGTGGACAGAAGCCAATGCTACTTGTGCACTTAAGCATGTGGCTAAATTAAACTACTCAAAAGCCAACCAGAAGCTACCGATGATTAAAATTATTTTTAATTTAATCAATTAAGTTAAAATTAGTTTTAATTAAATTAATAACTTAATATAAAATATTTTCAACATCCACATATATAATAAATAAATTCGAGTGTAACCATATTTCCTCTGTTAATAGCCCAGGCAGGTAAGGAAGCCATATAGAGATTTATTTCTCAGCTTATATGAATCATGCTGCTAACCTTGCCACATTGAAATGTTTACTGCCAGTTTTTATCTTAGCAATTGTTTCCCACAGTTTGAATAAGGTTTCTGTAAGATTTCAATAATGTGTCACATACCTTGGGAGGATAATGCTTCCCTAGGAGCCATGAAGTATCTGAAAATAACCTCGGCATTATGTCTGAGAAATATTCTCTCAAGTTTTTAGTCAGGGGAAGTTGAGCCACCTCTGAGACAATGTAGGCTATGGCCTTTGGTTGCCTCCCAGAATTTGATGATCAAACTCTATTGCTGAAGACATGACACCCTTTGGACACAGGACTGGGAGGATTTGAGCTCATCCCCAACAAATGACTCTCATTGTCAGAAGGCACCGAGAAAGTGGAGTGTTTGGTCATCCTATCTAACCGCAAAGCCCAGAAACCACAGCCCTGGCTGGATGGCAACATTTCCACAATGGTGAAATACTGGCACCTTTATCTCTGGTGTCACGGAAGGGTTAATGATCTAAAAGTCTCAGAGGAGCTAGAAAGCTCTGGCTAGGAAAGTCAACAAGCTGTTAACATCTGTGGGCAGTTAGCTTACGGGATGCTTCTGATAAGAAGGTCAACATGTCAACCTACGTTGGCATTTACAAGTCCATGATGCAGAGGAACGGATGTACAGATGGAATCCTCCACTGCTGAAGTTTACTTTCTGCTCTAAAAAACCCTCAAGTCTCCTCCACTCCCCTGGAGGGATCCTATACTGTTCTAGTGAATGACAGCCTGCTTCTGTTGAGGTTGGCGACTTCCTTGTATTCATGTTGCCTCCTTCTGTCCCATCTAACATTTGGTGTTGAAACTGGAGAGGAGTTTAGGGCTCCTGTGACCCCCTCCCCTGGTTGTCGTTTCTCCATCCCCTCCCTTTGCTGACACCCACCCACTGACAGTGTGGTTTCCTTGGCTTCCTACAAGCTGAACAGCTGCCTGTTGCAGGTTGAAACCTATGGGCCTTGGGATTCTTTTTCTACCTAAGATCCACATTCTGGGCGTTACTGGCAAGCCATGTAAACATGGCTCGGGCTCCTTGTAAAACCTGTCCTCCTATCTCTCCAACTCTCCAGAACAGAGTCTCTTGGTTCCTTGTTTCCTAGAGCACATCCACTACTGCATGTTGTTAACTTAAGTCTTGGCCAGTGTCAGGAGGGGCCCCAGACCTAGGCCTTCTCCAGAACTCCAGGGCTTCCTTGGTCTTTGCCACCTGATAGGCTGGGACACGATCTTCTGCAATTCATGCTCGTTCCTCCAGCTGCTGCCTGGACCCAGGTAACAACTTAAGAAATGACTGTATTCTCTTTTTTCCTTGACCTTCTGAGATGGGTTCCAAATTGTCTGTGCTTAAGAACGCTCTTTGGCATGCCTAAAATCAAACCTCAAAACTTCACCCCATACTCTTACATAGTCTCAGTTCATATCTGGCCCCAATATCAAGTATACAACAGCCACACCCAACCTGGACTGAATAATTTCCATTCCCAAATCCTTACCGGCCTAAAGGCAAAATGGCGAATACTGAAATTCCTGCCTCAAATCTTTTACTGCCACTCCCGTTGTTCACTCTGTTCCTTCACTTCTGCATGACAGCTCTAAGTCCCAACCCTACTCCTAAGCCCTCTGCGATGTTATCCTGCAGGCGAGCCTGCACCCTATCCAACTGTTCTCACACTCTGCCTAGCCGCTGCCCGTGGACAAACCCCTCACCTCTCTGTTTGACACAAAAGGTCCAACTGAGACCTGAGCCCTCTTCCCTCCCACGGTCCCCCCTTAATCCTGCCCAGAACAAAAGGACAGTTCTGATTCTGGTTCATGTGTTTGCTGATGGTTTTAATTATTCCAGGTGTGGCACAGTAGAACCACTTCTGCTACGGCACCACATGGGAGCTGCTAAGCATCAGGCAATGGCGTCAGGAGCAGAGGACCCCTAAGTACTAAGTGATTTTGACAAACTGCCCTGTGCCTTGGAAGTTCACTGAGCAGCCATGGAGAGATGGGGTTTGCCCCGCTCCCTCCCATCTCAGACTCAAGCATCTCTGTGTCACAGTAACCTGTCTTAGGTCAGGCTGGCCCCTCCTCACTCTGAAACACCCTGAGAGGTAAAGGTGCTGTGCCCTTAAGGACAGTTAACTGGTGAAGCAGTTCCAGTGTAAGTTAGTGTTACTTATCTCCTCATACAGAGATGTCGTTAGGAAAACAACTATGGTAAAAGGACGCAGGAGTAAAAGCTAGCCCCTGACTCTGTGTCGGGGAGAAAGTAAATGGACACCATTGACCATCCCCCAACTGCGCTGATAACATTCCCTGCAGACATTTTGGAATTTACTCTCCACCTGGGAACAAACGTTTGAGTTTTTAAAAGAGTCTTCCTTTCTTTCTCCTTCTGTCTCTCCTGCAACCCTGAGAGAACCTCACACTGTGATTCTGCCAACTCTAACAGCAACATAAGAGCTCCTTTTCCTTGAGCTGAGACCATGATGTTCCTTTCTTTGTCTCTTGTTTTGCTTTCCTGGGCCTCCCTGCCAAGGCCTAGGTACAGTCTTCTGTGTCCACACTAACCCAAAGAAAGTGTCCTTTAATTTTTAAAGAAAGGGCACACAAGTCCACATTTAATCTGTGATTTTTATGGACCCCACAGGGACTTGTGTCCTGATGGGACATGGGTTCACTAGATCATGGGGCTGCACACAACAAAAATGGAGACATCTATAAAACTCCCAATCCCGCTAAACTGTATCTCTGTTATACTAGACTAAGGAGGTAACATCAGACAGTAACTAAAGGGGGTTTTGTCATTTTAGTGGTTTGGGACTCAAAGGATAAACTGCCGACAGCAGTACAAGCTGGCACAGTGAGCTACAGCCAGCTGCACTGAGTCTGAAGCCCTGCTCTTGCTGCCTCACTTCTCCAGGCCCATTCTACTCTGAGATAGAACCTGACCCCTGCCCTCAACATCCCTGAGCGCCTCTCCCATGTGTCTGCTTTTGTTTCTGCATGATCTGGAACTAGCAATATATCTCTAGAGAGCCCTGTTAGATTTCCTTTTCACAATGAAAAATATAGAAAACAATCTCAGCAAATAATAACCTTCAAAATCTTGGTTTTTAAAAGTATCTTATGTGTGATCCTGTTTATATAGACTGAGTACATGCAATTATGGTTTGCACACCATGTACTTAGCACCAAATTGACTTATGAGTAAGTGCTCACATAAACTGACGTTGTCAGCTTGGCTAACTTCATCTTATTCCTGGTAAAACTAAAATTTTTAGAAACAAAATAATCGATAAGCACATGTACACACACAGGTGCGCACGTGCACGCACACACACACACACACACACACACAAACGAACACACACACACACACAAATATAATTAAAAACTATGAGCACATGAGTTAAACAAAGAGAGATGGGTGATGAGTCTGAACCTTTCTTTGGGACAATTAACATGAGTTTTCAAATTTATTTATTTTATGTATATATACTTTTAAAGGGGGAATAAGAAGAGGGAGCTCTATCTGTATGATTATCTGAGTATAAAAAGCCCTCATACACACTGAATAAGACCTTTTCAGTGGGTGGAATAGGCTTGATTCTTTGGCACAGAAAAGGCCATTCTGAACAGGACACTGATACCACGGGCATGGAGACTGCATCAAGGTGAAAAACTTCTCACGGGAAAGGACAGCATCATTTAGGCAAACCAGCAGCCTACAACGTGGGAAAGAGGGTTAATAGCTAGGCTATGTAAAAAATGAAACTACCTAAACACGAAGAAACAAAACTCAACTAAAATGTGAGATGCAGAATTAAGCAGAGAATTCTCAAAAGAGGAGGCAGGAGTGTGCGGGAAGCACAATGGACGGTTATTCATCTGCTAAGAAAAGTGAAGTTAAATGAGGATTAAACTGTGAGGGAGCTAGGAGAGCAGGGTAGAGCAGGAGGTAATGTGGAGAGTACAGTGCTGTTTAATCTGGGAGAAGGGGTTTACAAGTAAAAACACCGTGTGAGGCCTTTGAATTAATTAAGAGGGAGGATATTTATCAGCTTTCTATTTAAAGTGTATGTTAAAGCAGTAAAAGAGGCAGGAGTGGTGGGCCCTCAGGAGGCAGAGGCAAGTGGGTCTCTGTAAGCCAGCCTGGTCTACAGAGAGAATTCCAGGGCCTCCCAGAGAAAGTCTGTCTTGAAAGACCAAGGGCAGAGACAGAAAAAGAAAAAAGATCCTGCAATCCAAACATGCCATTCCTATTCATGGTAAATGTTTTATAATCTTTTGGGGTGTATGTCTGTGCGTGTGTGTTTGTGTGTGTGTGTGTGTTTGAGAGAGACAGAGACAAAGAGACAGAGACAGACAGACACGCAGGCATGCGCGCACGCACACACAGAGAGAGAGACAGAGAGAAAGGGAGAGAGGGAGTGAGGGAGGGAGGGAGAGAGAGAGAAAGAGAGAGACAGACAGAGACAAAGAGAGAGACAGAGAGAGACAGAGAGAGACAGAGAGAGACAGAGACAGAGACAGAGACAGAGACAGAGAGAGTGCTGACAGGGAATTAAAGCCAGGATATCCTTCTAACATGCTGGACAAGCACTCTATCCTGTGCAGCATCCTCTGCAGTTCTCTCTTTCCTTTAATATTGAAACAGTGTTGGTAAATCATCAGGGCACCCTTGAACTTTTTGTTTTCTTTGCCTCACAGACTCTCCTCCCAAGCAGCTGGGGTTAGGAGATTGCACCCCTAAGACCTACTTCCGGTAGGGTTCTCTTTGAAAAGTCATGTCTGTGAGGACCCCTTCACGTCTCTCCTTTTCCGAACATTTATAAAACACCATGCCTAAGAATCTTTTGCAGGGAATTGGATATTGCACTGGGAAGGCCCATTTCTTCATTTTGAGATTCTGGTTATAAACATGTCATAAATATAAATGCCAAACTCTGGAAATGCAGGTGTAGAGAGTCAAATTCTAATCAGACTTAAGTGATGTGGGGTTTTGCTCTAATCTCTATGGTGCTCTCCGTTCCCCAAGTCCATGTTTTTCCTTAGGGTGCTGCCTTTCCAGAGTACTGGTATGCTGCAGGGTGCTCAGTTCCACATCTGTCTGCACTATTTCAAAGTTTTCCTTCCAGCCCACACATCTATGCCTAGAGCTAGAGGTTAGAACCATCTGTCCCTGCTCATTAACCAACCATTCCAGATCTGTATGGTGGTTTTTTTTTTTTTTTCTCTGTACTAAAATTAGGACAGTCCAGGCCCGTTGTTACACCGATCACACCACAATGTAGTTACCTATCAAAGGCCAGGGGAGAATCAGATCTTCACCACTGCAGTTTCCAACTTGTCTTCATTTTGGAGACCTTGGAATTTCCCTCCCTTTAAGTGGGTGCATCCATCCCTATTTATTTTATTTTATTTTTTATTTTATTATCATTTTATCCAGCATTACTATATAGTTAATGGCAATTTTAAGTCTCTCGTTTTGCCAGTTCAAAAATAAAAGTAATATTTTTCATCACTACAAAAAGTAGTCATGACGGAATATGGCGCTCAAGCTGTTCAGTGATAGGAGATTATCTCCACCCACCACCCTACAGCGCGGCTTTGGTGTAGGTAGGCCCCATTTCTCCGACCTTGAGAATGTTCTCGAATTCTCTCAGCTGGCCTAGCCTGTTTCTGTCAAGCCTACAGGAAATGCTCGCATCACGATTTAAATGCCACGAGAGGAGAAATATTCTCGTGCGTGTTCACTGCTGTGTCCCTTGTACCTGATATTTCAGGCACTTTTCCCAAATGGGGAAAAAACGGGGGGAAAAAAGTCCTGACGGCTGAAGGGCCAGCCTGTGAGCATGTCCTCCAACACGCAACCGGACTCAACCTCCTACATGTGGCTGGTGAAAGGGGCGAAGGGGTCCGGCCAGGCGCTGCCTTCTGTCTAGAGGTGCCTGTTATTTTCTATTTCTAGGTGCGTTTCGTTACTTTCCCATTCGGTCGCCGGTCTTTTCCAACGGGACAACCCTGTGTATTCAAGGCGCCATTTTGAGGGAATGACTGGAATAAATGCTTTCCTGAGAGAACTCTGACCACAGTTCTGCACAGGACGTGTTTCAAAGAGTCTTCAGACACGGTTCTGGGGGACCCGGGAGTGGCCTGAGTCTGTCTGTCCGTCTGTCTGTGGGGCTCGGGCCTAGCTCGTCCCGAGAACTGTACCTCACGCATGCCCCACGCGCACCCCTCACCTACTCGGGTGGGCGTCGTGGGTCCTCCAGTCCCCCTGCGAGGGCCGAGCGCTGCCGCCCATTGGCTGAAGCCCACCACGAGGCCAGCCCCGCACAGTCATCCCGGGGGCGCGCCGCCCACGCCTCAGTGACTCAGTGACTCTCGCCACGCTTGCTTCCCGACTCCATTGTCTCCGAGGCCCTTGGCTCTCCTTCCACTGCCTCCGCGACATTTTGCCCGTTTATGGCCAGGCCGCCACTCCGCAGCTGCCCCGAGTAGCTGCTAGCCGCGTGGCTTCTGTGCCATCTTCGGGTTTTTTTCCAGGGGACCTCCGGCTGCCATCATGGTGAGCCAAGGGCAGGCCCTGGGTGACAGTGCAAGACCAGCCCAAAGCCAAAGACTCCTTACAGGGAGGATGAAATTCGGCTTTTTTGATGTAGCACGAAGAAATGGGGGAGAGAGCAAAAAGGGGTTCCTTCGTATTTCCGGTGCTGGGTTCCCCACTGGACAGCCCCCAGGGTAAGGCCTGGAGGGCAGGAGTTGAGGCCTTGTTGACTTTGGGTCCTACACAAGCACTGAGGGGCCCCGGGAGATGGCGGGAGGCCGGTGGCCACGGGCAGCCCTGGGGACCTCGGGCTGCTCCAGGGTGGGCCGGGTGCAGGACCTGGGCGTCACGTGACAGCCCTTTCCCGCCTTTGGGGGTAGGTGCCTTGGGTCAGGCCAGCTGCCACCCAGCCCTGAGGCGGCTTCCGGGTAGGGGCGGGCATGGGCTCCTCTGCTAGGTGAGGCCTAGGCTGGCAGAGGCAGGGCCTGTGGACTTCTGGATGCCAGCCCTGACTCCCCTGGCTCAGTCAGTATGGTTTTGGGGGGCTGGAGGCGGGGCCTTCGCAGGCCACCTTTGGCCAGGCCCTGTTGACAGTGGTGCCTAAGAGGTGGAGGTGGCTTGGCCTCAGCTTGAGTGTTTAGCTCAGGTGTGCGTGGGATGGGGAGGAGCCAGAGGCCTGAGTGGGGTTGGGGGAAGGGTGAAGGAGGGGATAGCAGGACAGGACACCTGCTGAAATCCCTACTCTACCCCAGGACACTGGCTTTGTAGCTTCCAGGCTAGCTTAGGCTACAGTAAGACTCTGCCTAGGAATCAGTACTGCAAAAGTTGATGGCCATTTAGTCACAAATCCCTTGTGAGTTGCATCTCGTTTATAATTTTTTTCATTTTCAAGGTAAAGGAAGAAATTTATACAGTTTACGACAGATGTTAAAAAAGAGTTGGACTTTAGTAATCATTTGTAAAAATTGTGAATCACAATTGTGAATTATCTATCACAATAATTAAGATCGCACAATACTGGACAGTTTACTCACTACATTAGTGTCAGAAATGTGATGACTTCAGGCTTTATATAGGGTAGTATTTGTGACATACATGGAAATTTGCTTAGCATAGTGATTTACTTACATTTCAAAAATGTTATCCTAAAATCTTTTAATAACTATTCTCAGCTTCTAGCAATATTTGATATGTGGATATTCAGATATAATGGAATGTGTTACTATACATAATAGGAAAGTGTGTGTGCTAGCCTCCAAGTTCATTGCTGGTATTCTAATATTCTCATTAACTCATAGCACATTTGGAGATATAATTAATCTGCCTTAAGTTTAATACAATTTTTTTCAGTATGCTATTATAGTCTACTGGTGGGTAAGATTATACTTTTCCACCAGTGTCAGTAGTGGGCCTGTAGGTGTGGGGAAAATCTCAACTATTGGGGGTAGTGGGGGCCAGAGGCCAAGGCAAGAGGATCACTTGAGCCCTTTAGAAATTCAAGTCAACTTTGGCAGTGTAAAACATCCTTTAAAATCTGTTGTACTCAAGAAATAGTGGCATGAGTTTGAAGCCAGTCTGGTGTACACTTCAGGCCAGCCAGATTTACATAATAAGGCCCTATCTCTTAACTTTAAAACTTACACTTTCTTGAACATCAGAGTTTGACTGACAAGTATTTGGTTGTCGAGTGGTTTTGATCATATTTTAAAAGAAGTAACTAAAGCATTTATCTGTTGTGGAAGTTTTAAATAAAAACAATATTAAGCATACAGTAGGCATTAGGTCTTATTAAAATGGAGTTCTTTGCTTTCTTGGTTTTGAGTGTCACCTACTGGATAAGGACCAGGATATGGTGTGCTTTCTTTAATATATAATACACTATTAAGACGAAACAGATTTTATATTTACTCAGGTGAAACAGGTAGTTTAAGCCCAAATCAAGCATCCTATGATATTTAATGCTTTATTTTCCTTCTCATTAAATTTTCTCATTCATTTTACTTTTGTATATAGAATACAATTAGAAGACATAGGAGATTTTTTTTCTAATATTTTTATAAAAGGAAACCCAATATTTTGAAAAATGAAAAGCAAGTTCTCCTGAAAGAATAAAAGAAGTCAGCAGGTTAAAAAAGCCCCAATAAATGTAGGTATTTGACTAAGTCCATGTTTGTTGTGTTCTGTTGTATTACCTCTTCTGTACACACATTCTCAGTTAAGTTCTACTTAGAAAAATTCATGTTAACCAATTAAGAATCTGCTGTATGATGATTGTAGAGAGTTTGGATCAGAATCAGGAAAAGGTGAGTTGTGTGTATAGACTCCCTGAAAATAAAAGATGGTGTCGTCTCTATTAACTCCCGAAAATTTCGAGATGGCAGTGGGGGCTTATATGGTGTTATTCAAGAAAGAGCTATTTCAAAACATGCATTAAACACAGTAGTATTAAGGAATAGGAACAGAATTCATGTATTTCTAAACTCGCCGGACATTAATATGGCGGTGTTAATTTCTATTAATTTGCTAACAGAAAGGCAAAGAAAAAAGATTGATTTAAGAGTTTGATACTTTTCTGTTTGGGGTTTTGAAGAGCTGTTTTGTTTACATTGGAGTTTTAATGTGCTTTGGATTTAACATACTCAGTAAAATTAAAATTTAATAATTTAATTCTTCCCTTCCAATTTGTATCCCTTTGAGGTCATTTCTCTGGCTAGGACTTCAAGAACTATATTGAATAAGTAGGGAGAGAGTAGGTAGCCTTGCCTAGGCCCTGATTTAGAGGGATTGCTTCACATTTCTCTCCATTTCTTTAATGTTAGCTACTGGATTTCTCTGTATTGCTTTCAATATGTTTAGGTATGGACCTTGAATTAATGGCCTCCCATTACCTTTGTCATTGTTAGGATACTAGTAGGATAGGTTTGATTGAAATATACTCTCAAGAATATTAACAAAACCATTGCCTCTTGTGTACCATCTGACAAGATGTCTTGTGACATCTACCAAGTTCACAGACAGTTCTTCACAAACTTCCCAAAGCCAGCAAATTGGAGCATGAAGAAAGCCATGTCCAAGGCATTCAAAACCAGCATCCTCACCAATGCCCCCAGAAAAGGCTTTCTTAAAAGGAGGGAGGTACTGAGACAGTTGACCATCATACACTCAGAGAAGACTGTGCCAGGAGAATTGGGGAAAGATTGTGGGAGAGAGTAATTAGGTATCAGTAGTCAGTGAGTAGAAAGTAAAGTGAAAAAGAAAAAATATATAAATAGAAATAAAATAAAGTTCTTTAACAAAATGGGACACAATGTATTGCTGAGCTATACTGTGTTTACACTTGCACAGGCTTTAACATCTAGAGAGACTAGATGTGATGAAGTAGGATGCCCTTGTCATTTACATATACTATGTATACAGCAAAGATAAATGCAGTGGAGAACACACAGATCAAAGTTCCATTGTTCCCTCACACATATATGGCTCTGCTTCCCTTTATCAGGACTGTGGAGGCCAGTGCTCATCCAGGTCTCAGGGCTCAACCAAAATGCAGTCCCCTATGATCTCTGGCCAAGTGCTCTTGTGTTCCAAACAGAACTCTGCCTCAGGCTGCAGAGGCACTGAAGGGCCAGCCTTCACCTTCAAGGTGCAACCACTCTTTCAGCCTTTCCAGGCTCTCTGTTACTCAACTGGAAGCTTCAGCAGAGGCCTTTCATCTCAATAACAGAAGGTTACTTGATCCAAAACATTGGAAAGCCATCCTACACTCCTGATTGCCTGCTTACCTGAGTCCAAACAGCATATCTCTCTTCTTTATGCCTGTTTTCCTGATTTGAAAGTAAATAATGTGATCATCTGTGGTGTTGGTGGTAAGAATAAAATCCTTAACATGAATAATAGGACCATACAGAGCATGGGCTTCACATTCTAGATACAGAGTGAATAGCTAGAGGGAATTACCAAAGAAAATAATAAGAATCCTAAAAACAATTACAAAAATAATGAAATGAATTAAAACAAAAAGAAAAGCAAAAACAAAAATACCTTGTGGGTGCTGGATTTAAAGGCATGTATTGACTTTGACCAGCTTTGTAGGTATTTGAAATAAAAAGCAAACAAACAAACAAACAGCCTTATTACACTTGCAGCTGTTGCAGGAGAGAAAGCTGGGAGATATCCTGTGCTGCTGCCCCCATGCTGTGATTCTGCAGCAGCAAGTTCCTTGGGAATAGAAACCTGTATGCAGTGGGATCCCTTGCTGGCCCTGGCATCTCAAAAATAGAGGCTTCCCTAATCCAAAACCTTGGAATCCAGTTTACTTCAGGCCAGGAATGAAGTCAACCATCATTAGTGAAAGAGGAAGGGAAAATTACATAGGAAAAATATGTGCCTTAATCAGAAAACATCCTCAACTTCTAAGACCTCCACAATCTCCACTCCTCTCTTCTGGGCTTTGCATATTGATGTTGTATAACTCCAGATGGTAGGAAAAGGCAGAGTTCTTCCCAGAAAAGTCATACATGATTTTCACCCTGACATATGTGAGGTGAGGTGGCATCGTATCACAGAGTCAAGAAAGCCGGGATAAGAACACAGAAGCCACAGATGACAATGCCAAATGGACTCCCTCCTGAACTTATGGACCCATTAAAATTGAGGTTTAGCCTAATCTTAGGCCATTCCACTCCCTGCCCACCTGCCTGCTTTTTATGTTTGCTATGAGTAAAAGTTCAGCTTGTAGCCCCAATATCTTCATGATTGGACTTGGAAATTCAGGAAGAATGATATTGGAGAAGGGATGGGTATGTGGTTTCAATGTGGTAACACATGGTCCAGGTTGATGTTGGCTCAGTGATGTCCAATTTAATTGTCTTGTTATATTTGTGAAAGGGAAGGTATCCAACTTAATATATAAAAGGTACAGAAATTTATTATTTTATATATGGCCTATAGTTGATCCCTATGTTCCCAAGAAAAGGGAGTTTTTATTGCAAAAAATAGGATTATAGATCATTGATTCTGTGAAATACATGGATATGTAAATAGAAACCATGTCAGATGTCATGGTCTGTACAGTAAGCAAATATTCCCCGGTTTTATGCAGTCAGAGGTCTAGAAAAAATACATTGGCCTCCAGAAAAAGGGAAAACCTTAGGAATCGAAATGTGTGTCACATGTATTGTCTTGGGTAGTAGATTTACTTTTAAGAAAAAAACTCCCTCCTCCTTGGTCCCTAGAGATTTGGGTGCTAAGAAAAATCTGTTCCCTAATTCAGGGTTGTAAGCAACTCTCCCCAGCAAAAGCATTGATGACCTCTAATGAAGCAGAGAGAAACATCTAGCTTTGGAATAGAGGTTGCCAAACAGTATTCCCAGTGACATATGAGAGACTGGAGGAAAGGGCCCCCACAGAAATTGATCCATTTGGGTAAAGCTAGTTAGCAGGTAGGCCATAGAACTTCCCACTGACATCATCAGTAAGCCCTTCACTGGACAATCTATTGTATCTAAGAGATCCCTAGAATCTCCTGTGTGTGATGTCACCAGTGTTGTGGTGACACCAACTGCCTTTGGGATATTCCTTCAGTTCCCTTTGGGTTCACAAGCAGGCATGTTTCGCCAGCTGCTCAGGCTATTTCGCAAGGAAAGTGGAGATCAAGGAGAGACCACACCAAGGCAGAAGGAAGATGACCTCCTCTCTAGTAAAACAGGAAGGAGGAAATCATTCTGGGGAAGGCTTGGTGAGTCCTGGGCAGAGTTGGGGAACATCCTCAAGGAGGTAGGTTTGAGGTGTGCCTTCAAGGACTAGGCCTTACAAGCAGGAGCCTTGGTATTTCTCAAAGGCAAACCAAGAGTCAGGAGTTCCCGATCATTAATTTGAGAGAAAGCCAGAAAGTGGTAAGCCTTCAGTTTCTTTTCTGGAAGTTCTTTAATTGTGAGTGGCAGTTGGAGGCACTGTGAGATTAAGCATGTTTCCATTCATGGTGAGGAGTTGAAGCATTTCATCCTCTAGATTACTGTAGGTTACATAAGTCTCTGATGGCGAGAACAAGGAAGGATGTGCCCCTGGAAATGAATTGAGTTCTCAGACACTTTGGGCTGAAAAATACATGATTAGAGCTTGATGGTGCTAAGCATTATGAACTCCAGGATTATGTGCACCACAGCTGATATGAGATAATAATGTCCCAGATGTTTATGTCTCAGTCAGATTCTAACTTTCAGTGTCAGGGGTCCTGTAATAGTGAGTGTGGCACGTGTATGGCATTAGAGCTTGGGAAGAGGGACATAGCTTAAGAATCCAGTTCAAGAAAGCTTTTCTGCTCTTTCAGGGATTCACCCAGTCTCTACCATTTCCCCTTCCTCAACCTCCTTTTGGGATTCAGAATGACGTTTTCTGCCCATGGGCCATAATATGCAAATTCACTTGGGTTTATCTATCTATTTATCTATCAGGATTTGGTAGGAAGACATCATCCCAAAATGTCATCAGTGAGCAAGAGAAGTGTCGAAAGGAACTGGAGGAACTCAAACTTGAAATCCAGAAGTGTAAATTCGAGAGGGATGAACTTTATCAAATCCTGGACCTTTATATCTATGATGATTGGGACCTCAGGTAGTCATTATGCCCAGTAACCTGTTCACCGTCTTGTGTTCTGTTCTCTCTCTGCTAACCCAAGATTTCCTCATAGCACGAGAGAGTTTCACCTCCCATCCTGGATTTTAAAGAGCCTTGGCAGGCATTTGCTTGTGAGATAAGCTAGGTGCTGTGTGTTTAGGGTCAACCTCTTTTGTACTTGACCCTGAGCTCCTTGGATTAGCATTGGTTCTGTTAACAGCTAGAAGGACCTGGTCACACTTGCTGCCTCTAAGTGCGGGAATGAAATGCCTGCATGACATCACTCTTTTCCTCTGATTTTGTTCATTATACACTGATTCTATAGCACCTCCATGCATGTAGTTGGGATTCTCCTTGTGTTTTATATGGGTTGGTATGTATGTATGTGAAAGTATTTGTGGGTTTTATGGTCACGGTCAGGGAGTCTGGGGAGTTTGATGGGATCTGAGGATTTGTGTGATGGACAGTTTGCAGGTCATGATGGTGTGGAAGCCCACAGGGATCAACAGAGCACTTTGCATCTTCTATTTACTTAGGTGGTAGATAGGACTCTCCTGAGGGAAGGAGGGGTTACAAATCCTCTTCCCTGTCAAAGTAGTTATGCCCTCTGGTAATTCAGGGAACAGTAGGAAACAAGGTTTGAGAATCCCTGTTTTCAAAACAAAAGAAATGTCATCACAACTATCTGTTGGACCCAAGCCACTCCAGTACAGAGGGTCTTTGCAGAACCATATCTCCACAGTCTTTGAAAGAGTCCTTATTTCAAAATAACTCTTTGCTGATTTGCATAGAAACATTTCCTTGAAAGAATTGTTGTTGGAGTCTCACTGTTGTGTTTTTGCTCTGGTCTTTGTGTTTGCCACATGATTCCCTACCCCCTCCTTTCTTAAATTTGAATTTTTTATTGGTTTTTTTATTTACACTTCACCTAATTCTGAAATCAGGAGTTCAGATTGTTATTTCTTCCTTGGGCCATGTCCCAACACAGGCTGGATGTCGAATTGCCAAAACTTCAATCCGAACATGAGAGGAGAATGATGTCTATGCAAATGATGACCAACTCAATAAGTGATGCCATGGAGAGGTACAAGGAGCTCATACAAGCGAACAGTTCCTACCGGTGAGTCACTGACAGAGATGAGAACCCAGCACTAGGCAGGAAATGCTTCTGTCCTGTATGACTTTGAACCAGATTCAGGGCTCTGGTTCCGTAGTGTCTGACTCTTAACAAGAAGCCTGCCTCCTGGCAAGGGTCTTAGATTAGTAACTAATGGACTCATTTGTCGTACATGGGAAGTGTGTAGAAGACACTCCAATTGTTATTTTCCCCATTGAGGATACTCTAGATAGAAAGTTTTGAACCATGATGGGAATATCAATCAACTCTGAACCTGTAGGACTCTGACAGCAGATTTAAAGATCTGTGATGCATGAGAAACACATGGAAAGATTGTATAGCTATTGGGTCTTCAACTAACCCTCAGAGGGGATTTCCCCACTATGTGAAGATGGTTTTAGCACACCATAGATATATAAGCACCCATATGGACCATCTCTTCTTCCTTGATTTAGGTAAACCGTCTTAGTGTCAGGATTTTCAGAAGTACTTTGATTCATGTGGATTGTGGATTCTGGATTTGACCCCCTCTAGTTGGTGCTAACTTGTATAGTGTGGCTCTATTCTGCGGATGTCTGGGGATGAGGACCCATGAAGGGATGATTATACTTGCAAGAGTGAGAGGCAAATAGAAGCTGGCTGGGATTTACCATTTTTTGTTTGTGCTTCAGCATCAGGCACTCCCAGTTCCTGCGTGAACAAGCTCAATTGAAGAACAAAATACAGATTTTGCTGAATGAGAAGAGAGCACAGCTGGTGGAGCAGACTGAACTGCCAGCATCCTCTGTGGAGGCAAAGAGGCTCTGTGAAGAGGCCGGAATGAACATCTGTGTCCCCAGTGCCAAGCAACAGCAGGTAGGGTTAGACCTCAGGGTCAGGTTGTCCTCATGTCTTACCATAAACATAGACAAACCACTGTAACTGTCTATTGACTGATCCATGTACTGTCCTCTGTCTCATCCAAGTGTTCATTTATGTGATGGCTTACAAGGCTTTCTGTGGAGATAGCCCTTTTGCAAGAAACGGCATGTTTGGAAAGCAAAAGCTCCTGCTCTTTGAGAATCTGCAGTTTGTTAAGGAAGATAAGTTGATCACACATCACAGCACTACATGCCATTATGTGTGGAGGGTACTATGTGCAAGCCCCTCTTTAGACTAGAACAGGGCTTTGAGGGATGAAGCAAAAGCCTGGAGCTCATTTTCTTTACAGGGATCATTTGAGACTCCAGGAAGTAAGTAGTTTTCAAGGAGGAGAGCCTGGTGGAAATGGCAAAAAAAAGGTTCTAATTGTCATTTGTGGTAGCTTTTGTTCTTCCTCCCCCATCCCCCTCTATATGAAGATGGTGTCTGCATGCTTCATAGATCTTGGGTAACTACAGAGCCTGAGGAGCAGCATGTCAGTCCTGTCTTATTTGAGTGCTCCTGGAGAGTTCACATCTGGGCCTTACAATATGAAGCTGGTTAGAAGAGCAAGGATGTGGAAAAGGTTTCTCAAAGGCTGAGGGTTGGCATGAGAGATTTGAGACTTCAAGAACAAAGTTATGCGTATGTACCCCCAATTCTCACCAAGAAAGCTGCATTGCTGTGCTGACCTGCATCTTGGGGAACATGCGGGGAGGCCAGTTCATGACAAGCAATTTTGTCTAGTCATCATCCAACTTAGTCCTTTAAGCCTAGGTCTCTCAACAAACCTGAAGCTTCCTGTTTTGTGCTGGCCAGCAGTCTTTGCATTACTGGTCCAGTTCCAGGTGGAGCCCCCTCTCTTATTTTCTCAACACATTCTTAAAACATTCAGTGATTTTCAAAATAAGGATTAGATTTCTTCACTTTACCTGAACATAGGTATCCCCCTGGAAGACTCTGGTTTGTCTTATTGGTTTTGCCATGATCTTGCATGGAATCCTAGAGTGCATCCCTCTGCTGACATTTCTTTGCTGATTATATCATGGGCATGGCATTCTTTTAGGATAGACTCCCTCTCAATATTGTACAGTGCTGCATTTCAGAAAAGTCACTGTATGTTATTTATTTAGCCTTTTTCTGACTGACATTTAGGTTGTTTTAATATCACATGAACTCTAATGTGATGAAAAGTTCCTGGTAAATGACCATGAGTCACTGCCTTCTCTGATGCTTCCAAGGTCTTCTATGAAGGAAACAGTGTAATTTTAGTGAGGGGCCTATGATGAGTCAGCATAGAGCTTGATGGAGTCTTTTCCTAGAAATCTCTGTCTTGGGAATTTGATGTGGTGTTGTTTAGGCTATTTGTGCAGAACATGTAACTTACTTGTAGGACCATCAAGTATCTGCATAGAAAGGTTTCCTGAAGTGGAAATGAGTACAGGCCAGGGCAGCACAGCCTGCTTGAGTCTAAGAGACTCGTACACAGCATTGATCCCACTAATTCCTCACTCAACAGGAAATGTGCTGCATAAGAGCAAAGTTTTCATTTGTGCATGTGAGTGTGTATCTGTGTGTGTGTGCCCGCGCACGTGCGCATGTGTGTGTGTGTGTGTGTGTTTCTGTGTGTGTGTGTGTGTGTGTGTGTGTGTGTGTGTGTGTGTGTGTGTTTACCAGCAGTGGCTGAGCATGTTTATTCTCATGTTGTGTCTTTTTCTAATGCTGGATGATTTTTCAAGTCTTTTTGGTATGGGAATTTATATATAGGAGTGTGGGTGAGTGTGTGTGTGTGTGTGTGTGTGTGTGTGTGTGTGTGTGTTTGTGTGTGTATGTGTTTTTTCAGTAGTGAACGTCTGTTTCCCTCTATTTCCAAGTTTCATGAGAAACGAACTCTAAGAGTTCACTTTACATCCATGAAACATGAAATACAGCTGCCCAGTCATTTGGCATCTCCATCTAGCTCTGTACAGCCAAAGGACACTTAACTTATTAACTAATTCTGTTTTCAAAAAATTCATAACAGAATTATCTTGCGAAGTCTGGGGAGGAGTGGGAAATATGTTCAAGTGAGTCCAGTTTCACAGGGGTAACAAATGGTAAAGACCTGGATCTTGCAGGTCCCTTTTTGTTATGGTGTAGAAGCAGGACAATAAAGTTCTTTAGAAATGCAACCCCCCAAAAAGAGGACACAAAAACACCTGTAAAGTTAGATTTTCAAGTGATTAGGGGAAAAGTACTGATCTGCATTGAAATCCTTTGGAGCACATCAAAGGAAAGGAGTACAGGGAGGTAAGGGCAAGGCTTCTCTATAAAACCATGAGTTTATGCTGCTTCTCTGTTCTTTGTGAATTGTGAAAGCCCACTGGAAGTTTGTGTCACTCACTGTGTCTTCTCCGAGGTTGCTTTCCACATTGCCTGCTACCATTTCTTTCCAGCTACCTTGGCAACTCCAGCTTCCCCTGGGCTGTTGGCTTGGATTTTATTCATTGAGAATTTGAGTTGCTTGGAGTTGTATCATCATACAGCAAAAGTCCCATATGCTGTGGTGCAAGAACAGGACAGTTTCAGGAGCCCCTTTAGGTGCACAGATAATCCAAAGCACTCCCCTATGTTATCTGTGTAGTATTCTGCAAGTGCTGTTAATCAACATCATTGTCTCTCAGTTAATTTCAGCCTCAATGAGGTTAGGAGAAATGATGAACTTCAGATGGGTCTGGGAGTGTAAGAACAGGTAGCCCTATGAGAAGCCATGTTCAGAAAGTGGAACAGAAGTTTTAGTTAACCCAGTGATTCCACAAAAAGGAGTAGGTGTTGCCACTGCAACTAGGGAGCATCAGTGTTGTAGTCGTCCCAGAGCAGCCTGGAAGGAGAATCAATCCAGACGTCCATCAGCCAAGGAGTAAAAATGTACCATAGGGTGGAGCCCTTTATGGATTCTTATTCAGTGTGAGATAATCCATGCAAGCTTTTACTTACTTACTCACTCAAAATATCTGTGGCACAATCACATTACCTGGAGAAAATTTATTGATTTCGATCCTGGTTATGGAGATTTCCTATGATTCTAGCTTTGGGCATGAAGTCACTCAGACTATGGTAAAGAGAGCTCCGATTAGAAGAAGCTGCACACTGTGGGGAAAGTCTGAAAGAGTGAACAAGAACAAGAGTCTAGTCCACCACCAACATATGATCCCTTGCTGGGGAACAAGACTGCTCTACATAGCCTTGGGAACTTGCTAAGCAAGATTGGTAATAGGGAAAGAACCCTGAGTCTATATCGATTTATAAGAGGACAGCACATCACTGACTGAGCTGTTTATAGGCTCTTGTCACTATGTACATATGCCACACAACATTTGTTTTTATGCCTCCAGCATATCCTGGGGAATCTTTACATTAAGCATTAATGTTCAGGTAGGAACACAGGCTGGAAGAAGCCATTTGAATATGCTTCCCTATATAAATACCCTTTTTGGGTGAATGACCACCCACATGGTTTTCAGCATCAGGCAGCTAAAGAGCTACTCAGAGTATTGTTCTGGTACAGTTCATGTGAATTTTGCCCATGAAACAATATATATGATCCTTTGGATTTCTTGGTATTTTCTACTCCTTTCTTCCTGTGATCTCTCCGGAAAGATCTAAGGTCATTTTCTCTTCTGTCCTCTCACAAATTGCCTTGCACTAGCAATAGACTTACAGGGGTGCTGGTGTGTTTCTACATCACAATCACCTTTAATGTCCATGTGTACGCTGGGAAGATTTGCATGGAGCACATTCTCAGTGATTACAGGATCTATGCAATTCCCATGGATTTGATGTGAGATGGCTTCTCTGTGTATTTGCAGGTACAGCGGTTAAAATGGAACCTAGGCAGGTTCCTTCACTGCAAACATAATCAGAACTTTCACCTCAGTTCTGGGCATGTTCTCCAGAAGGCATCCACATGGTATTCTAGGTTGCTCATAGCTCTCTTGAACTGCGATTCAGAGACAGCTACAATGTTATTATTCAATATATTATACCTGGACCAGTGGAAAAATATGCTCATTTTTTCTAAATTCCAGTACAGTGCATAGTCCACAGTTTAAATTCTAGCAGTTTTTAAAAGCTGAGATATAAATCCAAGCCCAAGTACTCTATGACACTTGAGGATGCAGGGACTTACCTCAGCTGACAGGTCATGCTGGATTGTCCAACTGAATAGAGCTGATGTAAGAGGGAGAGCAGAATAGACAACCCCTCACTAAACCTTTTTTCCCTTGCTCTGCCAGGTCTGAAATTCTCCAGCAGAAACTCAAACATGACATAGACCAGGACAAGATCTCCCTTGGTGAGAAGTGGTACAGGAGGAGCGCTAAGTGTGCACAGCAAATACACCACTATTGCATCTCATCTGTAATGTCCATAGCAATTGTGGACTGCATTTTCCTCCTTTAGTTTGATTTCTTTGGATTGAATAGGCTGTACTTTCACCTCGCCTCTCTCCAGCAAGTGTACAGTTTTGGAGGGACCCAGAGAAGTGCTGATGCACATCAATCAAGAGCTGCTGGTCATCCAGAAAGACTGTGCACGTGTAAATTTGTACTTTTCCTGATGGGTCATCCAAAAGGGTTTCATGGAGATCAGTTCACAACATTGGAAAGACTTTGAGACAAAGACTGTGATGTATTTTATACTCGGTATTGGATGGTCTTGTCCTTCATACCCCACTCCAATAGAAGAGACCTCCTTACATTCCGCTTGAAAAGATTATTACCATCAGTAACTGCTTATCTATTATGTTCCAAGGCCAACTACGGGGTATAAATCTGTTCTGCAGAATGAATAGCAAAAGAATGTTTAGCACAATTCCTCTGTTTAGATTTTGGTTTGAGTTTTGATTATTTTGGTTCTTTGGTTTTTCTTGTATTCATTTGAAAGTTTGTTATTTATTTGTTTTTGTTTTATTCTTACAGTTGATTCGCTATTTTGATAAGGATATAGACTGTATATATTGACTACCCACATCTGGTTACTATTGAGTAAACTGGATGTATTCTTTTAAATAAAACAGTGATCTCAAACTCTTCACTCTTAAGAACCTTTTTATTGATCATTAGTGTCACCATCTGAAATCCCACAGCTATCAGGTAGCGATGGATCTCTGCATTCTCGTGGGGACTGGGCATCATAATTACTTCCCAGTCAGACTGAGATACAAAAGCCATTATACAGTCACTGTAGACTGTGTTTCCAACTGTGTGAATACCATGTTCATCATGCAAAAATTACCCACGGTGTAACCTTGTTGTCAATATTTAGATACCACTTAATTATGCTGTTTTGTGGATGAGAGTGTTGAATATATTAATGGGATATACATCAGGTTTTCTGTAATATTTCCCAGGAAATAAAAGCATGGGATAAGGGAGATTAAAAGCAATCAGGAAGCCAACACCCAAATTTTGTTTTGGAAAGAACTGAACACCCAGAAATTTGGATGATCCTGACCACAGCACAGACCGTCACTTCTGTCCACCTCTGCACACATCCCTGGCCCAAGAGGAAACTGCACAGTGCCTCCGATACAGGAATATGAGAGCAGTCAGCGACAGGAACCTACTTGGTCCAGCCTGGACCCAGAACTGAACTGAGTACCGAGAATATTTGAAGAAAACCAAAGGCATAGTATTCTGTGTTTCCTGATTGTGGCTTTTTTTAACACTCTAAATGCGATTTTGTTTTGTTTTGTTTTGTTTTTGGATATTTTTTCATTTCCATTTCAAATGTTATTCACTTTCCTTTTTTCCCGGAAATAAGACCCCCTATACCATGGCACTCCCTTCTTCTATAACGTGTTCCCTTTCACATCGACCCCCTTTCCCTACTCCTGACATTCCCCTACACTGAGGGTCCAACCTAGACAAGACCAATCGTTTCTCCTTCTATTTGTGCCCAATAAGACCATGCTCTACTACATAAGCATTTGGATCATAGGTCAGTCCATGTATAGTCCTTGGGTAGTGGTTTAGTCCCTGGAAGCTCTGGTTGGTTGGCATTGTTGTTCTTATGGGGTTGCAAGTCCCTTCAGCTCTTTTAACCCTTTCTCTAATTCCTCCATCTTGGATCTAGTTCTCAGCTCGATGATTTATTGCTAGCATTCGCCTCTGCAATTGACATGATTTGTCTGTGCCTCCCAGTAGATTGTTATAGCAGGATCCTGTCATCATGGTCTCCTTAGCTGCATCAATCTTATCTATTTTGGTTGATATATATACATATATATATACATATACATATATATGTATATATATATATATTCACTGTCTCCTCCAAACTTTTGCCTCCATATCCCGACCTATGAATGTATTTGTTCTCCCTTTTAACAAGGAGTGAAGCATCTGCATTTCAGTGGTCCTTCTTCTTGAGAGGCAAATGCTAGCAGCAAACATTGAACTGAGACTGGGCTTCCCATTGGAGGAAATAATGAAAGTATTGGAAGACCTGAAGGGGTTTGCAACCCCATAAGAACAACAATGCCAACCAACCAGAGCTCCCAGGGACTAAACCATTACCCAAGGACTATACATGGACTGACCCATGGCTCCAGCTGCATATGTAGCAAAGGATGGCCTTGTTGGGCACCAATGGAAGGAGAAGCATGTGGTCCTGCCAAGGCTGGATCCCCCAGTGAAGGTGTATATGGGGGGGGGACAAATTGGGTGGGGAACATTGTTATAGAAGAAGGAGAGTGGGATGGGATAGAGGGCTTATGTTCGGGAAACCAGGAAAGGAAATAACACTTGAAATGTAAGTAAAAATTATTCAATAAATGAAAAAAATCTGAAAAAAATGAATTTGTGACCAATGGTGCTGGGTTAATTCCTCACAAGTTGATCAGATCTTGAAGAAGTTCACATTGATAGATTTCTAGGGTAGGAACTCCCAACATTCCCTGCTTCAGTAAAAATAGGGCTATGTATTCAGGCCCTTCTCAGCGTAAGAGACACAGACTGTCCCTTCACAGATCATGGGAGACAAAAAAAACAATGAAAGTTCCAAGCCTATACAGCTGGGTGTGGTCGTGGTTTGGCCTTGTCTACCTGGATGGTTAATCACAAGAGTTCCACTTTTCTGTATTTGAAGTATGGAAATGAGCTGGAGAAACGAATCAGCAGTTAAGCACAGTGGCTGCTGCTCTTTCAGAGGACCTGGGTTAGAGTCCTAGTACCCACATGGCAGCTCTCAACACTCCATAACTCTAGTCCCAGGGATCTCATGCCCTCTTCTGATCTTTCTACACACCAGGCACACACTACTGCCCAGATATACATGCAAGCAAAAGACCTGTGGACATGAAAACAAAGAAACAAATACAAGCGAATAAATAAATCTGTGGAAACCACTATATCTCAACAGAGCATAGGTTTGCTACAAAAATAAATGAACTTTTTTTTGTCATCTACATGAATTTATTCATACTTTCTTAAATAAAAGATGAAAAGGATGAGAAGGAGGAAGAGGAGGAGGAGGAAGATGAGGAGAAGAAAGAGGAGGAAGAAGAAGATGAGGAGAAGTTGGAAGAGGAGGAGGAAGATGAGGAGAAGTTGGAAGAGGAGGAGGAGGAGCAGGAGGAGGAGGAGGAAGAGGAGGAAGAGGAGGAGGAGGAGGAAGAGGAGGAGGAGGAGGAGGAGGAGGAGGTGGTGGTGGCCAGGGAAGTTATTCATAAACACTGAACAGGAACCAAGACTCCAAAACTTGAGTACTCCTTGTACCCTCAGCCTCCAACCCTCCCGGAGTTCCTTTCCAACAAGACACCCAGATCAGCAGCAGAGGTACCTGGGGTCAGCACTCAGATTGTGAACAATGGGATGGAAGGGGAAAGTTCAAAAATGGGAGCTGAGAAGGGGAAGGGATGAAGAAGAGATATCCTAGGCTCTAGAGGACAGTCTGCCACAGGAGGGGAATGTGAGCCAGTATGGGGGAGCCCATACTGTGGCCCATGCTCCCTGGACCCCAGAGCACCCCATGGTTTGTTCTTCAGTCCACTCCCCTATTCCTGAAGCCTCACAGGCCCAACTCCAAGTCCTCCAGCCCCTCCTCCAAAACCCTGTGCCATGTCAGCTTTTCCAGCTGTTCTCTGTTGAACTTCCCAGCCTGGAGGCGTTACTGCAGCTTCTCCACCTGTATCAGCTTCTTCCTTAAGTTCCTGATCTTCTTGTCTTTCTCTGTGGTGGCAGCAGAGTCGGGTGCATGGAAGGCAGCTAGAGAGGTGAGCACTGGGTGTCTGGGCTGAGAGTCCCAGAGACACCTTATCAAGAGTCCTGCTCAAGGCCTCTGTGTCTTTCTCCTGTGGCTGTCTCCTATTCTCCTTCCACTTCAGGTTGCGTTTGGCTGTCTTGGAGAGGCCTGCTTCACCACTGTCAGGTCTGGATGAGGTGACCTGTGTGGAGGCCTCAGGGCTCTGTCCTGGGGAAAGTTCTGGTTTACTCTTGAAAAACTTCACTTGTTTTCATAGGCTTGGTTTCTTGGAGCACATATCCTTCTTTGACCCTCCGCTACTTGTGCTGTGTCCCATCGGGTCTCTGTGTTGATTCAATGTAGTTGCCGACGGTCTTGTCAGTTACAATGGGAGTCGCCATCTTGAGAACCAGAACCCGATAAATGAATTAATAGGGGTGATAAATGGAATTGTCCTTCATTTAAGTTCTTGATAAATGGCAGCATTCATTCCTTTTTAAAATTGCTTTTTAGGTGACCTGGGTTGGATCTGGAATTGTGTTGGGTGGTTTTGAGTTTGAGAACTCAATAGACTATGCCTTTTATATGCATCATTGTTGCTGTCTAGTGGATGAGTTAGGTCCATTTTAAACCTAATGCAGGCACCACAAAGTGAGTTTGGAGAGGACGTACTGAGAACAACTCCCTGGGCTCTAGCTGTCTTCTAGATAACCCACTGTCTCTACATGGAAACCATGCTCAGGCTACCTTCCTCATTTCCACCACCTTATGTCACTGACATGACAGATGCCTGAGAAACACTTTTCTTCAGCCAGATCTGCCTCTTCCCAGGTGCCCCCTTGTTCTATGTCTAGAAGGTTCATTCAGGTTCGTCTCCTCCCACAAACCCTGTGTATCCTTCAGAACACAGTTGAGTTCTTCCCAGCATATGGAAATAACACCAGACAATGGAGACTCTAGAGTCAGGAAAACATCTAAGAAGCCAGGGCACTCAGATTGCACAGGATCCTGATAACCAATGGGGAAGACAGGGTGGATAGACAGATGGCCACTTCTCTATTCAATATTTGAAAGCGCACATGCACTTCATAATTCAGGAAAGTCTCTACATGTATACCTGTAAATAGCTCAGCTGATTACTACTAATTGCTGGTTTGCTCTGAGTTAACTTCTAATCCAGGAATACTTCAAGAGGAATACTTCAAGGTTTGGCGGCCATTGCGTATTCAAACCAGTTGCAGAAATACCAAGGAGGGAGAGCTACAGGAATATTAAATACAGAAGGCCCTAGCATGAATCTCAGGAACAAGGCAGCCACCTGACCAGAGGAGCAAGCCTGAGCTTTGAAATGAAGGACTTTGCTCCCACTCACTCCTGGCTGGAGATGAGAAGGAAGGTAGGACATTAATCTCAGATCTCTAGCTCCCAGAGCATAGCACAGCGTCAAGGTTCAGTTCTTTGTTCGCTGTTGTTTTTTTCATGCTGCTTTTAGGATTATTTCTTTTAGTTTTCTTTCCTTTTCTTTTTTCCTTTCCTTCCTTCCTTCCTTCCTTCCTTCCTTCCTTCCTTTGTTTCTTTCTTCCTTCCTTCCTTTCTTCCTCCCTCCCTCCCTCCCTCCCTCCCTCTCTCTCTCTCTCTCTCTCTCTCTCTTTCTTTCTTTTTTAATACAGGGTTTCACTGTGTAGCTCTGGTTCTCCTGGAACTCGATCTTTTGACCACTATGTCCTTGAACTCATAGAGATCTGCCTGCCTCTGCCCCACAGGTGGTAGGATTAAACACAAGGCATGCACTATCACTGCCTGGCTAGAATTATTTCTTTATTTTGTATTTTTGACCTCATGATTGAATGTCACAGAGAGTTTCTTCTCTGATTCTGTCTGTTTGGACTTCTACATGGCTGTTACACCTGCAAGCTTAATTCTTTCTATACATTTGTGATGATTTCTGCTAGAATTTCACTGAAATATAAGTCTGTCTCATCCATTCGATGTTACTTCGGCTGTTCCCTGCTATACCCCATGAATTCTTAGGTTTGGACTCTTGAATGTGTCCCAGGCTCTTTGGGGATATTGTTCATGCTTCTTATTTTTCCTCCTTGTCCTCTACCCCTGAGATTTGTTCTTGTGCATGATCTTATCTCTTAATGACAGTCTTGGTTGTGGTTTCTACCAGTTTGACCATCCTCTTCAAATATTTTTATTTATTTAGTTTTTAATGTTTCAATCTCGTTGCAAAGTTTTTCCTCCATATTTTGAAATTCTACTACTGTGCTCTGAACTATTACATTTGCTTTCGAGGCTGTCTGGACAAGATTTTGGTTAGATTTCCTTAATTCATGAATTTATTTGACTCTTTATGATCATCAATTCTTTTGAATAGTAAGGCTGTAGATTCTTTCTTGGACATTTCAATTACTTCTGTATGGGATACTGTGATTTCCGTAACTTAGATCTGCATGCAGTCCAGCTATGATGACTGGGGGAATTTGACTTTGATTTCAGATGAGTGACAGAGGCAATCTAGTCCTTGCTATGTGCCAACAGGATCAAGCATGGGGCAGCACCTTAAGCACCAAGGTGACCAGATGGAGTCAAAAGTTTGGTCACCCCCAGATTCTACAAACCTGTTGGAGACTGGATACCCAATTTCAGACCAGATAGCCTGTCTACAATCATGGGACTGAACACAGTGCTACAGGCCCAAAGTAACCTCTAGAACCATAGAAAGGGAGACTTGAGGCCTGGCAGTAACCTTTGGCACCTCAGACTTCAGGATTTCATACCCACATTGATGTCAGATACCACTGGAAGCAAAATTGCAGTATTTCGAGGGAACCCTGAGCAAACTGGAACCACACCTCAGACCCTGTGCTGACCTGGTCTGGAAATGTGGTTGCAAGGTACTCTCTGGTCCTGCAGGAATTGGAAGTCTGGATCCATGACTAAGTCCCACATAAGCTGGAGGATCAGTCACAGGCACACTCTAGACATCAGGCATTTCTGCAGAAAAAATAATTTTTCATCGGTTCATGTGCTGATAAACTCTGAGGCTGACTCCACATGTTCCCTTGAGTACCCACCAGGAGTGGTACATGTGGATTATGATAGTGGTTCTGTTTTTAGTTCCTTCAGTAGCCTCCACATTAGTCTCTACAGCCTTTATGATAATTCACATTCCTACCAGCAATGTAAACCTATAGTCATTTATTTCTGTATTAAAAACCAAAAGCACAAATACTATTTGGATGTGTGACTGATATATATGTCAGGGGATATGTGTACCACAGGGCAGAGCTGAGGGTTAGAGAGAGTCTGTATGGAATCGGTTCCTTCTCCCACCTTTACATTAGTTCTAAGAATTAAACCTGGTAATCAGGCCAGGATCTAAGTTTCTTTACATACTGAATCATCATTTTGCCTGGGATGACATGGAATTTCAGTGGAGTTTCTATTTGTATTTCCTTGGTGGCTAAAATCATATTTATTGGTTATTTGCACATCTGTTTAGCAGTTGAGGGCTGGAAGTGTGACTTAGTGGTAGAATATTTACCCAGCATCCAGTTCTGACTGCAGGCCCGAGTCATACACACACACACACACACACACACACACACACACACACACACACACACACACAATCCCACACACAATCACACACACACAGAGAGAGAGAGAGACAGAGAGAGAGAAACACACACATGTTTACACATGAGACACAGAGTCACAAAGACACAGAGAGACAGAAACTGACAGACAGACAGGCAGACAGACAGAAATTTCTGTTCAGATCATTTGCTCATCTCCTAACTATATTGCTTATTAGCTATTGTTTTATTTTGGTTTGGTTTTGAGATAAGATCTTACTGTAAAGCCCTAGACGGTCTAAAACAAGCTATGTAAAGAGGATGGCCTAGACTTCACAGAGTTTGCCTGTTTATGCAGACACGAGTTGGGATAGGATGTGCCACACTGTCCTTCCCTACTTTACTTCTTTATAGGATGGAGATTTATTCTGGGTTTGATGAATGATTGAGGAAAGATATCCTCCCCAAGAATACTTTGGGGCTTTAGTTACAGTGTTTGATCTATTTTGAGTTGATTTTCATAGAGCAGGAGAGACGGGGATCTAGTGTTACTCTTCAATGTGTAGCTACTCAATTTGCCTGACATCACCTGTTTAAGAATACATTTTCTCCCCAAAAGATGCCCCAACATATAAAAAAGACACGTGCTCCACTATGTTCATCGCAGCCTTATTTATAATAGCCAGAAGCTGGAAAGAACCCAGATGCCCTTCAACAGAGGAATAGATACAGAAAATGTGGTACATCTACACAATGGAATATTACTCAGCTATCAAAAACAACGGCTTTATGAAATTCGTAGGCAAATGGTTGGAACTGGAAAATATCATCCTGAGTGAGCTAACCCAATCACAGAAAGACATCCATGGTATGCACTCACTGATAAGTGGCTATTAGCCCAAATGCTTGAATTACCCTAGATGCCTAGAACAAATGAAACTCAAGACGGATGATCAAAATGTGAATGCTTCACTCCTTCTGTAAAAGGGGAACAAGAATACCCTTGGCAGGGAAGAGAGAGGCAAAGATTAAAACAGAGACTGAAGGAACACCCATTCAGAGCCTGCCCCACATGTGGCCCATACATATACAGCCACCCAATTAGACAAGATGGATGAAGCAAAGAAGTGCAGGCTGACAGGAGCCGGATGTAGATCGCTCCTGAGAGACACAGCCAGAATACAGCAAACACAGAGGCGAATGCCAGCAGCAAACCACTGAACTGAGAATAGGACCCCCGTTGAAGGAATCAGAGAAAGAACTGGAAGAGCTTGAAGGGGCTCGAGACCCCAAAAGTACAACAATGCCAAGCAACCAGAGCTTCCAGGGACTAAGCCACTACCTAAAGACTATACATGGACTGACCCTGGACTCTGACCCCATAGGTAGCAATGAATATCCTAGTAAGAGCACCAGTGGAAGGGGAAGCCCTGGGTCCTGCTAAGACTGAACCCCCAGTGAACTAGTCTATGGGGGGAGGGCGGCAATGGGGGGAGGGTTGGGAGGGGAACACCCATAAGGATGGGAGGGGGGAGGGGGATGTTTGCCCGGAAACCGGGAAAGGGAATAACACTCGAAATGTATATAAGAAATACTCAAGTTAATAAAAAAAAATATATCAAAAAAAAAAAAAGAATACATTTTCTCCAACTTTTCTCCAGCACACCTTTATTAAGTAAGAATCAGATGGCTGTGACTACATGGCTTATTTCTCAGTCCTCTCTTCTATTCCATTGACACATAATGTATGCATTTCTATAAAATCCTGTCTTTTGTTATCCAGACTCTGTCTAATTTTGAAATTAGGTGATGTGGTACTGGGAGCATTTGTGGTTTTGAGCAGGATTCCTATAGCTATTCAATAGAGTCTTAACAATAAAAGAAAGACATTCATTATTGATCTCTAGCCTCTATATCAGTGGTTCTCAACCTTCCTCAAGCTGCAGCCCTTTAATAGAGTCCTTGTGTTGTGGTGACCCCTAACTATAACATAACAAAGGGGCTGCAATCCACAAATTGCAAAATGCTGCTCTACACACATGCACACACATGAGCTCACTCTCCCCAATGTATAAGCGGACTCTCTCCATAACAAGTACATCACACACACACACAGACACACACACACAGACACACACACACAGATATACACACACACACAGAAACACACACACAGACACACACACACAGATGCACACACACACACACATACACGTAAAGTCTTAAAATATCTGGTATAATTCAACAGTGCATCTGTCCCATCTTATCCTTATTGGAGAATATGGACACTTTTTTTTTTGCTACAGCTTCAATATCATTGCTTCTTAAATGCATATATTTGGAACAAGGTTTTAGTGTGCCTCTCTGGCTATCCTGGGACTTGCTCTGTAGACTAGGCTGATATAAAACTCACAGAGATCTCTGGGCTTCTGCCTTCCAAATGCTGAGATTAAGGTATGTGTGTCACCAAGATCAATAACATTGTTTTTTACATTTCATTTAGGTGTTTTTATACCCTGCAAATGGTTATGAGTCATGAAGTGGGTGCTGAGACTTGAACTTGGTTGCTGTGGAGGAGCAGCTGGTCCTCTTAACCACTGAGCTATCGCTCCAGCCCCTTACATGATTTTTGGTCAAAGGAATAAGATATGAATTATATTTCTCTCTCTGAGTGGAAACATGACAATCTGAATTATTCAAGGCCTATAATATAGATACATAGCATTTTGGCTCCTCCCATAAAATTAATTCAGATGGTCTTGTCAATCACATGGACAGAAAACAAACCTCACAAACTATAACCTTGAAACAAAAGTCATCTAAAGACCTTAAAAGGATACAAGAGATAACTATCCCTTTGATGAACTGATGTACTTATACATTCCAGGAGCCCCTCCCTTGATGCAGCTGCTTACAGATTGTCCTGGTTAGATTTATTTTTTCTTTTTGGTCACCTTGGCAAAAACCAGGATCCACAGGAAAGAAGAAACTTCTGTTGAAAAATTCTCTCCTTAAATGTGCCTATACAGAAATGTGTGCAGGAATTTTCTTGATTAAGGACTAATGCAGTAGGGCCCAGCCCACTGTGGGTGAGGCCACCTAGATAGGGGTTATTGTGTGGTATAAGGAAGCAAGCCATGAGCAAGAAGCCAATAAGCTTTCTTTTTCTCCCCAGCCTCTGCTTCCGGCCCTGCTCCAGGTTCCTGCCTTGATTACTGCTCAGTCCGTGTTCCATGGATGATGAAGGACAAGCTTTAAAATGAAATAAACCTCTCCCTTCCCACCTAGCTTTGGTCTTGTGTTTATCATAGCAACAGAAATCCTGACAAAAATTCACCTTCACTAAGTCTGACATCTTCACAAGTTCTAACTCAAAAACTGTAATTTTTATCATCCTGACCCCCCACACACATACACACCACGCCTTATAACTACTGATGAGATTCCTAAATCTGTTGGCCATAATATTGGGAGCATTCCCACTCTCTCTAAAGACACCACCCCCCCACACACACACCAATGCATCTGATTTTGCAAGCTTCCATATTGAAGCTGCCTGCTTTCGCGGTCTCTAACTTGGAAGACATGTCCCCCCCAGCCACCAGTCACCACCCACCACTACCTACCCATCACCCACCCACCCCCTCGCCTCCCATGCCCCTGAATATTATTCTGCAGGTCTCCATGCTGAACCTGCTTGCTTTCTTTATATCTAACCCTGAAAGCATGGGTTTCTTTCCTCTTTTGCACATTTCTCTCCTGGCAGTTGAGGAAGTTCTATGGTGCCTGCCATGTTGATACTGTCCTCTCAAACCCCATAAAATGGGCCTTCAGCCTCCTCTTGAGTTTGTTAAGTTTTTATATCTATGAGATGAAGAGCTCTCAGAAAGGCAGCCTGAATTTCCCAGGAATGATCATAAAGAAATGAAGACACAAGGGGGCAGCATATGGTTGTTGTTGTTGTTGCTGTTGTTATGGTTGTTGTTTTGTTTGTTTTGTTTTGTTTTGTTGACATGGTTGTGATAAAGAGTGGACAGGCATGACGTCAGCTTAGAGCAGAAGATAAAGGAGTGAATGGGATCTAAACGGGAATTTAGAAAGGATTGTATCAAATTTAGCAAATAGTTTTCTCCTCTGTGTCCCTGTGTTTGACAGGATGAGGTTGGTCCTTTACCCGAGGTATACTAAGGGAACTAACTTCTCAATGATAGCCACTTCTCTAATGCCAGCACACCTCAGCAGTGAGGGGACAGAGACACAACTCCATGCTTTTGACCTTGGCAACTTGGTAAGTTCCCTGGAAATTGTAGGAACCTTGACAAAGAACAAACCAGGATTCACAGCTTCAATAATAAAAAGAATTTTGGGATTATACGGTTTATAAAGAAGAGTTGGAGACTTTTATTAAACATATTTTATGATGGACTTAATCATGAGACACACTCAGAAGAAAGTAAGATACACAGGAGAGTACAAATGGGGGTTTCTAAAAGAGAGCAAAATGTACCTAGGTGTGGGAACAGTCTCCCCAAGGGAGAGGAACAACTGGTTGTGTGAGCATTAGCCATATGGTCAAGTTTGGTGGCTCTTGGGTGTTTGCTTCTCCAGAGAAGAAGCTGTTTCTGCAGAGAATAATTGACTGAGTAAAACTGCAGTCGTGTGGAGACTTTGGGATTCTGCCGACCCTGATGCTAATTCCCTTACCCAAAGCTAGCTTTAGTGTCTTGAATTCTGAGCCATGCCTTGCCCACTTCTATTACTGAAACCATAACAGTCCCATTCACAACAACAGTCTCTGCATAGGGAATGGGGTCAGTCCTCCTGCTTACAGAGGAAGTGAGACTTGGCTAGCTAGTTCTGTGTCAACTTAATACAAGCTAGAGTTATCTGAAAGGAGGGAAACTCAGTTGAGAAAATGCCTCCATAACATCAGACTGTAAGGTATTTTCTCAATGTCTGATATGGGAGGGCCCAGCCCACTGTGGGTGGGGCTATCCCAGAGCTGGTGGTCCTGGGAGCCAAAAGGAAGCAGGCTGAGCAAGCCATGAGGAGCAAGTCAGTAAGCAGCACCCTTCTGTGGCCTCTGCAGCAGCTCCTTCCTCCAGGTTCCTGCCCTGTTGAGTTCCTGTCCTGGCTTCCTTCAGTGATACTATGAGGTGAAATCCCTTTCCTCCCCAGACTGCTCTCCTTGTGGTTTCAGCAAGGTGGTGGAAACCTTGACTAAAACAGTTTAGGCCAGTACAGCCTTTGCTGTTACCTCAGACTTCATGTGCTTCCAGAATCCATGTTCTTATCCACACAGAATTCTGGGATAAAATTCACCACTGTGTATAAAACTTTCCACTCAAAGATAAGGAATATGGGAAGAGGCAGACAGCACAAAATGGCTACAACCAGGAACTAGCAGACCTGGACTGTCCACAGGAAAGCTGGGTCTTGATTCCCCTGGTAAACAGAAAGAAGCCTGAAGCCAGGAGGAATCAGAAAGGGCCTAGGAAACTCTTTCAGGAGCTTTGTAAGCTGACAGGATTCTTGTGTGTGGGTTCAGCTGCCCTTCCTTCACATTCCTTTCCATTTTCCTGAACCCATACCACTCTGCCCTGGAAGGATTTCAGTGCTAATCATGCTCTCTGAGACTGCATGGACTCACTGGGCTGCTTCCAAGGGCACCACAGGAAGAATTTACAATTTATCACACACTGCTTTGTTCCTCTCTAAGAAAAAAGAAAGAACGGTGTGATATAGGGTAAAGGGAAGGTCTTAAGAGGTAATGACTGGTTTTCTGTGAAGGCTTTTCCTTAAACTGCCTTTTACAGAACAGCAGGGTCCCCACACTTCCCAGGGGCTCCTTAGAACATTTCTTTCTTTTCATTCTTCAGTTGGAGTTGAGGGAGGGTTGGGATGGCTCTGCCTCCACCTTCACTGTCCCTTCAGGGAGCCCAGCAGGAGGCTCTGCTCTCCAGAGTCACCAGAAATGGCAGGCATCACCAACACTGAGCCAGGAGATGGAGACAGGAATTCAGTGTGCTAGCTAGCTGGTGGCCCTAGAGTAAGTCTCCTGTCAAAAACCTTAAGAGTGTGCTCTGCAACAGGACAAGCTTGGGAGCCACTTGATAAAGCAGAGAAACCTACTGGAGGAAGGAACCATGTCACCAGCGCTTCATGGATCCCTTTCCTCCACAACGGAAAGACACTGGCGAGAAACATAACTTTCTTCTACGAAAAGGCATTTTTTTAAAGGTTAACTAAAAGAAAAATTAGACCAGCCTGCCTAGTGGAAATAAAATACAAATCACATTTGTGATTTCAAGTTTTCTAATAGTCATATATTTTAAAAATAATAGGTCAAAAGAAGTGAATGAAATTTGAGAAATATATCATGATTCTAGTCAATGCATTATCATTTAACATATAATCAGTATAAAGATGTTACCAATGATGTCATTAACACTGATGTATTTCGTATTAAACTCTGTATTCTGGTATGCATTTTACATGTGTTGGCACAAAACAAAGCTCTTGCTTCCAAGGGGCTAAGAGTGAAATAAATGTGACCAGAAACATGGATTCAACTTGCTGGATATAAGATGAAAGAGAGGGGGAGAGAGAGAGAGAGAGAGAGAGAGAGAGAGAGAGAGAGAGAGAGAGAGAGAGAGAGAGAGCAGCCAGACGCATCTAGAAGAGTCCAGAGCAGAAAAAGAAAGCTGTAAACTGAACGTGGCCAACAGACTGGACAGGGCCAGACTCTCTGCAGGAGCATAGAGAACAGAGAAAAGAGGGAGAATAGCAGGGTTGGAAGGAATTTGACTGGCTGGGGGCAGGGAGCCTGTGAACTCAGGAGGCTGGGGTGCTGGCATGGACTCTGAAATGTGCACTAGTACTGGGTACCTGTAACATTGAAGAAGCCTGGAGCTCCCACATGGTAATGAGAACCACAGGTAGCCATGTGTGCCTTCTGCTGGGTAAGGGGAACAGAAGCTGTTTCACAAGTTCCAGAGGGATGCAGACTCTTACCTAACTGCCACAGGCTGAGCTGATTGGACTGCCCCTTGGGATTCAGGGAACTGGAGTTTCCTTCAGACCTGACACCAGGGGAGTAGTTCTTTTATAATGATAAAACAAAAGACAGTCTTGAATCAATTTACTAAGTGAATTATTAGGGAAATTAGGTTAAATTGGCTAATACCCCAGAAGGGAAATCTCTGGTACAGGTTTCAGATGCTGTCAGATGACATTTGCACCTTTAGGGTTGTTGTGATCTAAGTTAGAACATCTCAAACATTTTACCTAATAGTCACAAGTATGAGGGCCCATGGCTTACCAAAGAATGATACCCAGACTCAAATAGTATGAAAAGACATTGAGTGTTTTATTCTGCAGAAGTCCAGCATGTTGGAGTCCCCCATTAGCAAGTCAGAGACCACCAATGATCTTGTAGGCCTGATTTAAAGTACATTAGGGAATTCTGGGGTAGGTGACTGTACCGGCTGGTTTGCCTGTCAACTTGACACAAGCTGAAGTTATCACAGAGAAAGGAGAATCAGTTGAGGAAATGTCTCCATGAGACAAATATGCAGGGGAGTGATCTCAACTAGTGATCAAGGGGGGAGGATCCAGCCCATTGTGGGTGGTGCTGTCCCTGGGCTGGAGTTCCTGGGTTCTATAAGAGAGCAAGCTGAGCAAGCCAGGGGAAGCAAGGCAGTAAGTACCATCCCTCCATGACCTCTGCACCAGCTCCTGCTTCCTGACCTGCTTGAGTTCCGGTCCTGGCTTCCTTTGGTGATGGACAGCAATGTGGAAGTGTAAGCTGAATAAACCCTTTCCTCCCCAGCTTGCTTCTTGGTCGTGGTGTTTGTGCAGGAATAGGAACCTGACTAAGAGAGTGACCTCTATGTTAATGTGTCAGGTCCATCTCATCTGTATGAGAGTGTCAGGGCTGGACACTTCTCAGGGAGGTCTGGAAACTGATGCTGACCCATTGTCCTTGCCTCAGGCTAACTTCTGAGGCCTGGACTTGCTTGGAATTGCCCAGTTCGTGAAAACAGATATTTAGGCCTAGTCTCCTTAACTGCCAAGGTGAAGCCTGTCATGGAATCAGCCTATCTTTCTCAACAGTGATATCAGGGAACATATAGGTATTGATAACAAATAGCTATGAAGGGAACTAAATATAGGACAAGGTCTAGAACATTTCATCTCTTTACAATTTCCAAGTTCTAATCAGACTGTGATCTTTAACACAGATATGGCTTCTGCTGAGAACTGCAGTTCACATAGAAGACACCAAGGGCTCTACAGTGGCCCCTGTGGTGCTGAGACAGAGCAGAGACAGATGCCGATTAAGGTCCTTGCAGGTGTGCAAGTCTAGAGACTGACCTTCCTCCCATCCACTCTCTGGGGCTTTTAATTGAGTTTGAAGAAACAAATCAACAATTGGCAGAAATAAAGGAACAGAATTACTAATGTGCAAGTAGACAGCTGTCATGCTGAGCATGAAACTCAGAGATGAGCCCTGACGATTGTGGCTTAAGGATTCTTTATGAGGAGGACAGAAGTGAGGCCACACCAATTTCAGAGGAGAAGTCAATGATTTATAGGGGACATGGGCCAGGCACATAGAAGTGACAGCATCTGGGAACACAGTCTGCCTGGGATCTATGGGCGTGAGCTCTCCCCTTGTCTCCTGCTTGTTACCCTTCAGGGAGTTCATCCTTAGGACCTTTACACAGATAAAGGAGCTTCAGGAATGATTCTTAGCTTTTATTTCAGGTTCAAAGGAGGACTGCAAGCCAGGGCTCCTGAAGCCGGCTTGTTAATTAAAAAAGGAAAAAAAAAAAACAAAAAAGCAAAACAAAATAACAAAAAAACAAAAAACCAAAACAAAACCACCAGGCTTCACTTTGAAGTATTTGTGTTTTCTGAGTCCCAACACATTGCTTTACTCAGCTCTTAACAATAAGATCCAGAGCTTCTAGAAGCATGACGTGTAATTCCACATTTCTTCAGCTTTCTCTCAAGTAAATAGCAAACACCTTGAGAAAAGTGTCCTCTGTTAACCCAAGTCCTTAAGTCAATGTCTGGGCCCTGGGAGCTCTAACAAGTTTGGATCAATGACCACCAAATGTGTGTGTGTCTGTGCATGTGTGTGTGTGTGTGTGTGTGTGTGTGTGTGGTGTGTGTGTGTGTCTGTGCGTGTGTGTTTGTGTGTGTGTGTGTGTGTGTGTGTGTGTGTGTGTGTGTGTGTGTGTATACATATACAACTAGCCACATTAGGAGCAAACCAAATAATGAGACCCACTGACTCATCCAGCCAAGTCCATCTTCAGGGTCCTGCACAGGATTAGGCTTGAATACAAAGTGGTCAGGATGTGGTCCATCCCACCCATTGTTGATCCTGGCACTGTCTCAGTGGCACTCTCTCCTTGTGAAATCTCTTTCCAGGGAACAAGTTCCTTCCTTTTCTTCTTCTTCTCTTTTCCCCAAGGAGACTCCTTGGAAAAATGCAATTCCTTGGAACCTCTATTCCCAGGGACAAAAGGCATCAGGATGTCTTTCCTTAGAACATCTGATGCTACCAGGGTGGTGATAATTTGCAGCCTGATTTGAATTATTCCCATGTTTGAAAGCAGTGTTGAGAATTTAGTGGGTGGTTTATCTCTCTGTAGGGTTTATATAAATACTAATTACTAATCTTTCATATTATTTGTTTTTCTTTTAATTTTTCTAAGACAAGACCTGGTGTATCCTTGGCTGACCTTGAACTCCTGATCTTTCTACTTCTACTTCTGCCCAACTTCTGCGTGCTTGCAAGTATTATAATGTGCTTTTAGTATTACACGGCATGCATGTGGCACCAGGCCTGGCTAGTCTGCTAGTTTTTATGTTATTCTATTTTAAATGTCTTATTTTTGAAGTGATCTCCATACATTTGTATCCAACCATCTATACAACTCCAGGCAAATGTGCACCCATATAAAGAAGCCAATACATACATACATACATACATACACACACACACACACACACACACACACACACACACACACACATATATATATATATATATATATATATATATATATCCAAGATATATATATATATATATCCAAGAAAGACTTGCTCTGCTTTTCCTTCCTTCCATAGCCCAGGCTGACCTTGAACTCCCTATCTAAGCCTCTCATGTGCTGGGATTGTAGGTGGATGCCATCACTCCCAGTCTTGATAGTTTTACCTTGAAAAGCTCTTGTAAGTTTTTGAACTTTAAATGTCTGTTTTTGTCTCACACCAGCCTTCTTGGGTTGGTTCAGAATACACTATCCAACACAGGACCCCTTAGATTTAGTAAAAACAGCAGCATAAAAATGTAATTCTCACCTTCCCTTCTTCCCTTCACAAACTATAACATCTAGGAAAATTTTCCTAGATTTCCCATTTTCCTTCGCCATAGCAGATAATATGACCCTCATTTAAGAGGCGACTTTCCTGTACTCGGGTGAAAAGAGCACTCTACTCTTTTAATCTTAATCTCTTCCTTGTACTAAAAAGCCATCGATTATGTAATTTATGAACAACAGATTAGGTTGCTAAATTGCTCACAACTCTAAAGGTTGGCCTCCAATGCTATTTCTCCATGACAGCCCACTCTTCCTTAAGACTGAGCACGAAACTGCACAAGTCGGGACTGGAGAGTTGGCTAAGTGGTTAAGAATGCTTGGTACAATTACAGAGGATGCAGGTCTGTAGGTTGATGGTATTATGCAGGTGAAGGCAGGCAGGAAAAAACAAGGCCTGTCATTGGACGAGATGGAAGGGAAGTGGGAACTCTCTTTAGAAGTGAAGGAGAAGCAGGAGAGAAGGAGTCAGAGGGAGGGAAAGGACCTGGGAGAACATGGCACAGATGTTAAGATTCTTTTCTGTGCATTGATACAGGTTGTAGTGAATATTTCCAAGGGATGGGTATGTACAGGACTTTGTGATGTCTAGATGGGCAAATTATCTTATCAATTGGATCAGAGGTTATTATGTGATGTGTTCTTTCATGTGGTGACTTAATTGAGTTCAAGAGAAGGTGTGATGGCAGGAAGCACCATGCCTGGCTCGGAATTGGGATGTGTGTGCCTGGTGTGGAAACAACCTGCCTTGGGGACTTGATGGGTAGATAGATTGCTGCCGGTCTCAGAGAGTAGCCATCAGCAGTGTGAGATGGGAGGGAGCTTAGCAGGTGAGATATTTGCTGACTGAGATGAAAATATCCCACAGATGCCATGTGTGTTGATACTAGTGGGGAATAAAAAAAACATTTTTATTTTTTATAATAACACAGGTTTGTTACCCAGCACTCACATGGTGACTTCCAAACACCTTAACTCCAGTTTCAGGGACACAATACCCTCTGAAGACACTCTTCTTCAGAGAGCCCCACCACGACCACTCATCAAGGCTTGCTCGAATCTCCTATCTAAGGGGGACCAGCTTAATCCTGCTCTCCCAAATCTACTTCCTTCTCTATATTCCCAGTGTTATCCAGTCTACTTCCCTCCACATGTCCCTGAACACTCCTCTCTCATATACCACACCCCTTCCCTCACTTAGAGGATAGCACATGATATGAACCTGATAAATATTTATTGACTGCATGAATTTCTGCTATGAAAAATGATGTATACTGTCAAAGCTTCTAAAATAGTTTAAAATATTTATTTTCTTCTCACACCTTCCATAAAAAAACTTATGGGCAATTTTATTCAATTTCGTGGCATCATTACAGCAAAGTGCAATTTGATTCTTTGCAAATTTATGATGTCACTGTTTACTGAGGCACCTTGTCTTTTTTGACAAGGTGCCCTGATCTCTATGGTTTTCTCCTGTATGTTTAAGAAACTTTATTTAGGGCATTAGCCTGAGGGCAACAGAAAAGTGACAGAAATGTTCTTTGTCCTCATTGTTGAGTGCTGCAGCCACCCGGCAATGTGTGGTGACCAAATACTCAAATACTCCAATGTAGCACGTGCAAGTGAGAAGGCAAATTTTTTACATTATTTCACTGTGACAGGTTTGCATTTAAATGGCTGCATGGCTAATGGCTTGTGTATAGGAGAGAGCAGCTCCATCCTTAAATACTGTATATAAGCTGTTTTCTTACCAAACTGGTCGACAATCTCCTTCTTAGTTACGTGCAAGGAGACCAATTAAATCACCTCATATCTTGAATATGGGAAGGGTTTGCAGAAGAAATGACTGGTTAAGAATAAAATTTTCAGCAAACATAAAGTTTTTAATTAATCTAAGATGGTCAGTCCTCTGGAGCAAGGCGGGGCAGATCCCCAACTCTTCCTCTCTTCACTGCCAACCACAGCAACGACAATAAATAATACCCATGCTCCTCTGCAAGCATGGTCATCATCAGTCTCATGGGCACAGCCCCCAAAATTGTCATCACCCTATTTCCCAGATGCAGAAACTGAGGTTCCAAGAGCACTACTTCCCAACTGCAGACCCAAGACGCTAAAAGTTTATGTGGTCCCAGGGCCAGGCCTCTTGTGCCATATCACTTCCCTTCCCACACCAAGATCCCAGATATTCTTAAAATAGATGAAAGATCATTTAAGAGCATCTCTTGCCAGCACTGCTTCTTGTACACATCAATGCTGTACACACACAAAAGACTAGGTGGATTCACATCACAAAGCAAAGTTGACTTCCAAGTCATTCATTAAATTATTGAGCTTCTTAATAAAAGGAAGTGTGAGCAGGGGCACTGGAGACTCTAATTGTGCAGCACAAACACTCCAACCCACATGCCACCCCCTCAATATGATTCTGTGAAGGGGGCACAGAGGATATCCATAGCCTTCATTTCACTCAGCTCTTGCTAAAACTGTGAACATACTAAGTCATCACTGTAGTTCATAGCAACAAGGAATCCAGCCCACCCCATCGGGCTCTCCTCTGCCAGTGAGGGAGCCCAGCACTTCCTAATTCCACATTAATGAAGAGCAGAGTCCATCCTTGTTTCTATCTTGCATTTCATTTCCACAATAATTTGAAAAGCATGCGGAATGGGGCCCATGTGAGGAAATGTAAACAGTGGTCTGTTACCACAGCTCTGAAAGATGTGTTCTTCCAACAATGTAGGTGACTACTGTACCCAAGCCTCAGGGCCATGTCCTTGACCTGGTTACTCCCTGAACTAACACATGCATAAGAAATCCTTTTTCAAAAGGTGACTCCCTGAGTGTTCTCTAAACCTGCACACGTGCTACTGGAGAAATGGCCAGAGGAAATGCACCAATACCTACGACCTTTACGTTGTCCTTCGAGTGTATATGTGTTGTTCCCTAGTCTAGACATTCTGACTCTGTCCTACACTTTCCTACATGACAGTGGCTGCTCTCCATCTTCCTCACCCTCCTTCCCTATCTGTGCCTCAGCCATTGGCAAGTTTTTCAGAGAAAACAGAAATGGCCAGAAAAGAAGCTTTGCAAACTCCCTCGGGCAAGTGTCCCAAGGACCCTGTGTCCCCATCTGTGAACGGTGCTGCCTTTATCTGAAGCCATTTCATTCTCTTCTGTTAAACTCCCAGCCCATGAGTGCCAGGGTTAGTCTTGTGTTTGTCAGACTTGCTGGTGGGACAAACTATCTGTTAGAAATTACATAAGGGAGGGACATCTTTTGCTTTTGTTTCCTTGCTTGTGGTTTCAGTCCAGGTCAGCTGGTTCCTGTGGAGAGGCAGAATATCCTGGGAGGAAGCTAGGGTGGGAGGAAAGCTCCAATCTATGAACAGCCAATTGACGTGGGGGCCAGGAACCAGAGTGTAATCTTGACCTATCTCCCAACTTCCTTTATTTCACTTGGAACCCACAGCCTCTGGAGAGCCACCCACATCCATGGTGAGCTAATCCTCTCTAAGACAGCATCCCAGCCACTCAGAGGCATCTTCACTAATCTCCTAGGTGCTTAATACAATCAATTCCATAAGCAAGAGCAGTCATCACAATTCCCATTTTAAACATTATGTGCTACCTATCTTCTTATACAAACAAACACCTCTGTCAACCCCACTGCCACAGCTAATACCCCACCTTCTCCAATCTTTTAGAGCAGAACTCCCTGGAAGATCCCTTTCTGTGTCCTATCCCCCCTTTGCATTCTCAGTTGACTCACTGTGTAACAAACTGCTTTTGTTCAAATTAGCAGTGACTGCTACATCCCTAAATCCAGTGGCTGTTAGTCCTGATGTCTGTTTTCATACTGGCCGCTCCATTGTTTTGTATCTGCTCTCCATTTGGTCTTCAGGAACCCTGCTTTGCTGAGGACTCCGAAGTCTCCCCACTGTTCTCCCCTGGAGTGAGGAACCACACAGACCCTTGTTCCTCATCTCCTCTCTTCTCCCTTCCCATGCATTTTCACGGCTCTAGCTGCCTGCTGGCATGCTGACCTGTGTGATCCAAAGGCACTGTCCCCAGACGCATAGCCAGTTGTTCATTTCCCCTGGGAACTCCAGTGTCTGGTAGATCTCTCAAAACTTAGCTTGTCCCAAACTAGCCAGAGCCATTCCTGAACCTTGATGGACCCAGTCTTCTACTTCTGAGTCCATGGCAAGTCCAGCCTCCTGTTTACCAGGTCAAAGTCTTACCTGACTCCCCACTCCTTCTTCCTCTCATGTCCCAGGCAGTGCACCACGGTCCACAGTGTGTGTGATCCAAGTGTCCTGAGCCTCCGTCCACTTTTCACCCTCTCTGCTCTTGCTCAGCCCCACCAGGTCCTCATAGCTGACCTCAGCTGGGATGGCTTCCTGAGTAGTCTCCCTGCTCCTTGCGTTGCTCCATAGTAGTGGATTACAACAGCCAAAGTAGCTCCTGTAAAATGTCAGTGAGAGAATGTTCCTTGTATGTCATTTGCCTTAGTGTAAAAGCTGGAGTCTTGGGTGATGGGGAGATGGCTCAGCAGTTAAGAGCGTTTGTGACTCTTCCAGGTGACCCAGGTTTGATTGGTTTGACTCTGACTGCAGGTGATTGGATGCCTCTACCTTCCAGGAACCTGCACTAACATGCATGGATCCACATAGACATGCAGACATAACCAGAAATGAAATAAATGTTCAAAAAGATCCAAGCCCCATTATCTTCCCCCGGCCCCCAAACCTCCCACCCAATCCGCAGGCTTGCTCTACTGCACTGAGCTCCTTCATGTCTTCTGCACTGAGGGTCTCTAGAAGGCTCTAATGCATGGCGAGTGCATAGGCCAGATTGATAAACACAGCCCACAGCGCACAGGGCAGTCCTCTCTATGAAGAATTACCAGATCTGAAAGTTCAGAGTCAGGCAGAGACTCCATATAAACTGAGGCATAGACAAGAACTCCAGGCTAAGTTGGAGCCTTGCAGAAGTTGACTGGATGGCTATTCCTGCTTCTGATGTCATAGTGAAAGTATTCACTGCTGGAGGAAACACCTTTGTCACAGAGCTGGCCATGCAACCAACTCCTATTGGAGACACTGGGAAGGATCTAGCTGCAGGCATTTTTTCAACAGCTCAGCCCATGTCAGCACACAGGAACAGAATAAAAAGGCGATTAGGCTTGCTGTCCTTGCTCCCCCTTACTCTGATGAGACCCCAGCCTATGGGATGGTGCCGCTCACACTCAGGTGGACTCTCCTATGTCAGCAAATCCTCTGAAAATGCCCTCACAGACCGAGCGGTGGGTGTAGCAGAAACAAAAGATTGCAGGTGTTTTACATGGAGATAAACTTCTAAGAGCTAATACCCTACTTTTACTCAGCTCTCTAGGATCTCAACCTTCAAACCACATAAATTCAGCAGCAAAATAGTACATTCTGAGGTTGAACTTTCTCCTCTGCAGGAAGAAGAGAGGAACCTGGCAGCTGGTTTGGTCCAAGCATGGTGGCTTTCCCTGTGCTCTGCTGGAGGCATAAACTCCTTGAACTAAAAATAGCCAAGAAAACAACTATAATTGCTTCCTTGCTTCCTACAAAGGATTGAACAAAAGTGCTCAGGCCCTCCTGGGCGATCATAAAGAAGTTTTAAAATTTCAAATTACACTAAATAGGTAAGTAAATGGGCAAAGCTTCAATTTCTGCCAAGTTCATTTTTCTAGGATAATAATATTCTCTGGGGGCTGGAGAGATGGTTAAGAGCACTGGCTGCTCTTCCAAAGGTCCTGAGTTCAACTCTCAGCAAGCACTTGGTGGTTCAGGACCATCTGTCTGTGAGGGGATCTGGTGCCCTCTTCTGGCATCCCCGTGTACATGCAGCAGAGCACTCATTAAACAGGCAAACAAATAAAATTTTAAACAATCTGAGGTTATTCTGTTCCTTAAAACCAGAAGACCATTGCTAACTCATGAAATTCTGTGTGAGAAAAATACAGGCTCTGTTGCTAGGGACTTTTATACAAATGCCACTCCCAGGAAGGAAATTTGAGAGTGGCTCTCCCCAGGAGAGAGTGAGGTGGGCAGAAAACACCATAACATCTATTTAAAAGAGAGTCTATTGTGAGAAGTGCTGATATATTTTCAAACACTTTAATTTGGTCCTTAAAATAATCATATGAAGTATACAAACCACATGCTATACTCTTTTTCAAGCTCTCTGTGTATATGTGTGTGTACATGTCTGTGTGTGTGTACATGTGTGCCTGTGTGTCTGTGTGTGTGTGTGTGTGTGCGTGTGCGTATGCTCAAACATGTGCACCTGTGCATACATGTGCACTGGTTCAAGTGCTCCTGTTTGAGCATATATCACATATATGCAGGTGCCCACACAGGACAGAAGAGGGTACTGGGTCTTCTGGAAATGGAATGGTTTTGAGCCATCTGATTTGTGTGCTAGGAACTGAACTCAGGTCCTCTGTAAAATCAGCAAGTACTCTCAACTCCGGAGGCAGTGCCCCACATCCCTGCTTCTATTTGTAAAGTTTTTTTTTTGAAAACCTGGTCTTCCAGCACAACATCAGAAATATTCCAATACTGCTCTTCGCAGAATTCTATTCACCTTCAACCAAGCAGCAAGGCTTAGCACATGGCTCACCCAACCACAGAGCTCAAAGTTGTTTCCAGAGGTCCCCATGCTACAGCAGCTTGGCTCTTTCCACTTGGAATCTGGGCACTGAAGCATATTCTCCAGCCCAATCAACAAAGGCACGGACTCAGAACAAGAGAGCGACTGACAAAATACTTGAGTGACCCTAAGTGCTTGGAGATATCTGATGGTCAGAGAGGGCGGCAAAGGGAAACATAATGCTGGTTAACAATAAAAGTTCTCCTGCTTTAGAACCGATGGTTTCCAGAAACTTTGCTTCAACTGAGCCTGTTTCTTCATCCATCACAGGGTTACCCTGTAGGGTTAGGTACTTCAGACATCATGGTGGCACATGGTGCATTTCAATATAGAAAGCCTCATAAGTCACTTCTAGGAGATGCCAGAGAAGAAAGCAAGGAAGTACAGCCCTCTCTTGCTTCTCACAGAGGCAGAACAGGCAACCTCTGTCCTTCACTGTGCTATGGGTGTTGGGGCCCTGCTTCCAGGTGGGAGATAAACTCAGAGAGACTCCATAATTTATGGCTTTAAGTATGAAAAGAGATGCAAGTGAATTCAAATTAAGTAATTGTATCAATTATTTTAAGTGTTTGTTTGGTTTTCATTATATTTAGGAACCTTCGAAATCCTCTCACTTAATACTTATCTCAAAAACAAGACTCCTAAAATGATTTAGTAGGTGAAGGCCAGTGTTGGTCACAGGCATATGACAACTTGAGTTTAATTCCCTAAGATCCACATGGTAGGAGACCAGAGCTGATTCTAACAAGTTATCTTCTGTCCTCCTTGTGCCTATGTGCTCCCCTCCCCCACACAAAATAGCTACATTAAAATGAAATAAGAAAAAAAACAACCTCAAAAATAACTTCCTAGAATTCACACATGCACGTGAGCACACACCCAGACACACACATACCCAACCTGCTGATCTCACTTAGTGCTTTTTATATATACATTTGTCCAGGGCTGACTTGACTGAGCACTGGATAAAAGCAAGACATTCCCTCTCCCCTCCCCTTCTCGTGTTCAGATAATTACTCTGGACTCTGAAGGACCCTACCACTCACTCACAGGTGGTGAGCTCTAGACTTTATTCCTGCTTTGAGGTAAACAGTGACATTCCAACATGAATGGCAAAGAGGGAATCTCTCAGAATCCTCTTCACAGACAGCCATGGCCAACAAGTCCTTGACTTTGGATCTCTAAAACTCAGGCAACCCTTTATTAGCACACATGCCGTGGGTGTCTTAGAGTCCACTGAGCAACTCAACCAGGGAACATCTTCTGCTAGTTGCTGTTCAGTCATGATGGCGGGCCTGCTTTGCTTTGTAGTGCTATGTTAAACACCATGTAAACTCTGGGAGGAGGGATTTATTTGACGCACAGGTCTGATCATTGAGGGAAGCCAAGCAGGCACTCAGGCAGGAGCAGAGGTGGGGACTGTGGAGGAGTGCTGCTTGCTGGCTTCTCTCCAGGATCACATTCAGCTGCCTTCCTTATACCTCCCAGAACCACACGCCCAGGTACTTCACTGCCCAGAGCAGACAGGGGCCTCCCACACCAGTTAACAATCAAGACAATCTACCGAGACATTCCTACAGGCCAGGAAGATGGAAACATTTCCTCAACTGATGTTCCTGCTTCCAGACGACTCTAGTTTGTATCAAGTTGGCAAAACTAGCACAGGGAGTTTAGACGGCCAGCCATTGGGGCAGGGTGTGGGACAGAGAAGAGCTATTCTCTGCCTTGGAAATAGTGGCTCCAAATACTTGGCAGATTACTTGACAGGCAACAACACAAAAGGTCACAACTTCTTAGCATATCTCACTGGTGGGGCTACTGAGATGGCTCAGGAAGTAAAGGCACTTGTCATGAGGCCTGACAGCCTGAGTTCCATTCCCAGATTCTGTATGGCAGAAGGTGAGAATGACTTCTTCAACATTCTTCTAACATCTACATTGTGTGCTCTGGCACATGCATGTACACACAAATGTGTGCCTGTGTGCTCACTACCCCCACACACATATAAAAATCAACAATAATAAAATTCAGCCCAATCCCCCAAAGGAAAACTCATCCTAACAGGAGTCTTAGAACTCAGAGTTTTCAAAGGTAAATTGGAGAGAGACTCATCATCTCTGGAAAGGGAGCTCAACAAACACACATGACTTACAGGTTTCTAACTCATCTTCTCTCCTCAAGTTTAAACAGAAATTTCCAAGCCCTGGCTCAGTTCTTCATGTGTTCAAGATAATATACTAGCAAGAATCAGAGCCATGGGGCTAACATCATTCCTTTTCCAAATAAGAAATACAGTAATAACTAACTTTCTACAGAAGCAAATAATACAGTAAGAATTGAAGCAAAATCATTTTACACTAAATTATACACGAAATCTTTAAAAATTAAAACAACCTTTTCAAGGAGATCTCACACTTGTGGTAGTATAATGAACCACATTACTGAACCATAAACTCTGGGGCTCACTAGCAACACCATGGCCACCAGCCCTGTGGCTGCCCAGTACTTGCAATGTGGCTACTTCAGAGTGAGCTATGCTGGAAGACTAAATATGTCTCATATTCCAAGTATTTAGCACAACAGAAGAAATAAATACCAAAATAGTTTTATGGCTCCATGTTGAACTAATGTTTAGGATAAATTGGTTTAAGTAAATGACATTACTGAATTTAATTCCACTTGCTGCTTCTTGCTGTTTTAATGGAAGAAAGTCTCTTAGCAGCGGTCCACAGAACTTTCTCAAACTGAGCAGAACTTTGGAGTAGAAGGTAAAAGATTACAGAAAACACCTGTGGAGACGGTGCAGCACGGAATGTTCTTGGGAACATCAGGCTACTTGGGGATAGATTATCCGATGAAACGAATAGCAACCATGGGATTTGGGTTTGTGCGTGCATGCGTGCATGCGTGCCTGTGTGCGTGCGTGTGTATGTTTGGTACTTAAGAAATTGAGGAGTCGCCTTTTTTTCTCCTGCTAAATACTATCAGCCCCTGGCTAAACCTTAGCCTTCTGTGGAACTGAGTTTGTGAGGTAAGGGACCCAAAGCACAAATGTCTCTTCTGAGGTTAGTGTCATATTGCGATCTCTTCCAGTTCCAAGTAAGATCAGCAGCCAGACTGTGTTCCAGACAACAACCCCAAAGTGGAATTGGGTTATAGGAAACCATGCTCGTTTCTTTCTTTGCTTTATGCCTTTGTGGAGCTGACTTCCACACACTGAGCAGCCACTACCAGGGACATTGCTTGCTCGAGGGAGAGCAAGGAAAGCACATGCTATATCTGTATTCTCATCGCTCAGGAATGACACACACTTCACTGGTCTAAACAAACCAGACCATGCTGGCCATGATTATACGACACAAGTGTGATGCTCTCATGGGGAGATGATCTTCCACAGACCCATCAAGCTCCACAAACTCATGGCTCTTATACGGCTTCTGGTGGCCAAGCCATGGCAGCCCCCTCAGTGAAATATGTGAGAGCTTTTGAACATGGTCCACTGGAACCCTTGTCTTGATCAGAGTTATCTCATTCCACCGACTCTGTTGCCCTAGCTTTAAATCTCCAGTGTAGAGACTGGATCTCAGACTCTCTTTTGTAGAAAGCCATGGACTCCTTATGCAACCGTGTTTACTGTTGTGTATTCAGGGTTCTCCTGGCTGCCTGTTCTACAGTGATCCTCAGTCTGTTCAGAGAGCCATCTAAGCAACAGCTTGTGAGGTTCCAAGGGTGGTCAAGTCAACAGGCTGCTGACGTCTGAGCTACTATTTCCCCTGATTCTCTGTGCAGTAATGTTGAAGACTTATAGAATAAGTGTCACACTTGAATAGAAGCTTTGAACGAGTCTAGCCTGGTGCCATAAGCCCATAACCCTACACACGAGGATCCCAGGTTCAAGGCCTGCATAGGCTGTAGAGTGAGTTCACAGGGCAACGTAGCGGTGATAAATATTAGTCCTCTTGGTAGGTAGATAGTGAGGAAAAGAGAGCCCTGGGTGGATTTATTCTCACAGGCATGTCCTAAAATGGCCAGACATGGTGTCCACTTCTTGATTTCTTCCTCACCGAGATTCACTTTCTACAAAGGACTCTGAGGGCAGGTGTTTCCTAGGCATGGGTTTTATGTCACAGGCTGTATACCAACCAGCCCTTCCACATCCAAACAAGTCAGGAGGACCTACAGGGCACTCTTGTCTCTTCCCAAGTCTCTTTCACACCAGTGGGGGAAAAGCCTTCCTCAGGAAAGATGGCTTCTGGATTTGCATCTGTCCTCTGCTGAGGAGTCTGATCTCTTTCTTACTTCTATCTTAATTAAACTCAGGCTGTACAAACCTTCTTTATTGCCGTTAAAAGAGGGCTGGCTCCAGCATGAGATCACTTTGCTTGCACGTCCCAGTCCCTAGATTCAATCTGTAGTCATCCCACTCAGTGCGAAGGAATCCAGTAACAGGTGACAAGAAATAGCACACTGGCAGCCGGCCGAGAAGCACGGGGTGGGCACAGGAGGACATGCAGGGCTGCTCAGCCGTCCACCTGACCGGCGACCATGTCGGACATCAGGGACGGGTTCAAGAGCATCCCTGCCATCACGCACTACTGGTTTGCTGCCACAGTCTCGGTCCCCTTGATCGGCAAGCTCGCTATTATCAGCCCGGCCTACTTCTTGCTCTGGCCCGAAGCCTTCCTCTATCGCTTCCAGATATGGAGGCCGTTCACTGCCACCTTTTATTTCCCCGTGGGGCCCGGAACTGGATTTCTTTATTTGGTCAATTTAAATTTCTTTTATCAGTATTCTACACGGCTTGAGGCAGGAGCTTTTGACAGGAGGCCAGCAGACTATTTATTCATGCTTCTCTTCAACTGGATCTGCATTACTATTACTGGCTTAGCCATGGATATGCAGTTGCTGATGATTCCTCAAATCATGTCAGTACTTTACGTCTGGGCCTAACTGAACAGAGACCTGATTCTATCATTTAGGTTTGGAACACGATTTAAGGCCTGTTACTTACCTTGGGTTATCCTCGGATTCAACTATATCATTGGAGGCTCAGTCATCAATGAGCTCATTGGAAACCTTGTCGGACATCTTCATTTCTTCCTGATATTCAGATACCCAATGGATTTGAGAGGAAGGAATTTCCTGTCCACACCTCAGTTTTTGTACCACTGGCTACCCAGCAGGAGAGGAGGGGTGTCAGGGTTTGGTGTGCGCCCTGCAAGCATGAGGCGAGCTGCTGATCAGAATGGCGGAGGCAGGAGACACAACTGGGGCCAGGGCTTCCGACTTGGAGAGCGGTGAGGAGCAGCCCTGGCCTGCTCACCAGCCATGCTAAGCAGATGACTGTCTCCTCCCAGTGCTGGGCACGCTTAATGGCCGAGCTCTTGCTGCCGCTGATCGACCTGACCCACGCTGAATGTAGTCTTTTGGTACAAGACACATTTTTAAATCCCGAAGGAAAATACAAGTGTTCCTCAAGTTTCCTGATTCTCATTCAAGTCCTTTCTGCTGTGAAGAACAAATGTCAGCTGTGCAGAGTTCAGAACTGACTCATGTTCTGGTGCCTTCTCCTCTCCCCTTCAATGTGCATAATGAAGTGGGCAAGCGGGGCTGATGAGCCAAATCCTGTCAGAGGGCCCTCTCCTCTCTCACGTCCCCGGAGCTGCAGCTAGCATTGTCCACAGAAGGATTTTGCCTTTGACAAACTTACTGACTTGCCAAAGCTTGGTCACAAAGAGCTGGCTCACACATGGTCCTTGGCTATCACTGCAGGACTGTGACGGTAGGGAGAAGACTGGAGCAGCAGAGGAAGAACTTTCTCCGCTGTGGGGCCTCATCAGCCTGTCAGCAGTGCCGCCATTGCTGCCTTTCACATATTTATACACAAAGGACCTCTGAGTCAGTGAGGGCCCGGACTGGGAGTAAGGAGGGTTAGGACTTGTTGCTCCGCCCTCCTATCCCTCTGAGCTGAGCGATCAAAACCATAGTGGAGTTGCTCCTGACGCAGGGGATGAGTTTAAACGTGGTCCCTTGTGTTTCTTCATGGGGTGAACTGGCCTTGTGTGCCCAGAGCAGCTGTACTGTGCTGTGCTGTGTTAGGAGGTTCCTGATCACATGGCCAGACAGACACACGTCCCTGGAGGCACTGACCACATGGCCAGACAGACACATGTCCCTGGAGGCACTGATTCCGTTTGGTCCTCATTGCAGATGTGTGTTCACTCAGTTGGTGGAGGAGAGAGGTTTAGACTCTAAATTTTTAGTTAATTGTTTTTTGCACCATGCCTTTTCTGGTCAAGTGTTTATGATAATGCTAAGTGAAGTACCTCTTCAGATGGGTGTCAGTCAGTTTTTAAGGCTAATGGAGGCACATCTGAACAGGTCGCTCATAATTAGAGGTTCCAATAGCTTTAGGACCTTTTGCATTTGAAGGTCTTTATTACCTTGGGTCATGCATGTATACACTTTGTGAATCAGACCTGCTCCCTTTTTATAGGTGGGCTTTTACCGGCAGAGCTCAGTTTATCACTAAATAAAGTGTTCTGAAGGCTACAGGGCTTTATACAGTTAATTTATGTTTTCATTCTGGAATCAGGCTGCTGGCTGCAGTGGGATGGGGCCAGTATGCTCTCAAGGCTTTTGATACTTTGGTTTTTCCCTTGAGGAAATGTGCCCAAACAGGGTGACTTACCCTTCTCTGCTCACTAAAACTGTGATGTGTATTATTTTACGAAGTGGGAGTTTGAAAAAGAGCTCCCCTTTCTCATGTGACCCTCTCCATATTTAATTTATATGATGAACTATTGAGTGGAGAGAGGCTGATCCTGAACCACCTGGTTCTCCTGCTGATCTGAGGCTGTGATAAAGGTGTGTCTGTCAGATTCAGGAAGGACTGCCATTTGAGTGAGCAGGAGATTGTGCTTCGTCCTGGTACCAGGCTGGCTCCTGAGAGCACTGGCTTTTCTAAGGATCTGCAAGTACAGAGAGCTTTTCTGTACAGGGAAAATGTTCATAAGATTCTTCCTCCTGGACAGGATTTGGCAGCTGATAATTTTATTACCTTGCCTGGATTACTAGTCCTTCCAAGATAGTTTCACCAAAGTGAGCTGTTTGAGTGTTGACTTCACAAGGTAAGAATTCACAGTGGGTTCTCTTTATGAATGTGAAAAAAAAACCCTTATTTTATACAAACAGCTTTCCTTTTTGTAACTAATCCTTTTTACTGGTAAACACTGTAAATTAAAATGTGCAACTTGAAGGCTGTCTGTGTTAAGTTTCCATACCTCTGCTATGGCGTGTTCACGATGTAATTTATGTTATTTTCTTCACTGGATTGGTTTTATTTGACTGCCAGTAGTTTTTGACTATCAGGACAGCAGGCAATTTTGTATGTGATTGGTATTCATGTATTAGAGAACATCTGAATTCCTGGAAGAAATTGGTACTGAGTATTCCTCTGTGTGCTCATGCATGTGCTTGAGGGGGTGTGGAGGTGCGGAGAGAATGTGTGGGAGGGAAAAAAATGGTGTGTGAGTGCCTGTGTGTCAGAGAGAGAACAGCTGAGCATGCACAGGTTGGGTTTTGGTAACTAGCCTAGACTGTCTGCAAACTTGGAATCTCCTTGCCTCAACCCTTCCGGCATATCCCACCACAATCGACTTGGTCTTTATTAATGAAGCAGGGTGTTTACAGGTTTTAAATTAGGAGTCACAGCCGACAGTGCTATGCTTTATAGCATTTCTGTAGCTTTCACCAATGAGTGTGAGTTTTGGAACTCTGGAGTTAGATTAACCATTTCTTTAGGTAAAAACACCAGACAAGAACACACAGGCCAAGTTTTTGTCAAAGGCGAGCCATTTGAGTATGGCTTCCTGGCCTTGTGATGCATTCATTCCAAGATAGGTCAACACCAGGAAGCAGAGCTGCGCACCTTTGTCTTAATAGAGAAATAATGGGATGAAAAGAAAAAGACAGGACAGTGCAAAAAGGGTAGATGAGCTTCCGTTTAGATAGCTAATAATGGGCAGTGTCTTCGCTGCCAACTGTATGTGAGGTCCCTTGCCGTTTTACGTTTTCAGTAGCAACAGTACTGGATAATGAAACTTGCTCGTCCTTGGGGAAAGGCACAGGTCTTTTTGGACTTCTTGCAGGTAGTGTCTTAGAGGCCTGGCTTAGGCAAGCTTGCTTGCTTTATCTGCTGGATTTATTTGCTTTCCAGAGTGGCTCTGGATTGGGATTGGGGTGACAACAGGGTACGTGCCCAAATTGGTTGTTATGTTTGCTCCTATATGTCCTGACATATTAACGTCTGGATTCAGTTGTATTCCATTTTGAATATTTTAAGACTCTGTAGTTTCCTTTCTGCTTCATGATGAGAATCATTTGGGATCAGAGGGGAGAAATTGTCTTGTCGTGCCCTTTCTATGTGTTTTTAAACTTCCTGGTGATTTAGTTGGCTTTGGGAACCAATGTTTAAACCAACTTCCTTTTCTTTTATTAAATGTGTTATTTTGACAATTTAAGAAAAAGAAATAGCATACTGGCAATATTCTGCTTATATATTTCTATCAAAAACTCTCATATTTTATGATTGTTGTATCAGTTAAAATTGCATATATTTGTAAATAAAAACTTTATAATGACCTAAAAATTATGCCTTAACAAGATATTTAAAAAAGAGCTTTGTTTACTTTCATGTATGAGAAACTTCACACTAAGCAGAGCTAGGACAAAATGAAGCTCAATGACCCCATTAAAGACACAGGCTCTTCTTCTTTTTCTCTCTTTTTCTTAAACAACAAAAGTGACAAAACAACGTACCATAAATTAAAAACAAGAGCTATCACATCAAATTTGGGCACAGTAAAACAACAGAAGAAGAAGAACCCAAAAGAAGACACAAGAATCAGAGACCCATGAGTTCACACACTCAGCTTCAGTAAAAGGCTGAACCAAAAGCTGTGACATATGCAGCAGACATGGTGCAGACCTGCTATAGCCCCATGTCTGCTGCTTCAGTGTCTGTGAACTCATATGAGCTCCGAGGGGAGGGGTTTGGTGGGGACGTCCCATTTAGAGCTGTGTGCGTCAGGTTTCTCCCTCTACATGATGTCTGGCTGTGGCTCACTGCATCACTTCCATCCACCACAGGAGGCTGCTTCTCTGATGATGACTGAATAAGGCACTCACCTGTAAGAATAGCAGGATGTCATCAGGAGTCATTTCATTGGCTTTTTGGTTGGTTGGTTGGTTTTGTTTTTTCAGATCAGTACTATTTGCTTTCATCCCAGGTCCCTGGGATATCTGGCCTGGTTCTTGGTTACCAAGGCACTGCTGGGTATGGACTCTGTTTCATGGAGTGGGCCAATAGATCAAATAAGTATTGCTTGGCTGTTCTCACAGGCTTTATTCTTCCATTGTCCTAGCATATTCTGCACACAGAACAGAATCGTAGATCAGGTTTGTGGCTGGGTTGGTGTTTATGTTTCCCTTTTGGTAGCCAGAAGAGTATCTTCCTGTACCATCTCCATGTTTATCAAGTTGTGCACACGTCACTTTCAGCAATCAGGACTTGCTGTGCAGAATAACCTGCTGTCTTGGAGACAGCCTGGGTTGTTTGGGGATTTCCATAGAAACAGCCTGGGTTGTTGGGGATTTCCATAGGACCCCTTTGGCCAACAATCAATTGGATGAAACCCAATCCCAGCTCTAGATGCTTCATTTGGGCCACTTGGGGATTTGTCTCCCCCATTATTTGAACACTTCATTAGGATCACCTTTGTATATTTTAGGAACTTTCCACGGCATTAGGTTTCCATATTGCTCCTCAAATGCTCGACTCCAGCCGTCTCTTTCTGCCTTCTCCCCCTCAATGCCGTCTTTCCTCCCCGTCCCAGTTCATTCTCATTCATGTCCACATTCAACTTCAGTCAGCCCACAGAACCTATTCGCTTTCCCCCTCTAGAGAGATCAGTGAGGCTACAGTTGCCCAAGTCTTTCTGTCATCATAAAATGTGATTTTTAAATCCAAATCTTGCTTTTCCGGGGAATTTGGAGATCCAGTCTTTTCTTTGCTCAGAGAACTGGGCTCTGATGATGCCAAGTGGTCTTGTTTGCTGTTGCTTAGGTTCCTGTACTAGCCTCTCTCCATCAGGTTGGCTCTGGTGTTGTCCTGTCTGGCTGTCTCTGACAGTGGCTTGACCCTCCTGTAGGCCTGTGTGTCAGCACTCCTGTAGACTTGCTTTCTTTCAGCCGGATACGTGAACATAGGGTGCTCCTGAGTTGGTGTGACCTGAATCCTCCTGGCACAGAAGAGGAGGTCACACCTCTGCTCTCAACTCTGTCTCACACGTGGTGACTGGATTTTACCTCTGGGCCCAGGCACTAGAAGTGTCCCGCCCCGACTGCTCCCAGGTCCCTTCGCCCAGAGGGCACAGATGGCACTAGGCAATTTCCTCTTGTGTCAGGAATATGGGCAGAAAGTAGTTGTGTCCTCTGACTCTCAGGATTGACTGCACTTCTGAGGGTCCAGCTCTCTACCCCACAGGATTTGGGTGCAGGGAGCTGTGGGACTGATTCAGATCAGTTCTGGACATAGACAGAAGCCAGCAGCTTCCTAACACTGACTACTCTTGTATTCCTGTTTCCAGAGGATACAGAGGCAATATCCAGATGCTTCTTTACAATGTCTCCAAGGTCCCCAACAGAGAAAGCAGCCTATTGTCAAAGGCAGAAACTTTATTATTGATCTTTTGGTCCAGAATGTCCTTAGCAGTAAAGCCTTCACCGAGGATACAGTAGTCAAACTCTTTCTTAGTAAAGCTGATCACGGTTCTCAATGTGCCTAGAAAACCTAGAGATGGAATTAAATTATCGCCAGCTCTCACAAGGTCACCGTGTCCAAGAACTCTGAATGTTGTCTCCTCGGAGTGGTAGAAACACTCCCAGCACAGGGACACTGCTGGCTGGACCCATGGAGAAGCCAATACCATATCCTGAGGAGCACCTGGCCCTCTGCATCCAACTGCACTGTCAGCAGCCTCTTAAAGTCCTCTGCAGACCCCTACCTGAGGTGACTCCTAGCTGCTGGCTGAGGAGTGATGGGGGCAATGGCTACAGGGACTGATCCCAAGGCAACTATTTTAAGGACAACATTTAATTGGGACTGGCTTGCAGGTTCAGAGGGTCAGTCTATTATCATCAAGGAGGGAACATGGTGATACACAGGCAGGCATGGTACAGGAGAAGCTGAGAGTTGCACATCTTCATCTGAAGGCTGCTAGCAGAATACTGGCTTCCGGGCAGCTAGAATGAGAATCTTATAACCCAAGCACACAGTGACAAACCTATTCCAACAGGGTCACACCTTCTAATGCTGACAGTCCCTTGGCCAAGCATATACAAACCATCACACCCATCTCAGGCCTAAGTCTCTTTACTACTGTAGCTGAGCTGCCTGAGTTTCCTTGAGGCTAGACACTATAGTCACTGGCTTTAACACCTCAGCAGGGGACAGAAGAAAGTAGCCTTTATTCTCTGTCTGCAGGAACTGAGCAGCTCTAACTCCCTGTTGCTTGTTAAAGGCTCAGGAAAAGGGACACCTTGAGAAGTGATTTTAACCTTTATTTATAAGTTATTCAGGTCTCCAAAAAGTTTCTACAAAAGTTTGCCTCCAAAAAGTTCGCTTAAAATGTTCTCTTTGCTCTCTTCCTCTTATCTCCTTTCCTCTTGCTCTTATGTCACAATAATTTCCTTACTCTCAAGGCCTTACTTTCAACACTCTGCCTTTACTTCTAAGTTCTTCTTGAGTTCTGTTCTGTTCAGTTCTGTCTAAAAAGCTTTCTCTCTCTTTGTCCTCAGCATTTGTATATCTTTCTGAACACAGTATCACATGGTAAAAAAGTTCACCTCAAGCTTGCACAGGAATTCAAATCATAAGTTGAATAATAAGTTGATAACAGGGAATGTTTATATGCATATCCGATAAGAGTAATTATCAGGATAACTTGTCATCATCTGTCAAAGGCTCTACAGGTTCATGGAGAGAGTTAAAAGCTGTAATTTTTGTGACAAAGGAATTAGTGGAATTTCCTATAGGCAAATCCAGTCAATTTTTTATGTTCAGTCCTTCCACCTATAGTAAATCACTCATTCCCTTTTTATGAACTGTGGTTAATTGGTTTATACGCTCTTAGAATGGGCTCTAATTTGTAGATTCCTGCTTGGTATTGCAGAAGCAATTAACTCATAACACTTTAAGCATGGCAGAGTTCTCAATGCAATTTTGATTATCAGAGAGAACATAATAGCAGTCCTATTGTAAAAGAGCTTAAAAATACTAATCTAATTTTAGGAATTCTTTTACAATCATCAATAAGAAGTAATAAATCAAGACACTGCCAGAACCTGAAGGGACCGACCTGATAAACAGTTCTCTGCACCCAAATCCCATGGGAGGGAGAGCTAAACCTTCAGAGAGGCAGACACGCCTGGGAAACCAGAAGAGACTACACCCTGCCCACATTACTGATTACAGAGGAAAACACCAAATGCCATCTAGAACCCTGGTGCACGGAAGCTCCCGGAAAGGGCAGCGCAGGTCCTCCTGGTTGCTGCCCTCATGGAGAGCTCATAAGCAACACCCCACAAGCAAACTTGAGCCTCTGGACCACAGGTAAGACCAACCTTCCTGCTCCAAGCGACCTGCCTGGTGAACTCAAGACACAGGCCCACAGGAACATCTGAAGATCTGTAGATAGGAAAAACTACACGCCCGAAAGCAGAACACTCTGTTCCCATAACTGGCTGAAAGAAAACAGGAAAACAGGTCTACAGCACTCCTGACACACAGGCTTATAGGACAGTCTAGCCACTATCAGAAATAGCAGAACAAAGTAATACTAGAGATAATCTGATGGCGAGAGGCAAGCACAGGAACCCAAGCAACAGAAACCAAGACTACATGGCATCATCGGAGCCCAATTCTCCCACCAAAGCAAACACGGAATATTCAAACACACCAGAAAAGCAAGATCTAGTTTCAAATTCATGTTTGATCATGATGCTGGAGGACTTCAAGAAAGACATGAAGAACTCCCTTAGAGAAACACAGGAAAACATAAATAAACAAGTAGAAGCCTACAGAGAGGAATCACAAAAATCCCTGAAAGAATTCCAGGAAACACAATCAAACAGTTGAAGGAATTAAAAATGGAAATAGAAGCAATCAAGAAAGAACACATGGAAACAACCCTGGATATAGAAAACCAAAAGAAGAAAGAAGGAGCCGTAGATACAAGCTTCACCAACAGAATACAAGAGATAGAAGAGAGAATCTCCGGAGCAGAAGATTCCATAGAAATCATTGACTCAACTGTCAAAGATAATGTAAAGCGGAAAAAGCTACTGGTCCAAAACATACAGGAAATCCAGGACTCAATGAGAAGATGAAACCTAAGGATAATAGGTATAGAACAGAGTGAAGACTCCCAGCTCAAAGGACCAGTAAATATCTTCAACAAAATCATAGAAGAAAACTTCCCTAACCTAAAGAAAGAGATACCCATAAGCATACAAGAAGCCTACAGTACTCCAAATAGATTGGACCAGAAAAGAAACTCCTCCTGTCACATAATAGTCAAAACACCAAATACACAAAATAAAGAAAGAATATTAAAAGCAGTAAGGGAAAAAGGTCAAGTAACATATGAAGGCAGACCTATCAGAATCACACCAGACTTTTCGCCAGACACTATAAAAGCCAGAAGATCCTGGACAGATGTCATACAGACCCTAAGAGAACACAAATGCCAGCCCAGGTTACTGTATCCTGCAAAACTCTCAATTAACATAGATGGAGAAACTAAGATATTCCATGACAAAACCAAATTTACACAATATCTTTCTACAAATCCAGTGCTACAAAGGATAATAAATGTTAAAGCCCAACATAAGGAGGCAAGCTACACCCTAGGAAAAGCAAGAAACTAATCATCTTGGCAACAAAACAAGGAGAAGAAAAGCACACAAATTTAACCTCACATCCAAATATGAATATAACAGGAAGCAATAATCACTATTCCTTAATATCTCAACATCAGTGGTCTCAACTCCCCAATAAAAAGACATAGATTAACAAACTGGATATGCAACGAGGACCCTGCATTCTGCTGCCTACAGGAAACACACCTTAGAGACAAAGACAGACACTACCTCAGAGTGAAAGGCTGGAAAACAACTTTCCAAGCAATTGGTCAGAAGAAGCACGCTGGAGTAGCCATTCTAATATCAAATAAAATCAATTTTCAACTAAAATTCATCAAAATAGGTAAGGAATGACACTTCATATTCATCAAAGGAAAAATCCACCAAGATGAACTCTCAATGCTAAATATCTATACCCCAAATACAAGGGCCCCTACATACATAAAAGAAACCTTACTAAAGCTCAAAGCACACATTGCACTTCACACAATAATAGTAGGAGTTTTCAATACCCCACTCTCATCAATGGACAGATCATGGAAACAGAAATTAAACAGAGATATAGACAGACTAAAAGAAGTCATGAACCTAATGGACTTAACAGATATTTATAGAACATTCTATCCTAAAACAAAAGGATATACCTTCTTCTCACCACCTCATGGTACTTTCTCAAAATTGACCATATAATTGGTCATAAAACAGTCCTCAGCAGTTACAGAAAGATAGAAATAATCTCATGAATCCTATCAGACCACCGCGGGCTTCTTCAACAACAATAGGGAAGAACGTCCACATATACATGGAAGTTGAACAACGCTCTACTCAATGATAACCTGATCAAGGAAGAAATAAAGAAAGAAATTAAAGACTTCATAGAATTTAATGAAAATGAAGGTACAACATACCCAAACTTATGGGACACAATGAAAGCTGTGCTAAGAGGAAAACTCATAGCTCTGAGAGCCTGCAGAAAGAAACTGGAGAGAGCATATGTCACCAGCTTGGCAGCACACCTAAAAGCTCTAGAAGAAAAAGAAGCAAATAAACCCAGGAGGAGTAGAAGACAGGAAATAATCAAACTCAGAGCTGAAATCAACCAAGTAGAAACAAAAAGGACCATAGAAAGAATCAACAGAACCAAAAGTTGGTTCTTTGAGAAAATCAACAGGATGGATAAACCCTTAGCCAGACTAACCAGAGGACACAGAGAGTGTGTCCAAATTAACAAAATCAGAAATGAAAAGGGAGACATAACTACTGAATCAGAAGAAATTCAAAAAATTATCAGATCTTACTATAAAAGCCTATATTCAACAATACTTGAAAATCTGCAGGAAATGGACAATTTCCTAGACAGATACCAGGTACCGAAGTTAAATCAGGAACAGATAAACCAGTTACACAACCCCATAACTCCTAAGGAAATAGAAGCAGTCATTAAAGTTCTCCCAACCAAAAAGAGCCCAGGTCCAGACGGGTTTAGTGCAGAATTCTATCAGACCTTCATAGAAGACCTCATACCAATACTATCCAAACTATTCCACAAAATTGAAACAGATGGAGCACTACCGAATTCCTTCTATGAAGCCACAATTACTCTTATACCTAAACCACACAAAGACCAAACAAAGAAAGAGAACTTCAGACCAAATTCCCTTATGAATATCAACGCAAAAATATTCAATAAAATTCTGACAAACTGAATCCAAGAGCACATCAAAACAATCATCCACCATGATCCTGTAGGCTTAATCCCAGGCATGCAGGGATGGTTTAATACATGGAAAACTATCAACGTGATCCATTATATAAACAAACTGAAAGAACAAAACCACATGATCATTACATTAGATGCTGAGAAAGCATTTGACAAAATTCAACACCCCTTCATGATAAAAGTCCTGGAAAGAATAGGAATTCAAGGCCCATAACTAAACATAGTAAAAGCCATATACAGCAAACCAGTTGCTAACATTAAACTAAATGGAGAGAAACTTGAAGTAATCCCACTAAAATCAGGGACTAGACAAGGCTGCCCACTCTCTCCCTACTTATTCAATAGAGTTCTTGAAGTTCTAGCCAGAGCAATCAGACAACAAAAGGAGATCAAGGAGATACAGATTGGAAAAGAAGTCAAATATGACTATTTGCAGATGATATGATAGTATATTTAAGCGATCCCAAAAGTTCCACCAGAGAACTACTAATGCTGATAAACAACTTCAGCAAAGTGGCTGCATATAAAATTAACTCAAACAAATCAGTAGCCTTCCTTTACCCAAAAGAGAAACAAGCCAAGATAGAAATTAGGGAAACAACACCCTTCATAATAGACCCAAATAATATAAAGTACCTCAGTGTGACTTTAACCAAGCAAGTAAAAGATCTGTACAATAACAACTTCAAGACTCTGAAGAAAGAAATTGAAGAAGACCTCAGAAGATGGAAAGATCTCCCATGCTCATGGATTGGCAGGATTAATATAGTAAAAATGGCCATTTTACCAAAAGCAATCTACAGATTCAATGCAATCCCCATCAAAATACCAATCCAATTCTTCAAAGAGTTAGACAGAACATTGTAAATTCATCTGAAATAACAAAAAACCCAGGATAGCTAAAACTATCCTCAACAATAAAAGGACTTCAGGGGGAATCACTATCTCTGAACTTAAGCAGTATTACAGAGCAATAGTGATTAAAACTGCATGGTATTGGTACAGAGACAGACAGATAGACCAATGGAACAGAATTGAAGACCCAGAAATGAACCCACACACCTATGGGCACTTTATTTTTGACAAAGGAGCCAAAACCATCCAATGGAAAAAAGATAGCATTTTAAGCAAATGGTGCTGGTTCAACTGGAGGTCAACATGTAGAAGAATGCAGATCAATCCATGCTTATCACCCTGTACAAAGCTTAAGTCCAAGTTGATCAAGGACCTCCACATCAAACCAGATACATTCATACTAATAAAATAAAAACTAGGACAGCATCTCAAACACATGGTTACTGGACAAAATTTCCTGAACAAAACACCAATGGCTTATGCTCTAAGATCAAGAATCGATTAATGGGATCTCATAAAACTGCAAAGCTTCTGTAAGGCAAAGGACACTGTGGTTAGGACAAAATGGCAACCAACAGATTGGGAAAAGATCTTTACCAATCCTACAACAGATAGAGGCCTCATATCCAAAATATAAAAAGAACTCAAGAAGTTAGACCTCAGGGAGACAAACAACCCTATTAAAAAATGGGGTTCAGAGCTAAACAAAGAATTCACAGCTGAGGAATGCCGAATGGCTGAGAAACACCTAAAGAAATGTTCAACATCTTTAGTCATAAGGGAAATGCAAATCAAAACAACCCTGAGATTTCACCTCACACCAGTCAGAATGGCTAAGATCAAAAACTCAGGTGATAGCAAATGCTGGTGAGGATGTGGAGAAAGAGGAACACTCCTCCATTGTTGGTGGGATTGCAGACTGGTACAACCATTCTGGAAATCAGTCTGGAGGTTCCTCAGAAAATTGGACATTGAACTACCTGAGGATCAATCTATACATCTCTTGTGGATATATCCAAAAGATGCCCCAACATATAAAAAAGACACATGCTCCACTATGTTCATAGCAGCCTTATTTATAATAGCGAGAAGCTGGAAAGAAGCCAGATGCCCTTCAACAGAGGAATGGATACAGAAAATGTGGTACATCTACACAATGGAATATTACTCAGCTATCAAAAACAATGCCTTTACGAAATTCATCGGCAAATGGTTGGAACTGGAAAATATCATCCTGAGTGAGGTAACCCAATCACAGAAAAACACATATGGTATGCACTCATTGATAAATGGCTATTAGCCCAAATGCTTGAATTACCCTAGATGCATAGAACACAGGAAACTCAAGATGGATGATCAAAATGTGAATGCTTCACTCCTTCTTGAAAGGGGGAACAAGAATACACTTGGCAGGGAATAGAGAGGCAAAGATTAAAACAGAGACAGAGGGAACACCCATTCAGAGCCTGCCCCACATGTGGCCCATACATATACAGCCACCCACTTGGACAAGATGGATGAAGCAAAGAAGTGCAGGCCGACAGGAGCCGGATGTAGATCTCTCCTGAGAGACACAGCCAGAATACAGCAAATACAGAGGCAAATGCCTGCAGCAAACCACTGAACTGAGAACAGGACCCCCGTTGAAGGAATCAGAGAAAGAACTGGAAGAGCTTGAAGGGCTTGAGACACCATATGAACAACAATGCCAAGAAACCAGAGCTTCCAGAGACTAAGCCACTACCTAAAGCCTATACATGGACTGACCTTGGACTCTTACTTCATAGGTAGCAATTAATAGCCTAGTAAGATCACCAGTGGAAGGGGAAGCCCTTGGTTCTGCTAAGACTGAACCTCCAGTGAATGTGATTGTTGGGGGGAGGGCGGCAATGGGGGGTGGATGGGAAGGGGAACACCCATAATGAAGGGGAAGGGGAGAGATTAGGGGGATGTTGGCCCGGAAACCGGGAAAGGGAATAACACTCGAAATGTAACTAAGAAATTCTCAAGTTAATAAAAAAAAAGAAGTAATAAATCATCTATTTGTCTATACAACATCACTCCAATACAATACATCTTCATTGTTCTATGGTGATCTGCTCAAAAAGCATGACAGATACAGATGCAGATGCTTGCAGCCAACCATTTAGCTGAGAACAGGGTCCCCAACAGAGGAGTAAGAGAAAGGATTGAGGTAGTTGTAGGGCTTTGCAACCCTATAAGAACCGCAATACCAACAACCCAGAGCTCCCAAGACCTAACCCACCATCCAAAGAGTATACAAGTACAGAACCACGGCCTCAGGGGCATATGTAGCAGAGGATGGCCTTGCTACAATGGAAGGAGAAGCCCTTAGTCTTGCCAAGGCTTGATGCCCCTGTATAGGGGAAAATAAGGACAGGGAGACAGGTAGGGTGGGTGGGTGGGTCAGTCAGTAGGTGGTTGTGGGAACACCCTCGTAGAATAAGGGGAAGGTGGAGGGATAGGGAGTTTTGTGTATGGGAAACCAGGAAAGGGGATAACATTTGAAATGTAACAAAAGCCCTCACTGGGGAGAGGACAGCAGCTACGGTGCACCGAGCCCCAACTGCCATGTAGAATCCCTTTGCTCAAGACTCTGACATGAGGAGTCCACCTCGAACTTGCCCTGAGACTGCTGCTGGCACTGGTGCTGGCACTATGGGCTTGGTTCAGCCCGATTAGGAGCTGAGCGAGTGGCAGCCCAAGAACAACTATGGCTTCCAGTACGATCAAGAGGTCTTCCTGGGCATGGAGGACTCCAAGACCTTTGATCAGCTAAGACTGGATGAGAACAAGGAGAGGCTGGGGAAAAGTGTTGATCAAATTGACAGAGATGGAGATGGCCTTATTACTACTGAGGAGCTGAAAGTTTGGATGAAATGGGTAAAGAAAAGATACATCTACAATAATGTGGCTAAAGTCAGGAAGGATTATGTTTGGAACATAGACAAAAAGATCTCCTGGGAAGAATACGAGCGGCCATCTATGGCTAGTACCTGGGAAACCATGCTGAATTCCAAGACAGCTCTGATCATCATACCTTTAAATGTTGCTGCCATGAGATTAATGGAGGTTTAAGGCTTCAGACTTGATGGCGACCTGACAGCTACTCAGGAGGAGTTCACTGCTTTTCTGCACCTGGAGGAGTTTGAACATATGAGATTGTAGTTCTGGAAACCCTGGAGGAGATCAATAACAACGGGGATGGTTTTGTGGACCATGATGGACACACATACATTATGGACATGTTTTCCTACAAGGACCATGGCCCTGAGCCAGACTGGGTTTTGTCTGAATGGGAGCAGTTCAATGATTTCTGAGATCTGAACAAGGAGATGAGATTTGCCACTGGATCCTCCCTCAGAACTATGGCCATGCGCAGGCTGAGGCCCAGCATCTGGTGTATGAGTCAGACAAAAACAAGGATGAGATGCTAACCAAGGAGGAGATTCTAGACAACCGGCACATGTTTGAGGGAAGCCAAGCCACCAATTACAGGGAAGATCTTAGCAAAAATCATGATGAAGTTTGAAAGACACTCATCCCCATCTAGCTAACAGTCACAGGCTTACAGCGAATGTTCTGGGTGATTGTTATAGTTGTAAATGTACAGAATTATGTCCCTAAACCTTGAAATTATACCTCAGATTGGACTAAAAATTATTTTTCACTCCATATTTACTGGAAAACAACCAACCCTATTTATTCCAGTAGGATTTCCCATGAAGCACATTAAACTCTTCAGAGATTGCACGTCTCTGAGGGATACATTGCTACAGCATGATTTCCTACACATTTCCCTACATAATTAATAAATTAATGGCAAGAAATCATGAAAGGGTTCAGTAACTCAAGGTGGTTGGTGGGGACACTATGGATAATCACTATGTATTTGAATTATTAAATTTTGGGTTTTCTTAGTTGCCACTTTTAAATGGTGGTGAGGGTAAAGGCTTGAAGGACTCAATGTTATATTGTCGGATGTCAGCCAACCATGTTATTTCAAATTCATTATATTTAGAGCTGTTATTGTGATTGGTACATATACTTTTGTGCATTTTCCTGTATGGACCTGCTAATGTGCACAATAAGCCCACATCTTTGTGGTTTTGTTTTGCTTTGTTTTAATACAAAGAAGCAGAGTTCCCTGCACTCAAATCCTGTCAGAAGTGTGGCCACTCCTGAGAAATCAGAGGAGACTACCCTCTGCCCACATTCCATACCCAAGAGGAAATTGCCTAGTGCCAACTGTCCCCCTGGGTTCAAGGACCCAGGAGCAATCATGGGCAAGACCCTTCTCATTCCTGTCTGTGGCTGACAGTCACCAGGAGCACCTAAACACCTGAGATACAGCATGTGTTCTAAGAAAAGGCTGAAAGAAAATAGGAAAACAGTTCTAGAAGGGTGCAGACACAGAGGGCTACCAGAGGGTCAAGCCACTCTAAGAAACATCAAAACAAGCAAATACCAGAGACAACCCAACGGCTAGTGGCAAGCTCAGGACACTTAGGAACAGAAAGCAAGCCTACTTGGCATCATCAGAGCCCAGTTCTCTCTTGAAAGATAATACTGGATCCAAACACACCAGAAAAGCAAGATTTAGATTTAAAATCACGTTTTATAATAATGATGGAGGACATAAGTAAGTCCCTTAAACAAAGGTAGGACAACCCAAGTAAACAAGTAGAAGCCCTTATAGAGGAAACACAAAACTGCCTGAAAGAATTATAGGAAAACACAATCAAACAGGTGAAGGAATTAGACAAAACCGCCCAGGATTTAAAAATGGAACTAGAAACAATAAAGAAAGCACAAAGGGAGAGAACCCTGGACAAAGCAAACCTAAGGAAGAGACAAGGAATCATAGATTCAAGCATCACCAACAGAATACAAGAGATAGAAGAGAGAATCTCAGGGGCAGAAGATATAAAAACATCAACACAACCTTCAAAGATAATTTAAAATGCAAAAATCTCCTAGCCCAAAACATCCAGGAAATCCAGGACACAATGAGAAGATCAAACCTTAGGGTAATATATAGAAGAGAGTGAAGACTCCCAACTTAAAGGGTCAGTAATATATTCAACAAAATTATAGAAGAAAACTTCCCTAACCTAAAGGAAGAGATGCCCATAAACATACAAGAAGCCTATAGAACTGCAAATAGATTGGACCAGAAAAGAAACTCCTCCTGTCACATAATAGTCAAAACACCAAATACACAAAACAAAGAATATTAACAGCAGTAAGGGAAAAATGTCAAGTGACATATAAAGGCAGACCTATCAGAATTGCACCAGATTTATCACCAGAGACTATGAAAGCCAGAAGATCCTGGACAGATGTCATACAAACCCTAAGAGACTACAAATGGGAGCCCAGGCTATTATATCCAGCAAAACTCTCACTTAGCAGACAGGGAGAAACTAAGATATTCCATGACAAATCCAAATTTACACAACATCTTTCTACAAATTCAGACATACAAAGGATAATAGATGGGAAAATCCAACACCAGGAAAAAAACTATGCCATACAGAAAGGAAGAATATACTCTCCTTGCAATGAAACCAAAAGAGAGATGCACAAACATAATTCAATCTCTAACAATGAAAATAACAGAAAGCAATAGTCACTATTTCTTAATATTTCTCAACATCAATGGACTTAATTCCCCAATAAAAAGACATAGACTTACAGACTGGATATGTAAAGAGGACCCAGCATTTTGCTACATATAAGAAAGAAACCTCAGAGACAAAGACAGAAACTACCTCAGAGTAGATGGCTGCAAAACAACTTTCCAAACAAATGGCCCAAAGAAAAAAGCTGGTGTTGCCATCCTAATATCAAATAAAATTGAGTTTCAACCAAAAGTCATTAAAAATGTAAGGAAGGACACTTCATATTCATCAAGGGAAAAATCCACCAAGATGAACTCTCAATCCTAAATATCTATGCACTAAATGCAAGGGTACCTACATTCATAAAGGAAACCTCACTAAGGGTCAAAGCACACATTGTACCTCACACAATAATAGTAGGAGATTTCAACAACCCACTCTTATCAATGGACAGATCAGGGAAACAGAAATTAAACAGAGACCTAGGGAAACTGACAGACATTATAAACCAAATGGATTTAACAAATATTTATACAACATTCCACCCTAAAACCAAAGGATATACCTTCTTCTCAGTACCTCATGATACCTTCTCCAAAATTGACCTTATTGGTCACAAAACAGGCCTCAACAGATACAGGAAGATAGAAATAATCCCATAAGTCCTTTCAGATAACCACGGACAAAGGCTGGTCTTCAATAACAACAAAGACGACAGAAAGCCCACATATACATAGAAGTTGAACAACCCTCTATTCGATGACAAGTCAATCAAGGAAGAAATAAAGAAAGAAATTGAAGACTTCTTAGAATTTAATGAAAATAAAGATACAACATACCCAAACTTATGGGATACAATAAAAGCAGCGCTAAGAGGAAAACTCATAGCTCTGAGTGCCTGCAAAAAGAAACAGGAGAGAGTATAGGTCATCAGCTTGACAGCACATCTGAAAAGCTCTAGAAAAAAAGAAATAAATAAACCCAAGAAGAGTAGAAGGAAGGAAATAATCAAACTCAGGGCTGACGTCAACTAAGTAGAAACAAAAAGGACTATACAAAGATTCAACAAAACCAGGAACTGGTTCTTTGAAAAAATCAGCAAAATAGATAAAACCTTAGCCAGACTAACCAGAGGTCACAGAGAGTGTGTCCAAACTAACAAAATCAGGAATGAAAAGTGAGACATAACACCAAAATCTGAGGAAATTAAAAGTATCATCAGATCTAACCTCAAGTGTCTATATTCAACAAAACTGGAAAATGTGGAGGAAATGGACAATATTCTAGACAGATACCAGGTAACAAAGTTAAATCAGGAAAAAATAAACCATCTAAACAACCCCATACTCCTAAAGAAATAGAAGAAGTTATTAAAAGTCTCCCATCCAAAAAGACCTAGGACCAGATGGGTTTAGTGCAGAATTCTATCAGACCTTTATAGAAGACGTCACACCAATACTGTCCAAACTATTCCACACAACAGAAACAGACAGAGCACTACGAAATTCCTTCTCTGAAATCACAATTACTCTTATACCTAAACCACACAAAGACGCAACAAAGAAAGAGAACTTCAGACCAACTTCCTTTATGAATACTCATGCAAAAATACTCAATAAAATTCTTGAAAACCAAATCCAAGAACACATCAAAATGATCATCCATCGTGATCAGGTAGGCTTCATCCCAGGGACTCAGGGATGGTTTAATATATGGGAATTCAATAACGTAATCTACTATATAAACAAACACAAAGATAAGAAACACATGATTATTTCATTAGATGTTGAGAAAGGATTTGACATCATTGAACACCCTTTCATGATAAAAGTCCTGGAAAGATCATGTAGTCAAGGTCCATATCTAAAAATATCAAAAGCAATATACAATAAACCAGTAGCTAACATCAAACTAAATGGAGAGAAACTTGAAGTAAAACCACTAAAATCAGGGACTACACAAGGCTGCCCACTCTCTCCCTACTTATTCAATATGGTACTTGAAATCCTATAAAGAGCAATCAGACAATGAAAGGTCAAACGGATACAAATTAGAAGGGAAGAAGTCAAAATATCAATATAAAAGATAAAAAGATAGTATACTTAAATGACCCCAAAGTTTCACCAGAGAATTATGTAACCTGATCAACAACTTCAGCAAACTCTCAGCTTATAAAATTAGCTTCAACAAATCAGTAGCCTTCCTCTACTCAAAGGATAAACAGGCTGAGAAAGAAATTAGGGAAATGACACCTTTCACAATAGTCCCAAATAATACAAAATATCATGGTATGAAAGCAAGTGAAAGATCTGTATGACAAGAACTTCAAGTCTCTGAAGAAAGAAATTGAAGATCTCAGGAGATGGAAAGATCTCACATGCTCATGGATTGGCAGGATTAATATGGTTTAAAAAAAGGTCCATTTTGCCAAAAGCAATCTACGGATTTAATGCAATCCCCATCAGAAATCCTACTAGATTCTTTATAGAGATAGAAAGAGCCATTTGCAAATTCATTTGGAAAAACCCAAAGCCGGGATAGCAAATAACAATAACAGAACTTTTGGGAGAATCACCATCCCTGACCTCAAGCAGTATTACAGAGCAATAGTCGGAAAAACTGTATGGTATTGATACAGAGAAAGGCAGATAGATCAGTGGAACAGAATTGAAGACCCAGAATTGAACCCGCCTACCTATGGTCACTTGATCTCTGACAAAGGATCTAAAACCATCCTATGAAAGAAAGATAACATTTTTTTTTGTCACTCAGAATATTTATTCAAACACGGGGATTGAAAAAACTGTACAGAGTGTCTGCTGCTGAGAACTGGGCCCCTGCCCCCAGGCCATAACCCCTGCTTTAGGCAGAGCCCTGTCTATGGCTTACCCCCACCCCCAAATCCCCCCAGAAGCCCAGCATGTCTATTCCATTCAAAAAGGGTGTCAGTGGAAGCAGCAGGATCTGCAGGGGATGAAGAGAATCTTGGCCCCAGCCACCCCTCACTCTCCTTCAATTCCCACTGGGGCAGCAGGAAGAAGCACAAAGGGATGGAGAGGACAAGAGTAGCCTCTCCCATGCACTGCACTGGGGAGGCTCCAGCCACTCCCTGCATCCAAGCAGAGGTCTGAAGGGTGGAGCCCCTGCTCTGGGGCTGCCAAACTCCTAGAACCCTGGGCCAGAAACTGTCCCCTCTCTGAGGAGGATCTCCAAAGATGGGGCATGTAGGGGGTGCATCCATGCATCTGGCATTACTGGTGCTTGAGACACTGTGGTGGAGTCTCCTCGGGCAGGAAGGATGTAGAGGCAGCCCCTGCAGGCTGTCCTGCCTGCCCCTGCCTGTGCCTCAGTAGGGGGAGAATTTCTGCCTTTCAGCTTTCTTGTTCCCACTGGCCACTGCCATCTTGGCAATGTAGGCATCCAAGCCTGGCGGTGGCCCATGGAGTGATGTGGTACTAAGCCAGGGCAATGGAGACCGGTGAGCCAGTGATGGTCACAAGCCGCTCCCCAGCACCCTCTGCTTTGTTCCTGATCTTAATGTGTGCCCCTGACATCTGCCAGATCTCACTGATCTTGCTGCCCTGTAGCCAGATCACACAGCCAATCAGATCATTGGGAACCAGAAACTCCTGCAAGCTGGTCTGTGTGCTGGGATCCAGTCCTGGCACCACCCTGGATGATGCAAAGGGAACTGCATGGCCTGAGAGCTGCTGGAGCTTGGTGACCTCTGCAAGGGTCACTGCTCCATCCTGACCCTGGACAGAGAAACCCTGGTTCCTGGAGAGGAGGCCGGTACCTAGGGGACTCCAGGATAACAGCACAGATCTGGCACACACACATGATGATGGCGTCAGGCACCCCAGACACAGTGACAGCTCGCTCTGTGGAATTTGAAAGCAGGACCCTGCCACCTGCACCTGGGCTCCCAGTGTCTCTCGGATCTCCTTGATTCTGATGCCTGCCTTCCCAATCAGTGATTCACACTGGCTGGCAGGGATGACAAGGCGCGAGGTCACTGGCGGTCTGCAGACACTAACACCATTTGCAGGAGCAGCACAAAGGTCCTCATCCAGCTTGAAGGTCATCACGGAGACTGCATGGAAGACGGCAGCTGTGGAGCCAGTGATGGTGGTAATTCGCTCAGGGCAGGAGCCCTCGGAGATGGTGATCCGGGCATTGCTCTGCTCCTGGATTCGCTTTACAGTCTCTCCCTTCTTCCCAATGATGCTGCCCACCTCCTTCCCGTGCATCAGCATCTGAAGGGTGAGGGTGATACTAAGCTCTGGCTCTTCCTCCAGCCCGCACATCTGAAATGCTCATCCTCTCAGGCAGGGCTGGGCCACAGTGGCCTGGGAGTGTGTCCACACTGTGGTTCAGCTGGCTCTAGCTGGGGCTGTTCTGAGGGGGCAGCAGTGACAGCAGGGTGGCTGGGCCACTCAATCCCACATTGTCCCTGGGAAAGGTGGCTGCTCACAGCTGAGAGTGACATCAGCAGGGGTCCCGGATCTTCCCTGTGTGGCTCTCACCCAGCCTGTCCTTCCAGCCCAGCTCTTCTGCCAAGCTCTCCTCAGATGTCATCTCAGTCCTGACTGCCTAAAGATAGCATTTTCAACAAATGGTGCTGGTTCAGCTGGAGGCCAGCATGTAGAAGAATGCAAATCGATCCATTATTATCACCCTGTACAAAGCTTAAGTCCCAGTGGATCAAGGACCTCCACATCAAACCAGAAACACTCAAACTAATAGAAAAGAGTGGGGAAGAGTCTCGAATACATGGGCACTGGGAAAATTTCCTGAACAAAACATCAATGGCTTATGCTCTAAGATCAAGAATAGAAGATGGGACCTCATAAAACTGCAAAGCTTCTGTAAGGACAAAAACGGCAACCAACAGATTAGGAAAAAAATCTTTACCAATCTTACATCTGATAGAGGACTAATATCCAAAATATACAAAGAACTCAAGTTAGACTCCAGAGAGCCAAATAACCCTTTTAAAAATAGGGTACAGAGCTAAAAAAAAAAAAAACATTCTCAGTTGAGGAATATTGAATGGCTGAAAGGCACCTAAAGAAATGTTCAACATTCTTAGTCACCAGGGAAATACAAATCAAAGCAACCCTGAGATTCCACCTCACACCAGTCAGAATGGCTAAGATCAAAAACTCAGGTGACAACAGATGCTGGTGAGGATGTGGAGGAAGAACACTCCTCCATTGTTGGTGGGATTGCAAACTGGTACAACCATTCTTGAAATCAGTCTGGAGGTTCCTCAGAAAATTGGACATTCCACTACCTGAGGACACAGCTATACCTGTCCTGGGCATATACCCAAAAGATGCTCCAACATACAACAAAGACACACGCTCCACTAAGTTCATAGCAGCCTTACTTATATTAGCCAGAAGCTGGAAAGAACCCAGATGCCCTTCAAGAGAGGAATGGATTTGAAAAATGTGGTACATCTACACAATGGAGATGACTTCATGAAATTCATAGGCAAATGGAATAAACTAGAAAATGAATGAGGTAACCAAATCACAGAAAAACACACTTGGTATGCACACATTGATAAGTGGATATTAGCCCAAATGCTCGAATCACCCAAGATGCAATATGTAGACCTCAGGAAGCTCAAGAAGAAGGCTGACCAAAATGAGGATGCTCCCACACCTTCTTAAAAGTGGGAACAAAAATATACAAAGGAAGGGATATGGAGTCAAAGTTTAGAGCAAGGACTGAAGGAACAGACGTTCAGTGTGTGCCCTACATGGGGCCCATACATATGTGTGTGTGTGTGTGTGTGTGTGTGTGTGTGTGTGTGTGTGTGTATGTATATATATATATATATATATATGTATGTATGTATATATGTATATCCACCAAAGCTAGATATGGGTGTATAGATATAAGTCCCTAGGAGGTCCTCTAGGAAAGCAGCAGTGTGCCCTTAGGTACTCTCTGTGACCTCACTTAACTGTGCCAGCTTTGAGGGCTTCCACTCTGCTGTTCTCAGAACTGGAAACTCCTGGAAGAGATGTGTAGTGTCCTATTACCTTTGTCATTGTAGGATATTAGTAGGAATACGTTTGATGGAAATATACTGTCAAGAATATTAACAAAACAATTGCTTCTTCTGTACCATCTGGATGAAGTTCCAAGTTCACACAGTTCTGCACCAACTTCCCAAAGCCAGCAAAGTGGAGCATGAAGAAAGGCAAGTCCAAGGCATTCATTACCAGCATCCTCAGCAATGCCCCCAGGAAAGGTAAATTGGCTTTGGTGAAAGTACTGAGATAGCTGGCCCTCATACACTCAGAGAAGAATGAGCGAGGAGAATTGAGGAAGGATTGTGGGAGAGAGTAATTAGGTATAAGGGGGCAGTGAGCAGCATGTTAAGTAAATAAGAAATATATATAAATAAAAATAAAATAAAGTTCGTTAACAAAATGGGACACAATGTATTGCTGAACTAACTCTACTATGTTTACACTAGCAAACGCTTTAACATGGAGAGAGACTGGATGTGATGAAGTAGGATGCCCTTGTCATTCACACATACTGTGTACACAGCAAAGATAAATGAAATGGAGAATTTGCAGATCAAAAATCCACTGTTCCCGTCACATCTGTGTGGCTCTGCTTCCCTTTATCAGGACTCTGGAGGCCTCTGTTCATCCAGGTCCCACAACTCACGCAAAATGCAGTCCCCTAACAGCTCTGGCCAAGTGCTCTTTTGTTCCTGGCAGACCACTGCCTCAGGCTGCAGAGGTACTGAAGGGCCAGCCTTCACCTTCAGGGGACTGCCATGTTGTTGGCCATTCCAGGCACTCTGCCACCCAACTAGAGACTTCTGCAGGGACTGTCATCTCAAAGCCAGGAGCTAGAGGAATCCAAAAGATTGGGATACAGTCCTACACTCAGGATGTGTTGGCTACCTGAGACCATACAGTTAACACTATTCTTTCTGTCTGTTTTCCTTATTTGGAAGTAAATAATGTGATCATCTGTGGTGTGCACAGTAAGAATAAAATCAGTGACATGAATCATAGGAACGTGCAGAGCATGGGCTTAGTATTCTAGGTACAGAGCAAATAGGTAGAGGGAATTACCAAAGGAAACAACATGAATTATAACAATTACAAAATAATTTTTAAAAAAACACCTAGTGGGTGCTGGGATTAAAGGCCTGTATCAACTCTGACCAGCTTTGTAGGTATTTCCAATAAAAAGCAAGCAAACAAACAAACAGCCTTATTACAGTTGCAGCAGGTGCAGGAGAGAAAGCTGGGAGATATCCTGTGCTGCTGCCCCCATGCTGTGATTCTGCAGCAACAACTTCCTTGGGAATAGGAACCTGTATGCAGTGGGATCCCTTGCTGGGCCTGTCATCTCAAAAATAGGGGCTTGCCTAATCCAAAACCTTGGAATCCAGTTTACTTCAGGCCAGGAATGAAGTCAACCATCATTAGTGAAAGAGCAAGGGAAAAATTACATAGGAAAAAATATGTGCCTTAATCAGAAAAGATCCTCAACTTCTAAGGCCTCCACAATCTCCACACCTCTCCTCTGAGCTTTGCATAGTGATGTTGTATAACTCCAGATGGTAGGAAAAGGCAGAGTTCTTCCCAGAAAAGTCATACATGATTTTCACCCTGACGTCTGTGAGGTTAGGTGGCATCTTATCACAGATTCAGCACACCCAGGATAAGAACACAGAAGCCACAGATGACAATGCCAAATGGACTCCCTCCTGAACGTATGGACCCATTAAAATTGAGGCTTAGCCTAACCTTAGGCCATTCCACTCCCTGCCCATCCGCCTGATTTTTATGTTTGCTATGAGTATAAGTTCAGCGTGTAGCCCCAATATCCTCATGATTGGAACTGGAAATTCAGGAAGAATGATATTGGAGAAGGGATGGCTATGTGGTTACAATGTGGTAACACATGGTCCAGGTTGATGTTTGTTCAGTGATGTCCAATTTAATTGTCTTGTTATATTTGTGAAAGGGAGGATGTCCAACTTAATATATAAAAGGTATAGAAATTTATTATTTTATAAATGGCCTGAAGTTGATCCATATGTTCCCAAGAAAAAGGAGTTTTTATTGCAAAAAATAGGATTATACACCATTCATTCTGTGAAATACATGGATATGTAAATGGAAACAATGTCAGCTGTCAAGGAATGCACAGCAAGCAAATATTCCCAGGTTTTATACACTCAAGGGTCTAGAAGAAATATATTGGCCTCCCGAAAAAGGGAAAACCTTAGGAATCGAAATGTGTGTCACATGCATTGTTTCCAGTAGTAGATTTACTTTTAAGAAAAAACTCCCTCCTCCTTAGTCCCTAGAGATTTGGATGCTAAGAAAAATCTGTTCTCTAATTCAGGGTTGTAAGCAGCTCTCCCCAGCAAAAGTATTGATGACCTCTAATGAAGCAGAGAGAAACATCTAGCTTTGGAATAGAGGTTGCCAAACAGTATTCCCAGTGACATATGAGAGACTGGAGGAAAGGGCCCCCACAGAAATTGATCCATTTGGGGAAAGCTAGTTAGCAGGTAGGCCTTAGAACTTCCCAGTGACATCATCAGTAAGCCCCTCACTGGACAATCTATTGTATCTAAGAGATCCCTAGAATCTTCTGTGATGTCACCACTGTTGTGGTGACACCAACTGCCTTTGGGATATTCCTTCAGTTCCCTTTGGGTTCACAAGCAGGCATGTTTCGCCAGCTGCTCAGGCTATTTCGCAAGGAAAGTGTTGATCAAGGAGAGACCACACCAAGGCAGAAGGAAGATGACCTCCTCTCTAGTAAAACAGGAAGGAGGAAATCATTCCGGGGAAGGCTTGGTGAGTCCTGGGCAGAGTTGGGGAACATCCTCAAGGAGGTAGTTTTGAGATGTGCCTTCTAAGACTAGGCCTTACAAGCAGGAGCCTTGGTATTTCTCAAAGGCAAACCAAGATCAGGAGTTCCTGATCATTAATTTGAGAGAAAGTCAGAAAGTGGTAAGCCTTCAGTTTCTTTTCTGGAAGCTTTTTAATTGTGAGTGTCAATGAATGGCAGGAGGAGGCACTGTGAGATTAACAATGTGACCATCCATGGTTGGGAGTTGAAGCACTTCATCCTCTAGATTACTGTAGGTTACATAAGCCTCTGATGACCAGAACAAGGAAGGATGCACCCCGGGAAATGAATTGAGTTCTCAGACACTTTGGGCTGGAACACACATGATTAGAGCTTGATGCTGCTAAGCATTATGAACTCCAGGATTATCTGCACCACAGCTGATATGAGATAACAACGTCCCAGATGTTTATGTCTCAGTCAGGTTATAACTTTCAGTGCCAGGGGTCCTGTAATAGTGAGTGTGGCACGTGTATGGCATTAGAGCTTGGGAAGAGGGACATAGCTTAAGAATCCAGTTCAAGAAAGCTTTTCTGCTCTTTCAGGGATTCACCCAGTCTCTACCATTTCCCCTTCCTCAACCTCCTCTTGAGATTCAGAATGATCTTTTCTGCCCACGGGCCATAAAATATGCAAATTCACTTGGGTTTATCTATCTATCTATGTATCTATCAGGATTTGGTAGGAAGACATCATCCCAAATTGTCATCAGTGAGCAAGAGAAGTGTCGAAAGGAACTGGAGGAACTCAAACTTGAAATCCAGAAGTGTAAATTCGAGAGGGATGAACTTTATCAAATCCTGGACCTTTATATCTATGATGATTGGGACCTCAGGTAGTCATTATGCCCAGTAACCTGTTCACCGTCTTGTGTTCTGTTCTCTCTCTGCTAACCCAAGATTTCCTCATAGCACCAGAGAGTTTCACCTCTCATCCTGGATTTTAAGGAGCCTTGGCAGGCATTTGCTTGTGAGATAAGCTAGGTGCTGTGTGTTTAGGGTCAACCCCCTTTGTACTTGACCCTGAGCTCCTTGGATTAGCATTGGTTCTGTTAATAGCTAGAGGGACCTGGTCACACTTGCTGCCTGTAAGTGAGGGAATGAAATGCCTGCACGACATCACTCTTTTACTCTGATTTTGTTCATTATACACTGATTCTATGGCACCTCCATGCATGTAGTTGGGATTCTCCTTGTGTTTTATATGGGTTGGTATGTATGTATGTGAAAGTATTTGTGGGTTTTATGGTCACGGTCAGGGAGTCTGGGGAGTTTGATGGGATCTGAGGATTTGTGTGATGGACAGTTTGCAGGTCATGATGGTGTGGAAGCCCACAGGGATCAACAGAGCACTTTGCATCTTCTATTTACTTAGGTGGTAGATAGGACTCTCCTGAGGGAAGGAGGGGTTACAAATCCTCTTCCCTGTCAAAGTAGTTATGCCCTCTGGTAATTCAGGGAACAGTAGGAAACAAGGTTTGAGAATCCCTGTTTTCAAAACAAAAGAAATGTCATCACAACTATCTGTTGGACCCAAGCCACTCCAGTACAGAGGGTCTTTGCAGAACCATATCTCCACAGTCTTTGAAAGAGTCCTTATTTCAAAATAACTCTTTGCTGATTTGCATAGAAACATTTCCTTGAAAGAATTGTTGTTGGAGTCTCACTGTTGTGTTTTTGCTCTGGTCTTTGTGTTTGCCACATGATTCCCTACACCCTCCTTTCTTAAATTTGAATTTTTTATTGGTTTTTTTATTTACACTTCACCTAATTCTGAAATCAGGAGTTCAGATTGTTATTTCTTCCTTGGGCCATGTCCCAACACAGGCTGGATGTCGAATTGCCAATACTTCAATCCGAACATGAGAGGAGAATGATGGCTATGCAAATGATGACCAACTCAATAAGTGATGCCATGGAGAGGTACAAGGAGCTCATACAAGCGAACAGTTCCTACCGGTGAGTCACTGACAAAGATGAGAACCCAGCACTAGGCAGGAAATGCTTCTGTCCTGTATGACTTTGAACCAGATTCAGGGCTCTGGTTCCGTAGTGTCTGACTCTTAACAAGAAGCCTGCCTCCTGGCAAGGGTCTTAGATTAGTAACTAATGGACTCATTTGTCGTACATGCGAAGTGTGTAGAAGACCCTCCAATTGTTATTTTCCCCATTGAGGATCCTCTAGATAGAAAGTTTTGAACCATGATGGGAATATCAATCAACTCTGAGCCTGTAGGACTCTGACAGCAGATTTAAAGATCTGTGATGCATGAGAAACACATGGAAAGATTGTATAGCTATTGGGTCTTCAACTAACCCTCAGAGGGGATTTCCCCACTATGTGAAGATGGTTTTAGCACACCATAGATATATAAGCACCCATATGGACCATCTCTTCTTCCTTGATTTAGGTAAACCGTCTTAGTGTCAGGATTTTCAGAAGTACTTTGACTCATGTGGATTGTGGATTCTGGATTTGACCCCCTCTAGTTGGTGCTAACTTGTATAGTGTGGCTCTATTCTGGGGATGTCTGGGGATGAGGACCCATGAAGGGATGATTGTACTTGCAAGAGTGAGAGGCAAATAGAAGCTGGCTGGGATTTACCATTGTTTGTTTGTGGTTCAGCATCAGGCACTCCCAGCTCCTGCGTGAACAAGCTCAATTGAAGAACAAAATACAGATTTTGCTGAATGAGAAGAGAGAACAGCTGGTGGAGCAGACTGAACTGCCAGCATCCTCTGTGGAGGCAAAGAGGCTCTGTGAAGAGGCCGGAATGAACATCTGTGTCCCCAGTGCCAAGCAACAGCAGGTAGGATTAGACCTCAGGGTCAGGATGTCCTCATGTCTTACCATAACCATAGACAAACCAATGTAACTGTCTATTGACTGATCCATGTACTGTCCTCTGTCTCATCCAAGTGTTCATTTATGTGATGGCTTACAAGGCTTTATGTGGAGATAGCCCTTTTTCAAGAAACGGCATGTTTGGAAAGCAAAAGCTCCTGCTCTTCGAGAATCTGCAGTTTATTAAGGGAGATAAGTTGATCACACATCACAGCACTACATGCCATTATGTGTGCAGGGTGCTATGTGCAAGCCCCTCTTTAGACTAGAACAGGGCTTTGAGGGATGAAGCAAAAGCCTGGAGCTCATTTTCTTTACAGGGATCATTTGAGACTCCAGGAAGTAAGTAGTTTTCAAGGAGGAGAGCCTGGTGGAAATGGCAAAAAAAAGGTTCTAATTGTCATTTGTGGTAGCTTTTGTTCTTCCTCCCCCATCCCCCTCTATATGAAGATGGTGTCTGCATGCTTCATAGATCTTGGGTAACTACAGAGCCTGAGGAGCAGCATGTCAGTCCTGTCTTATTTGAGTGCTCCTGGAGAGTTCACATCTGGGCCTTACAATATGAAGCTGGTTAGAAGAGCAAGGATGTGGAAAAGGTTTCTCAAAGGCTGAGGGTTGGCATGAGAGATTTGAGACTTCAAGAACAAAGTTATGCGTATGTACCCCCAATTCTCACCAAGAAAGCTGCATTGCTGTGCTGACCTGCATCTTGGGGAACATGCGGGGAGGCCAGTTCATGACAAGCAATTTTGTCTAGTCATCATCCAACTTAGTCCTTTAAGCCTAGGTCTCTCAACAAACCTGAAGCTTCCTGTTTTGTGCTGGCCAGCAGTCTTTGCATTACTGGTCCAGTTCCAGGTGGAGCCCCCTCTCTTATTTTCTCAACACATTCTTAAAACATTCAGTGATTTTCAAAATAAGGATTAGATTTCTTCACTTTACCTGAACATAGGTATCCCCCTGGAAGACTCTGGTTTGTCTTATTGGTTTTGCCATGATCTTGCATGGAATCCTAGAGTGCATCCCTCTGCTGACATTTCTTTGCTGACTATATCATGGGCATGGCATTCTTTTAGGATAGACTCCCTCTCAATATTGTACAGTGCTGCATTTCAGAAAAGTCACTGTATGTTATTTATTTAGCCTTTTTCTGACTGACATTTAGGTTGTTTTAATATCACATGAACTCTTTGTGATGAAAAGTTCCTGGTAAATGACCATGAGTCACTGCCTTCTCTGATGCTTCCAAGGTCTTCTATGAAGGAAACAGTGTAATTTTAGTGAGGGGCCTATGATGAGTCAGCATAGAGCTTGATGGAGTCTTTTCCTAGAAATCTCTGTCTTGGGAATTTGATGTGGTGTTGTTTAGGCTATTTGTGCAGAACATGTAACTTACTTGTAGGACCATCAAGTATCTGCATAGAAAGGTTTCCTGAAGTGGAAATGAGTACAGGCCAGGGCAGCACAGCCTGCTTGAGTCTAAGAGACTTGTACACAGCATTGTTCCCAGTAATTCCTCACTCAACAGGAAATGTGGTGCATAAGAGCAAAGTTTTCATTTGTGCATGTGAGTGTGTATCTGTGTGTGTGTGCCCGCGCACGTGCGCATGTGTGTGTGTGTGTGTGTGTGTGTGTGTGTGTGTGTGTGTGTTTACCAGCAGTGGCTGAGCATGTTTATTCTCATGTTGTGTCTTTTTCTAATGCTGGATGATTTTTCAAGTCTTTTTGGTATGGGAATTTATATATAGGAGTGTGGGTGAGTGTGTGTGTGTGTGTGTGTGTGTGTGTGTGTGTTTGTGTGTGTGTTTGTGTGTGTATGTGTTTCTTCAGTAGTGAACGTCTGTTTCCCTCTATTTCCAAGTTTCATGAGAAACGAACTCTAAGAGTTCACTTTACATCCATGAAACATGAAATACTGCTGCCCAGTCATTTGGCATCTCCATCTAGCTCTGTATAGCCAAAGGACACTTAACGTATTAACTAATTCTGTTTTCAAAAAATTCATAACAGAATTATCTTGCGAAGTCTGGGGAGGAGTGGGAAATATGTTCAAGTGAGTCCGGTTTCACAGGGGTAACAAATGTCCCTTGCAGGTCCTTTTTTGTTATGGTGTAGAAGCAGGACAATAAAGTTCTTTAGAAATGCAACCCCCCAAAAAGAGGACACAAAAACACCTGTAAAGTTAGATTTTCAAGTGATTAGGGGAAAAGTACTGATCTGCATTGAAATCCTTTGGAGCACATCAAAGGAAAGGAGTACAGGGAGGTAAGGGCAAGGCTTCTCTATAAAACCATGAGTTTATGCTGCTTCTCTGTTCTTTGTGAATTGTGAAAGCCCACTGGAAGGTTGTGTCACTCACTGTGTCTTCTCCGAGGTTGCTTTCCACATTGCCTGCTACCATTTCTTTCCAGCTACCTTGGCAACTCCAGCTTCCCCTGGGCTGTTGGCTTGGATTTTATTCATTGAGAATTTGAGTTGCTTGGAGTTCTATCATCATACAGCAAAAGTCCCATATGCTGTGGTGCAAGAACAGGACAGTTTCAGGAGCCCCTTTAGGTGCACAGATAATCCAAAGCACTCCCCTATGTTATCTGTGTAGTATTCTGCAATTGCTGTTAATCAACATCATTGTCTCTCAGTTAATTTCAGCCTCAATGAGGTTAGGAGAAATGATGAACTTCAGATGGGTCTGGGAGTGTAAGAACAGGTAGCCCTATGAGAAGCCATGTTCAGAAATTGGAACAGAAGTTTTAGTTAACCCAGTGATTCCACAAAAAGGAGTAGGTGTTGCCACTGCAACTAGGGAGCATCAGTGTTGTAGTTGTCCCAGAGCAGCCTGGAAGGAGAATCAATCAAGACGTCCATCAGCCAAGGAGTAAAAATGTACCATAGGGTGGAGCCCTTTATGGATTCTTATTCAGTGTGAGATAATCCATGCAAGCTTTTACTTACGTACTCACTCAAAGTATCTGTGGCACAATCACATTACCTGGAGAAAATTTATTGATTTCGATCCTGGTTATGGAGATTTCCTATGATTCTAGCTTTGGGCATGAAGTCACTCAGGCTATGGTAAAGAGAGCTTCGATTAGAAGAAGCTGCACACTGTGGGGAAAGTCTGAAAGAGTGAACAAGAACAAGAGTCTAGTCCACCACGAACATATGATCCCTTGCTGGGGAACAAGACTGCTCTACATAGCCTTGGGAACTTGCTAAGCAAGATTGGTAATAGGGAAAGAACCCTGAGTCTATATCGATTTATAAGAGGACAGCACATCACTGACTGAGCTGTTTATAGGCTCTTGTCACTATGCCACACAACATTTGTTTTTATGCCTCCAGCATATCCTGGGGAATCTTTACATTAAGCATTAATGTTCAGGTAGGAACACAGGCTGGAAGAAGCCATTTGAATATCCTTCCCTATATAAATACCCTTTTTGGGTGAATGACCACCCACATGGTTTTCAGCATCAGGCAGCTAAAGAGCTACTCAGAGTATTGTTCTGGTACAGTTCATGTGAATTTTCCCCATGAAACAATATATATGATCCTTTGGATTTCTTGGTATTTTCTACTCCTTTCTTCCTGTGATCTCTCCGGAAATATCTAAGGTCATTTTTTCTTCTGTCCTCTCACAAATTGCCTTGCACTAGCAATAGACTTACAGGGGTGCTGGTGTGTTTCTACATCACAATCACCTTTAATGTCCATGTGTACGCTGGGAAGATTTGCATGGAGCACATTCTCAGTGATTACAGGATCTATGCAATTCCCATGGATTTGATGTGAGATGGCTTCTCTGTGTATTTGCAGGTACAGCGGTTAAAATGGAACCTAGGCAGCTTCCTTCACTGCAAACATAATCAGAACTTTCACCTCAGTTCTGGGCATGTACTCCAGAAGGCATCCACATGGTATTCTAGGTTGCTCATAGCTCTCTTGAAGTCCGATTCAGAGACAGCTACAATGTTATTATTCAATATATTATACCTGGACCAGTGGAAAAATATGCTCATTTTTTCTAAATTCCAGTACAGTGCATAGTCCACAGTTTAAATTCTAGCAGTTTTTAAAAGCTGAGATATAAATCCAAGCCCAAGTACTCTATGACACTTGAGGATGCAGGGACTTACCTCAGCTGACAGGTCATGCTGGATTGTCCAACTGAATAGAGCTGATGTAAGAGGGAGAGCAGAATAGACAACCCGTCACTAAACCTTTTTTCCCTTGCTCTGCCAGGTCTGAAATTCTCCAGCAGAAACTCAAACATGACATAGACCAGGACAAGATCTCCCTTGGTGAGAAGTGGTACAGGAGGAGCGCTAAGTGTGCACAGCAAATACACCACTATTGCATCTCATCTGTAATGTCCATAGCAATTGTGGACTGCATTTTCCTCCTTTAGATTGATTTCTTTGGATTGAATAGGCTGTACTTTCACCTCGCCTCTCTCCAGCAAGTGTACAGTTTTGGAGGGACCCAGAGAAGTGCTGATGCACATCAATCAAGAGCTGCTGGTCATCCAGAAAGACTGTGCACGTGTAAATTTGTACTTGTCCTGATGGGTCATCCAAAAGGGTTTCATGGAGATCAGTTCACAACATTGGAAAGACATTGAGACAAAGACTGTGATGTATTTTATACTCGGTATTGGATGGTCTTGTCCTTCATACCCCACTCCAATAGAAGAGACCTCCTTACATTCCACTTGAAAAGATTATTACCATCAGTAACTGCTTATCTATTATGTTCCAAGGCCAACTACGGGGTATAAATCTGTTCTGCAGAATGAATAGCAAAAGAATGTTTAGCACAATTCCTCTGTTTAGATTTTGGTTTGAGTTTTGATTATTTTGGTTCTTTGGTTTTTCTTGTATTCATTTGAAAGTTTGTTATTTATTTGTTTTTGTTTTATTCTTACAGTTGATTCGCTATTTTGATAAGGATATAGACTGTATATATTGACTACCCACATCTGGTTACTATTGAGTAAACTGGATGTATTCTTTTAAATAAAACAGTGATCTCAAACTCTTCACTCTTAAGAACCTTTTTATTGATCATTAGTGTCACCATCTGAAATCCCACAGCTATCAGGTAGCGATGGATCTCTGCATTCTCGTGGGGACTGGGCATCATAATTACTTCCCAGTCAGACTGAGATACAAAAGCCATTATACAGTCACTGTAGACTGTGTTTCCAACTGTGTGAATACCATGTTCATCATGCAAAAATTACCCACGGTGTAACCTTGTTGTCAGTATTTAGATACCACTTAATTATGCTGTTTTGTGGATGAGAGTGTTGAATATATTAATGGGATATACATCAGGTTTTCTGTAATATTTCCCAGGAAATAAAAGCATGGGATAAGGGAGATTAAAAGCAATCAGGAAGCCAACACCCAAATTTTGTTTTGGAAAGAACTGAACACCCAGAAATTTGGATGATCCTGACCACAGCACAGACCGTCACTTCTGTCCACCTCTGCACACATCCCTGGCCCAAGAGGAAACTGCACAGTGCCTCGGATACAGGAATATGAGAGCAGTCAGCGACAGGAACCTACTTGGTCCAGCCTGGACCCAGAACTGAACTGAGTACCGAGAATATTTGAAGAAAACCAAAGGCATAGTATTCTGTGTTTCCTGATTGTGGCTTTTTTTAACACTCTAAATGCGATTTTGTTTTGTTTTGTTTTGTTTTTGGATATTTTTTCATTTCCATTTCAAATGTTATTCACTTTCCTTTTTTCCCGGAAATAAGACCCCCTATACCATGGCACTCCCTTCTTCTATAACGTGTTCCCTTTCACATCGACCCCCTTTCCCTACTCCTGACATTCCCCTACACTGAGGGTCCAACCTAGACAAGACCAATCGTTTCTCCTTCTATTTGTGCCCAATAAGACCATGCTCTACTACATAAGCATTTGGATGATAGGTCAGTCCATGTATTGTCCTTGAGTAGTGGTTTAGTCCCTGGGAGCTCTGGTTGGTTGGCATTGTTGTTCTTATGGGGTTGCAAGTCCCTTCAGCTCTTTTAACCCTTTCTCTAATTCCTCCATCTTGGATCCAGTTCTCAGCTCGATGATTTATTGCTAGCATTCGCCTCTGCAATTGACATGATTTGTCTGTACCTCCCAGTAGATTGTTATAGCAGGATCCTGTCATCATGGTCTCCTTAGCTGCATCAATCTTATCTACTTTTGGTTGATATATATACATATATATATACATATATATATATGTATATATATATATATATATTCACTGTCTGCTCCAAACTTTTGCCTCCATATCCCGACCTATGAATATATTTGTTCTCCCTTTTAACAAGGAGTGAAGCATCTGCATTTCAGTGGTCCTTCTTCTTGAGAGGCAAATGCTAGCAGCAAACATTGAACTGAGACTGGGCTTCCCATTGGAGGAAATAGTGAAAGTATTGGAAGAGCTGAAGGGGTTTGCAACCCCATAAGAACAACAATGCCAACCAACCAGAGCTCCCAGGGACTAAACCATTACCCAAGGTCTATACATGGACTGACCCATGGCTCCAGCTGCATATGTAGCAAAGGATGGCCTTGTTGGGCACCAATGGAAGGAGAAGCATGTGGTCCTGCCAAGGCTGGATCCCCCAGTGAAGGTGTATATGGGGGGGGGACAAATTGGGTGGGGAACATTGTTATAGAAGAAGGAGAGTGGGATGGGATAGAGGGCTTATGTTTGGGAAACCAGGAAAGGAAATAACACTTGAAATGTAAGTAAAAATTATTCAATAAATGAAAAAAATCTGAAAAAAATGAATTTGTGACCAATGGTGCTGGGTTAATTCCTCACAAGTTGATCAGTTCTTGAAGAAGTTCACATTGATAGATTTCTAGGGTAGGAACTCCCAACATTCCCTGCTTCAGTAAAAATAGGGCTATGTATTCAGGCCCTTCTCAGCGTAAGAGACACAGGCTGTCCCTTCACAGATCATGGGAGACAAAAAAACAGTGAAAGTTCCAAGCCTATACAGCTGGGTGTGGTCGTGGTTTGGCCTTGTCTACCTGGATGGTTAATCACAAGAGTTCCACTTTTCTGTATTTGAAGTATGGAAATGAGCTGGAGAAACGAATCAGCAGTTAAGCACAGTGGCTGCTGCTCTTTCAGAGGACCTGGGTTGGAGTCCTAGTACCCACATGGCAGCTCTCAACACTCCATAACTCTAGTCCCAGGGATCTCATGCCCTCTTCTGATCTTTCTACACACCAGGCACACACTACTGCCCAGATATACATGCAAGCAAAAGACCTGTGGACATGAAAACAAAGAAACAAATACAAGCGAATAAATAAATCTGTGGAAACCACTATATCTCAACAGAGCATAGGTTTGCTACAAAAATAAATGAACTTTTTTTTGTCATCTACATGAATTTATTCATACTTTCTTAAATAAAAGATGAAAAGGAGGAGAAGGAGGAAGAGGAGGAGGAGGAAGATGAGGAGAAGAAAGAGGAGGAAGAAGAAGATGAGGAGAAGTTGGAAGAGGAGGAGGAGGAAGATGAGGAGAAGTTGGAAGAGGAGGAGGAGGAGCAGGAGGAGGAGGAAGAGGAGGAGGAGGAGGAAGAGGAGGAGGAGGAGGAGGAGGTGGTGGTTCGGGTGGCCAGGGAAGTTATTCATAAACACTGAACAGGAACCAAGACTCCAAAACTTGAGTACTCCTTGTACCATCAGCCTCCAACCCTCCCGGAGTTCCTTTCCAACAAGACACCCAGATCAGCAGCAGAGGTACCTGGGGTCAGCACTCAGATTGTGAACAATGGGATGGAAGGGGAAAGTTCAAAAATGGGAGCTGAGAAGGGGAAGGGATGAAGAAGAGAGATCCTAGGCTCTAGAGGACAGTCTGCCACAGGAGGGGAATGTGAGCCAGTATGGGGGAGCCCATACTGTGGCCCATGCTCCCTGGACCCCAGAGCACCCCATGGTTTGTTCTTCAGTCCACTCCCCTATTCCTGAAGCCTCACAGGCCCAACTCCAAGTCCTCCAGCCCCTCCTCCAAAACCCTGTGCCATGTCAGCTTTTCCAGCTGTTCTCTGTTGAACTTCCCAGCCTGGAGGCGTTACTGCAGCTTCTCCACCTGTATCAGCTTCTTCCTTAAGTTCCTGATCTTCTTGTCTTTCTCTGTGGTGGCAGCAGAGTCGGGTGCATGGAAGGCAGCTAGAGAGGTGGCCTGGGGGCCATGGTGAGCACTGGGTGTCTGGGCTGAGAGTCCCAGAGACACCTTATCAAGAGTCCTGCTCAAGGCCTCTGTGTCTTTCTCCTGTGGCTGTCTCCTATTCTCCTTCCACTTCAGGTTGCGTTTGGCTGTCTTGGAGAGGCCTGCTTCACCACTGTCAGGTCTGGATGAGGTGACCTGTGTGGAGGCCTCAGGGCTCTGTCCTGGGGAAAGTTCTGGTTTACTCTTGAAAAACTTCACTTGTTTTCATAGGCTTGGTTTCTTGGAGCACATATCCTTCTTTGACCCTCCGCTACTTGTGCTATGTCCCATCGGGTCTCTGTGTTGATTCAATGTAGTTGCCGACGGTCTTGTCAGTTACAATGGGAGTCACCATCTTGAGAACCAGAACCCGATAAATGAATTAATAGGGGTGATAAATGGAATTGTCCTTCATTTAAGTTCTTGATAAATGGCAGCATTCATTCCTTTTTAAAATTGCTTTTTAGGTGACCTGGGTTGGATCTGGAATTGTGTTGGGTGGTTTTGAGTTTGAGAACTCAATAGACTATGCCTTTTATATGCATCATTGTTGCTGTCTAGTGGATGAGTTAGGTCCATTTTAAACCTAATGCAGGCACCACAAAGTGAGTTTGGAGAGGACGTACTGAGAACAACTCCCTGGGCTCTAGCTGTCTTCTAGATAACCCACTGTCTCTACATGGAAACCATGCTCAGGCTACCTTCCTCATTTCCACCACCTTATGTCACTGACATGACAGATGCCTGAGAAACACTTTTCTTCAGCCAGATCTGCCTCTTCCCAGGTGCCCCCTTGTTCTATGTCTAGAAGGTTCATTCAGGTTCGTCTCCTCCCACAAACCCTGTGTATCCTTCAGAACACAGTTGAGTTCTTCCCAGCATATGGAAATAACACCAGACAATGGAGACTCTAGAGTCAGGAAAACATCTAAGAAGCCAGGGCACTCAGATTGCACAGGATCCTGATAACCAATGGGGAAGACAGGGTGGATAGACAGATGGCCACTTCTCTATTCAATATTTGAAAGCACACATGCACTTCATAATTCAGGAAAGTCTCTACATGTATACCTGTAAATAGCTCAGCTGATTACTACTAATTGCTGGTTTGCTCTGAGTTAACTTCTAATCCAGGAATACTTCAAGAGGAATACTTCAAGGTTTGGCGGCCATTGCGTATTCAAACCAGTTGCAGAAATACCAAGGAGGGAGAGCTACAGGAATATTAAATACAGAAGGCCCTAGCATGAATCTCAGGAACAAGGCAGCCACCTGACCAGAGGAGCAAGCCTGAGCTTTAAAATGAAGGACTTTGCTCCCACTCACTCCTGGCTGGAGATGAGAAGGAAGGTAGGACATTAATCTCAGATCTCTAGCTCCCAGAGCATAGCACAGCGTCAAGGTTCAGTTCTTTGTTCGCTATTGTTTTTTTCATGCTGCTTTTAGGATTATTTCTTTTAGTTTTCTTTCCTTTTCTTTTTTCCTTTCCTTCCTTCCTTCCTTCCTTTGTTTCTTTCTTCCTTCCTTCCTTCCCTTCTTCCTTCCTCCCTCTCTCTCTCTCTCTCTCTCTCTCTCTCTCTCTCTCTCTCTCTTTCTTTCTTTCTTTTTTAATACAGGGTTTCACTGTGTAGCTCTGGTTCTCCTGGAACTCGATCTTTTGACCACTATGTCCTTGAACTCATAGAGATCTGCCTGCCTCTGCCCCACAGGTGGTAGGATTAAACACAAGGCATGCACTATCACTGCCTGGCTAGAATTATTTCTTTATTTTGTATTTTTGACCTCATGATTGAATGTCACAGAGAGTTTCTTCTCTGATTCTGTCTGTTTGGACTTCTACATGGCTGTTACACCTGCAAGCTTAATTCTTTCTATACATTTGTGATGATTTCTGCTAGAATTTCACTGAAATATAAGTCTGTCTCATCCATTTGATGTTACTTCGGCTGTTCCCTGCCATACCCCATGAATTCTTAGGTTTGGACTCTTGAATGTGTCCCAGGCTCTTTGGGGATATTGTTCATGCTTCTTATTTTTCCTCCTTGTCCTCTACCCCTGAGATTTGTTCTTGTGCATGATCTTATCTCTTAATGACAGTCTTGGTTGTGGTTTCTACCAGTTTGACCATCCTCTTCAAATATTTTTATTTATTTAGTTTTTAATGTTTCAACCTCGTTGCAAAGTTTTTCCTCCATATTTTGAAATTCTACTACTGTGCTCTGAACTATTACATTTCCTTTTGAGGCTGTCTGGACAAGAATTTGGTTAGATTTCCTTAATTCATGAATTTATTTGACTCTTTATGATCATCAATTCTTTTGAATAGTAAGGCTGTAGATTCTTTCTTGGACATTTCAATTACTTCTGTATGGGATACTGTGGTTTCTGTAACTTAGATCTGCATGCAGTCCAGCTATGATGACTGGGGGAATTTGACTTTGATTTCAGATGAGTGACAGAGGCAATCTAGTCCTTGCTATGTGCCAACAGGATCAAGCATGGGGCAGCACCTTAAGCACCAAGGTGACCAGATGGAGTCAAAAGTTTGGTCACCCCCAGATTCTACAAACCTGTTGGAGACTGGATACCCAATTTCAGACCAGATAGCCTGTCTACAATCATGGGACTGAACACAGTGCTACAGGCCCAAAGTAACCTCTAGGACCGTAGAAAGGGAGACTTGAGGCCTGGCAGTAACCTTTGGCACCTCAGACTTCAGGATTTCATACCCACTTTGATGTCAGATACCACTGGAAGCAAAACTGCAGTATTTCGAGGGAACCCTGAGCAAACTGGAACCACACCTCAGACCCTGTACTGACCTGTTCTGGAAATGTGGTTGCAAGGTACTCTCTGGTCCTGCAGGAATTGGAAGTCTGGATCCAAGACTAAGTCCCACATAAGCTGGAGGATCAGTCACAGGCACACTCTAGACATCAGGCATTTCTGCAAAAAAAAATAATTTTTCATCGGTTCATGTGCTGATAAACTCTGAGGCTGACTCCACATGTTCCCTTGAGTACCCACCAGGAGTGGTACATGTGGATTATGATAGTGGTTCTGTTTTTAGTTCCTTCAGTAGCCTCCACATTAGTCTCTACAGGCTTTATGATAATTCACATTCCTACCAGCAATGTAAACCTATAGTCATTTATTTCTGTATTAAAAACAACAAGCACAAATACTATTTGGATGTGTGACTGATATATATGTCAGGGGATATGTGTACCACAGGGCAGAGCTGAGGGTTAGAGAGAGTCTGTATGGAATCGGTTCCTTCTCCCACCTTTACATTAGTTCTAAGAATTAAACCTGGTAATCAGGCCAGGATCTAAGTTTCTTTACATACTGAATCATCATTTTGCCTGGGATGACATGGAATTTCAGTGGAGTTTCTATTTGTATTTCCTTGGTGGCTAAAATCATATTTATTGGTTATTTGCACATCTGTTTAGCAGTTGAGGGCTGGAAGTGTGACTTAGTGGTAGAATATTTACCCAGCATCCAGTTCTGACTGCAGGCCCGAGTCATACACACACACACACACACACACAATCACACACACAGAGAGAGAGAGAGACAGAGAGAGAGAAACACACACATGTTTACACATGAGACACAGAGTCACAAAGACACAGAGAGACAGAAACTGACAGACAGACAGGCAGACAGACAGAAATTTCTGTTCAGATCATTTGCTCATCTCCTAACTATATTGCTTATTAGCTATTGTTTTATTTTGGTTTGGTTTTGAGATAAGATCTTACTGTAAAGCCCTAGACGGTCTAAAACAAGCTATGTAAAGAGGATGGCCTAGACTTCACAGAGTTTGCCTGTTTATGCAGACACGAGTTGGGATAGGATGTGCCACACTGTCCTTCCCTACTTTACTTCTTTATAGGATGGAGATTTATTCTGGGTTAGATGAATGATTGAGGAAAGATATCCTCCCCAAGAATACTTTGGGGCTTTAGTTACAGTGTTTGATCTATTTTGAGTTGATTTTCATAGAGCAGGAGAGACGGGGATCTACTGTTACTCTTCAATGTGTAGCTACTCAATTTGCCTGACATCACCTGTTTAAGAATAATTTTCTCCAACTTTTCTCCAGCACACCTTTATTAAGTAAGAATCAGATGGCTGTGACTACATGGCTTATTTCTCAGTCCTCTCTTCTATTCCATTGACACATAATGTATGCGTTTCTACAAAATCCTGTCTTTTGTTATCCAGACTCTGTCTAATTTTGAAATTAGGTGATGTGGTACTGGGAGCATTTGTGGTTTTGAGCAGGATTCCTATAGCTATTCAATAGAGTCTTAACAATAAAAGAAAGACATTCATTATTGATCTCTAGCCTCTATATCAGTGGTTCTCAACCTTCCTCAAGCTGCAGCCCTTTAATAGAGTCCTTGTGTTGTGGTGACCCCTAACTATAACATAACAAAGGGGCTGCAATCCACAAATTGCAAAATGCTGCTCTACACACATGCACACACATGAGCTCACTCTCCCCAATGTATAAGCGGACTCTCTCCATAACAAGTACATCACACACACACAAAGACACACACACACACACAGACACACACACACACACAGATATACACACACACACAGAAACACACACACAGACACACACACACACAGATGCACACACACACACACACACACACATACACGTAAAGTCTTAACATATCTGGTATAATTCAACAGTGCATCTGTCCCATCTTATCCTTATTGGAGAATATGGACACTTTTTTTTTTGCTACAGCTTCAATATCATTGCTTCTTAAATGCATATATTTGGAACAAGGTTTTAGTGTGCCTCTCTGGCTATCCTGGGACTTGCTCTGTAGACTAGGCTGATATAAGACTCACAGAGATCTCTGGGCTTCTGCCTTCCAAATGCTGAGATTAAGGTATGTGTGTCACCAAGATCAATAACATTGTTTTTTACATTTCATTTAGGTGTTTTTATACCCTGCAAATGGTTATGAGTCATGAAGTGGGTGCTGAGACTTGAACTTGGTTGCTGTGGAGGAGCAGCTGGTCCTCTTAACCACTGAGCTATCGCTCCAGCCCCTTACATGATTTTTGGTCAAAGGAATAAGATATGAATTATATTTCTCTCTCTGAGTGGAAACATGACAATCTGAATTATTCAAGGCCTATAATATAGATACATAGCATTTTGGCTCCTCCCATAAAATTAATTCAGATGGTCTTGTCAATCACATGGACAGAAAACAAACCTCACAAACTATAACCTTGAAACAAAAGTCATCTAAAGACCTTAAAAGGATACAAGAGATAACTATCCCTTTGATGAACTGATGTACTTATACATTCCAGGAGCCCCTCCCTTGATGCAGCTGCTTACAGATTGTCCTGGTTAGATTTATTTTTTCTTTTTGGTCACCTTGGCAAAAACCAGGATCCACAGGAAAGAAGAAACTTCTGTTGAAAAATTCTCTCCTTAAATGTGCCTATACAGAAATGTGTGCAGGAATTTTCTTGATTAAGGACTAATGCAGTAGGGCCCAGCCCACTGTGGGTGAGGCCACCTAGATAGGGGTTATTGTGTGGTATAAGGAAGCAAGCCATGAGCAAGAAGCCAATAAGCTTTCTTTTTCTTCCCAGCCTCTGCTTCTGGCCCTGCCTCCAGGTTCCTGCCTTGATTACTGCTCAGTCCGTGTTCCATGGATGATGAAGGACAAGCTTTAAAATGAAATAAACCTCTCCCTTCCCACCTAGCTTTGGTCCTTGTGTTTATCATAGCAACAGAAATCCTGACAAAAATTCACCTTCACTAAGTCTGACATCTTCACAAGTTCTAACTCAAAAACTGTAATTTTTATCATCCTGACCCCCCACACACATACACACCACGCCTTATAACTACTGATGAGATTCCTAAATCTGTTGGCCATAATATTGGGAGCATTCCCACTCTCTCTAAAGACACCACCCCCCCCCACACACACACACCAATGCATCTGATTTTGCAAGCTTCCATATTGAAGCTGCCTGCTTTCGCGGTCTCTAACTTGGAAGACATGCCCCCCCCAGCCACCAGTCACCACCCACCACTACCTACCCATCACCCACCCACCCCCTCATCTCCCATGCCCCTGAATATTATTCTGCAGGTATCCATGCTGAACCTGCTTGCTTTCTTTATATCTAACCCTGAAAGCATGGGTTTCTTTCCTCTTTTGCCCATTTCTCTCCTGGCAGTTGAGGAAGATCTATGGTGCCTGCCATGTTGATACTGTCCTCTCAAACCCCATAAAATGGGCCTTCAGCCTCCTCTTGAGTTTGTTAAGTTTTTATATCTATGAGATGAAGAGCTCTCAGAAAGGCAGCCTGAATTTCCCAGGAATGATCATAAAGAAATGAAGACACAAGGGGGCAGCAAATGGTTGTTGTTGTTGTTGCTGTTGTTTTGTTTGTTTTGTTTTGTTGACATGGTTGTGATAAAGAGTGGACAGGCATGACGTCAGCTTAGAGCAGAAGATAAAGGAATGAGTGGGATTTAAACGGGAATTTAGAAAGGATTGTATCAAATTTAGTAAATAGTTTTCTCCTCTGTGTCCCTGTGTTTGACAGGATGAGGTGGGTCCTTTACCCGAGGTATACTAAGGGAACTAACTTCTCAATGATAGCCGCTTCTCTAATGCCAGCACACCTCAGCAGTGAGGGGACAGAGACACAACTCCATGCTGCTGACCTTGGCAACTTGATAAGTTCCCTGGAAATTGTAGGAAACTTGACTAAGGACAAACCAGGATTCACAGCTTCAATAATAAAAAGAATTTTGGGATTATACGGTTTATAAAGAAGAGTTGGAGACTTTTATTAAACATATTTTATTATGGACTTAATCATGAGACACACTCAGAAGAAAGAAAGATGCACAGGAGAGTACAAATGGGGGTTTCTAAAAGAGAGCAAAATGTACCTAGGTGTGGGAACAGTCTCCCCAAGGGAGAGGAACAACTGGTTGTGTGAGCATTAGCCATATGGTCAAGTTTGGTGGCTCTTGGGTGTTTGCTTCTCCAGAGAAGAAGCTGTTTCTGCAGAGAATAATTGACTGAGTAAAACTGCAGTCATGTGGAGACTTTGGGATTCTGCCGACCCTGATGCTAATTCCCTTACCCGAAGCTAGCTTTAGTGTCTTGAATTCTGAGCCATGCCTTGCCCACTTCTATTACTGAAACCATAACAGTCCCATTCACAACAACAGTCTCTGCATAGGGAATGGGGTCAGCCCTCCTGCTTACAGAGGAAGTGAGACTTGGCCAGCCAGTTCTGTGTCAACTTAATACAAGCTAGAGTTATCTGAAAGTTGGGAAACTCAGTTGAGAAAATGCCTCCATAACATCAGACTGTAAGGTACTTTCTCAATGTCTGATATGGGAGGGCCCAGACCACTGTGGGTGGGGTCATCCCAGAGCTGGTGGTCCTGGGAGCCAAAAGGAAGCAGGCTGAGCAAGCCTTGAGGAGTAAGTCAGTAAGCAGCACCCTTCTGTGGCCTCTGTAGCAGCTCCTTCCTCCAGGTTCCTGCCCTGTTGAGTTCCTGTCCTGGCTTCCTTCAGTGATACTATGAGGTGAAATCCCTTTCCTCCCCAGATTGCTCTCCTTGTGGTTTCAGCAAGGCAGTGGCAACCCTGACCTAAACAGTTTAGGTCAGTACAGCCTTTGCTGTTACCTCAGACTTTGTGTGCTTCCAGAATCCATGTTCTTATCCACACAGACTTCTGGGATAAAATTAACCACTGTGTATAAAACTTTCCACTCAAAGATAAGGAATATGGGAAGAGGCAGACAGCACAAAATGGCTAAAACCAGGAACTAGCAGACCTGGACTGTCCTCAGGAAAGCTGGGTCTTGATTCCCCTGGTAAACAGAAAGAAGCCTGAAGCCAGGAGGAATCAGAAAGGGCCTAGGAAACTCTTTCAGGAGCTTTGTAAGCTGACAGGATTCTTGTGTGTGGGTTCAGCTGCCCTTCCTTCACATTCCTTTCCATTTTCCTGAACCCATACCACTCTGCCCTGGAAGGATTTCAGTGCTAATCATGCTCTCTGAGACTGCATGGACTCACTGGGCTGCGTCCAAGGGCACCACAGGAAGAATTTACAATTTATCACACACTGCTTTGTTCCTCTCTAAGAAAAAAGAAAGAACAGTGTGATATAGGGTAAAGGAAAGGTCTTAAGAGGTAATGACTGGTTTTCTGTGCAGGCTTTTCCTTAAACTGCCTTTTACAGAACAGCAGGGTCCCCACACTTCCCATGGGCTCCTTAGAACATTTCTTTCTTTTCATTCTTCAGTTGGAGTTGAGGGAGGGTTGGGATGGCTCTGCCTCCACCTTCACTGTCCCTTCAAGGAGCCCAGCAGGAGGCTCTGCTCTCCAGAGTCACCAGAAATGGCATGCATCACCAACACTGAGCCAGGAGATGGAGACAGGAATTCAGTGTGCTAGCTAGCTGGTGGCCCTAGAGTAAGTCTCCTGTCAAAAGCCTTAAGTGTGTGCTCTGCAACAGGACAAGCTTGGGAGCCACTTGATAAAGCAGAGAAACCTACTGGAGGAAGGAACCATGTCACCAGTGCTTCATGGATCCCTTTCCTCCACAACGGAAAGACACTGGCGAGAAACATAACTTTCTTCTATGAAAGGCATTTTTTAAAGGTTAACTAAAAGAAAAAATTAGACCAGCCTGCCTAGTGGAAATAAAATGCAAATCACATTTGTGATTTCAAGTTTTCTAATAGTCATATATTTTAAAAATAATAGGTCAAAAGAAATGAGTGACATTTGGGGAATACATCATGGTACTAGTCAATACATTATCATTTAACATATAATCAGTATAAAGATGTTACCAATGATGTCATTAACACTGATGTATTTCGTATTAAACTCTGTATTCTGGTATGCATTTTACATATGTTGGTACAAAACAAAGCTCTTGCTTCCAAGGGGATAAGAGTCAAATAAATGTGACCAGAAACGTGGATTCAACTTGCTGGATAGATGATGAGAGATAGAGATAGAGATAGAGATAGAGATAGAGATAGAGATAGAGATAGAGATAGAGAGAGAGAGAGAGAGAGAGAGAGAGAGAGAGAGAGAGAGAGAGAGTAGCCAGAGGCATCTAGAAGAGTCCAAGGTAGAAAAAGAAAGCTGTAAACTGAACGTGGCCAACAGACTGGACAGGGCCAGACTCTCTGCAGGAGCACAGAGAACAGAGAAAACAGGGAGAATAGCAGGGTTGTAAGGAATTTGACTGGCTGGGGGCAGGGAGCCTGTGAACTCAGGAGGCTTGGATGCTGGCATGGACTCTGAAATGTGCACTAGTACTGGGTACCTGTAACATTGAAGAAGCCTGGAGCTCCCACATGGTAATGAGAACCACAGGTACCCATGTGTGCCTTCTGCTGGGTAAGGGAACAGAAGCTGTTTCACAAGTTCCAGAGGAATGCGGTCTCTTAACTAACTGCCACAGGCTGAGCTCATTGGACTGCCCCTTGGGATTCGGGGAACTGGAGTTTCCTTCAGACCTGACACCAGGGGAGTAGTTCCATGATCTTTTATAATGATAAAACAAAGGACAGTCTTGAATCAATTTACTAAGTGAATTAATAGGGAAATTAGGATAAATTGGCTAATATCCCAGAAGGGAAATCTCTGGTACGGGTTTCAGATGCTGTCAGATGACATTTGCACCTTTAGGGTTGTTGTGATCTAAGTTAGAACATCTCAAACATTTTACCTAATAGTCACAAGTATGAGGGCCCATGGCTTGCCAAAGAATGATACCCGGACTCAAATAGTATGAAAAGACATTGAGTGTTTTATTCTGCAGAAGTCCAGCATGTTGGAGTCCCCCATTAGCAAGTCAGAGACCACCAATGATCTTGCAGGCCTGATTTAAAGTACATTAGGGAATTCTGGGGTAGGTGACTGTACCGGCTGGTTTGCCTGTCAACTTGACACAAGCTGAAGTTATCACAGAGAAAGGAGAATCAGTTGAGGAAATGTCTCCATGAGACTAATATGCAGGGCAGTGATCTCAACTAGTGATCAAGGGGGAGGATCCAGCCCATTGTGGGTGGTGCTGTCCCTGGGCTGGAGTTCCTGGGTTCTATAAGAGAGCAAGCTGAGCAAGCCAGGGGAAGCAAGGCAGTAAGTACCATCCCTCCATGACCTCTGCACCAGCTCCTGTTTCCTGACCTGCTTGAGTACCGGTCCTGGTTTCCTTTGGTGATGAACAGCAATGTGGAAGTGTAAGCTGAATAAACCCTTTCCTCCCCAGCTTGCTTTTTGGTCGTGGTGTTTGTGCAGGAGTAGGAACCTGACTAAGAGAGTGACCTCTATATTAATGTGTCAGGTCCATCTCATCTGTATGAGAGTGTCAGGGCTGGACACTTCTCAGGGAGGTCTGGAAACTGATGCTGACCCATTGTCCTTGCCCCAGGCTAACTTCTGAGGCCTGGACTTGTTTGGAATTGCCCAGTTTGTGGAAACAGATATTTAGGCCTAGTCTCCTTAACTGCCAAGTTGAAGCCTGTCATGGAATCAGCCTATCTTTCTCAACAGTGATATCAGGGAACATATAGGTATTGATAACAAATAGCTATGAAGGGATCTAAATATAGGACAAGATCTAGAACATTTCATCTCTTTACAATTTCCAAGTTCTAATCAGACTGTGATCTTTAACACAGATATGGCTTCTGCTGAGAACTGCAGTTCACATAGAAGACACCAAGGGCTCTACAGTGGCCCCTGTGGTGCTGAGACAGAGCAGAGACAGATGCCGATTAAGGTCCTTGCAGGTGTGCAAGTCTAGAGACTGACCTTCCTCCCATCCACTCTCTGGGGCTTTTAATTGAGTTTGAAGAAACAAATCAACAATTGGCAGAAATAAAGGAACAGAATTACTAATGTGCAAGTAGACAGCTGTCATGCTGAGCATGAAACTCAGAGATGAGCCCTGACGATTGTGGCTTAAGGATTCTTTATGAGGAGGACAGAAGTGAGGCCACACCAATTTCAGAGGAGAAGTCAATGATTTATAGGGGACATGGGCCAGGCACATAGAAGTGACAGCATCTGGGAACACAGTCTGCCTGGGATCTATGGGCGTGAGCTCTCCCCTTGTCTCCTGCTTGTTACCCTTCAGGGAGTTCATCCTTAGGACCTTTACACAGATAAAGGAGCTTCAGGAATGATTCTTAGCTTTTATTTCAGGTTCAAAGGAGGACTGCAAGCCAGGGCTCCTGAAGCCGGCTTGTTAATTAAAAAAGGAAAAAAAAAAAACAAAAAAACAAAAAAAAAAAAAAAAAAAAAACAAAACCACCAGGCTTCACTTTGAAGTATTTGTGTTTTCTGAGTCCCAACACATTGCTTTACTCAGCTCTTAACAATAAGATCCAGAGTTTCTAGAAGCATGACGTGTAATTCCACATTTCTTCAGCTTTCTCTCAAGTAAATAGCAAACACCTTGAGAAAAGTGTCCTCTGTTAACCCAAGTCCTTAAGTCAACGTCTGGGCCCTGGGAGCTCTAACAAGTTTGGATCAATGACCACCAAATGTGTGTGTGTCTGTGCATGTGTGTGTGTGTGTGTGTGTGTGTGTGTGTGTGTGTGTGTGTGTGTGTCTGTGTGTGTGTGGTGTGTGTGTGTGTGTCTGTGCGTGTGTGTTTGTGTGTGTGTGTGTGTTGTGTGTGTGTGTACATATACAACTAGCCACATTAGGAGCAAACCAAATAATGAGACCCACTGACTCATACAGCCAAGTCCATCTTCAGGCTCCTGCACAGGATTAGGCTTGAATACAAAGTGGTCAGGATGTGGTCCATCCCACCCATTGTTGATCCTGGCACTGTCTCAGTGGCACTCTCTCCTTGTGAAATCTCTTTCCAGGGAACAAGTTCCTTACTTTTCTTCTTCTTCTTTTTTCCCCAAGGAGACTCCTTGGAAAAATGCAATTCCTTGGAACCTCTATTCCCAGGGACAAAAGGCATCAGGATGTCTTTCCTTAGAACATCTGATGCTACCAGGGTGGTGATAATTTGCAGCCTGATTTGAATTATTCCCATGTTTGAAAGCAGTGTTTAGAATTTAGTGGGTGATTTATCTGTCTGTAGGGTTTATATAAATACTAATTACTAATCTTTCATATTATTTGTTTTTCTTTTAATTTTTCTAAGACAAGACCTGGAGTATCCATGACTGACCTTGAACTCCTGATCTTTCTACTTCTACTTCTGCCCAACTTCTGCGTGCTTGCAAGTATTATAATGTGCTTTTAGTATTACATGGCATGCATGTGGCACCAGGCCTGGCTAGTCTGCTAGTTTTTATGTTATTCTATTTTAAATGTCTTATTTTTGAAGTGATCTCCATACATTTGTATCCAACCATCTATACAATTCCAGGCAAAGTTGCACCCCATATAGAGAAGCCTATATATATATAGATATATATATATATCTCCAAGAAAGACTTGCTCTGCTTTTCCTTCCTTCCATAGCCCAGGCTGACCTTGAACTCCCTATCTAAGCCTCTCATGTGCTGGGATTGTAGGTGGATGCCATCACTCCCAGTCTTGATAGTTTTACCTTGAAAAGCTCTTGTAAGTTTTTGAACTTTAAATGTCTGTTTTTGTCTCACACCAGCCTTCTTGGGTTGGTTTAGAACACACTATCCAACACAGGACCCCTTAGCTTTAGTAAAAACAGCAGCATAAGAAATGTAATTCTCACCTTCCCTTCTTCCCTTCACAAACTATAACATCTAGGAAAATTTTCCTAGATTTCCCATTTTCCTTCCCCATAGCAGATAATATGACCCTCATTTAAGAGGCGACTTTCCTGTACTCAGGTGAAAAGAGCACTCTACTCTTTTAATCTTAATCTCTTCCTTGTACTAAAAAGCCATAGATTATGTAATTTATGAACAACAGATTAGGTAATTTAGCTCACAACTCTAAAGGTTGACCTCCAATGCTATTTCTCCATGACAGCCCACTCTTCCTTAAGACTGAGCACGAAACTGCACAAGTCAGGACTGGAGAGTTGGCTAAGTGGTTAAGAATACTTGGTACAATTACAGAGGATGCAGGTCTATAGGTTGATGGTATTATGCAGGTGAAGGCAGGCAAGAAAAAACAAGGCCTGTCATTGGACGAGAAGGAAGGGAAGTGGGAACTCTCTTTAGAAGTGAAGGAGAAGCAGGAAAGAAGGTGTCAGAGGGAGGGAAAGGACTTGGGAGAACATGGCACAGATGTTAAGATTCTTTTCTGTGCATAGATACAGGTTATAGTGAATATTTCCAAGGGATGGGTATGTACAGGACTTTGTGATGTCTAGATGGGCCTATTATCTTATCAAGTGGATCAGAGGTTATTATGTGATGTGTTCTTTCATGTGGTGACTTAATTGAGTTCAAGAGAAGGTGTGATGGCAGGAAGCACCATGCCTGGCTCGGAATTGGGATGTGTGTGCCTGGTGTGGAAACAACCTGCCTTGGGGACTTGATGGGTAGATAGATTGCTGCCGGTCTCAGAGAGTAGCCATCAGCAGTGTGAGATGGGAGGGAGCTTAGCAGGTGAGATATTTGCTGACTGAGATGAAAATATCCCACAGATGCCATGTGTGTTGATACTAGTGGGGAATAAAAAAAACATTTTTATTTTTTATAATAACACAGGTTTGTTACCCAGCACTCACATGGTGACTTCCAAACACCTTAACTCCAGTTTCAGGGACACAATACCCTCTGAAGACACTCTTCTTCAGAGAGCCCCACCACGACCACTCATCAAGGCTTGCTCGAATCTCCTATCTAAGGGGGACCAGCTTAATCCTGCTCTCCCAAATCTACTTCCTTCTCTATATTCCCAGTGTTATCCAGTCTACTTCCCTCCACATGTCCCTGAACACTCCCCTCTCATATACCACACCCCTTCCCTCACTTACAGGATAGCACATGATATGAACCTGATAAATATTTATTGACTGCATGAATTTCTGCTATGAAAAATGATGTATACTGTCAAAGCTTCTAAAATAGTTTAAAATATTTATTTTCTTCTCACACCTTCCATAAAAAAACTTATGGGCAATTTTATTCAATTTCGTGGCATCATTACAGCAAAGTGCAATTTGATTCTTTGCAAATTTATGATGTCACTGTTTACTGAGGCACCTTGTCTTTTTTGACAAGGTGCCCTGATCTCTATGGTTTTCTCCTGTATGTTTAAGAAACTTTATTTAGGGCATTAGCCTGAGGGCAACAGAAAAGTGACAGAAATGTTCTTTGTCCTCATTGTTGAGTGCTGCAGCCACCCGGCAATGTGTGGTGACCAAATACTCAAATACTCCAATGTAGCACGTGCAAGTGAGAAGGCAAATTTTTTATATTATTTCACTGTGACAGGTTTGCATTTAAATGGCCGCATGGCTAATGGCTTATGTATGGGAGAGAGCAGCTCCATCCTTAAATACTGTATATAAGCTGTTTTCTTACCAAACTGGTCGACAATCTCCTTCTTAGTTACGTGCAAGGAGACCAATTAAATCACCTCATATCTTGAATATGGGAAGGGTTTGCAGAAGAAATGACTGGTTAAGAATAAAATTTTCAGCAAACATAAAGTTTTTAATTAATCTAAGATGGTCAGTCCTCTGGAGCAAGGCAGGGCAGATCCCCAACTCTTCCTCTCTTCACTGCCAACCACAGCAACGACAATAAATAATACCCATGCTCCTCTGCAAGCATGGTCATCATCAGTCTCATGGGCACAGCCCCCAAAGCTGTCATCACCCCATTTCCCAGATGCAGAAACTGAGGTTCCAAGAGCACTACTTCCCAACTGCAGACCCAAGACGCTAAAAGTTTATGTGGTCCCAGGGACAGGCCGCATGTGCCATATCACTTCCCTTCCCACACCAAGATCCCAGATATTCTTAAAATAGGTGAAAGATCATTTAAGAGCATCTCTTGCCAGCACTGCTTCTTGTACACATCAATGCTGTACACACACAAAAGACTAGGTGGATTCAAATCACAAAGCAAAGTTGACTTCCAAGTCATTCATTAAATTATTGAGCTTCTTAATAAAAGGAAGAGTGAGCAGGGGCTTTGGAGACTCTAATTGTGCAGCACAAACACTCCCACCCACATGCCACACCCTCATTATGGTTCTGTGAAGGGGGCACAGAGGATATCCATAGCCTTCATTTCACTCAGCTCTTGCTAAAACTGTGAACATACTAAGTCATCACTGTAGTTCATAGCAACAAGGAATCCAGCCCACCCCATCGGGCTCTCCTCTGCCAGTGGGGGAGCCCAGCACCTCCTAATTCCACATTAATGAAGAGCAGAGTCCGTCCTTGTTTGTATCTTGCATTTCATTTCCACAGTGATGTGAAGAGCATGCGGAATGGGGCGCATGTGAGGAAATGTAAACAGTGCTCTGTTACCACAGCTCTGAAAGATGTGTTCTTCCAACAATGTAGGTGACTACTGTACCCAACCCTCTGGGCCATGTCCTTGACCTGGTTACTCCCTGAACTAACACGTGCATAAGAAATCCTTTTTCAAAAGGTGACTCCCTGAGTGTTCTCTAAACCTGCACACGTGCTACTGGAGAAATGGCCAGAGGAAACGTACCAATACCTACGACCTTTAAGTTGTCCTTCGAGTGTATATGTGTTGTTCCCTAGTCTAGACATTCTGACTCTGTCCTACACTTTCCTACATGACAGTGGCTGCTCTCCATCTTCCTCACTCTCCTTCCCTATTTGTGCCTCAGCCATTGGCCTGTTTCTCAGACAAAACAGAAATGGTCAGAAAAGAAGCTTTGCAAACTCCCTCGGGCAAGTGTCCCAAGGACCCTGTGTCCCCATCTGTGAACGGTGCTGCCTTTATCTGAAGCCATTTCTTTCTCTTCTGTTAAACTCCCAGCCCATGAGTGCCAGGGTTAGTCTTGTGTTTGTCAGTCTTGCTGGTGGGACAAACTATCTGTTAGAAATTACATAAGGGAGGGACATCTTTTGCTTTTGTTTCCTTGCTTGTGGTTTCAGTCCAGGTCAGCTGGTTCCTGTGGAGAGGAAGCTAGGTTGGGAGGAAAGCTTCAGTAGAGGAACAGCCAATTAACATGGGGGCCAGGAACCAGAGTGTAATCTTGACCTATCTCCCAACATCCTTTATTTCACTTGGAACCCACAGCCTGTTGAGTGCCACCCACATGCATGGTGAGCTAATCCTCTCTAAGACAGCATCCCAGCCACTCAGAGGCATCTTCACTAATCTCCTAGGTGCTTAATACAATCAATTCCGCAAGCAAGAGCAGTCATCACAATTCCCATTTTAAACATTATGTGCTACCTATCTTCTTATACAAACAAACACCTCTGTCAACCCCACTGCCACAGCTAATACCCCACCTTCTCCAATCTTTTAGAGCAGAACTCCCTGGAAGATCCCTTTCTGTGTCCTATCCCCCTTTTGCATTCTCAGTTGACTCACTGTGTAACCAACTGCTTTTGTTCAAATTAGCAGTGACTGCTACATCCCTAAATCCAGTGGCTGTTAGTCCTGATGTCTGTTTTCATACTGGCCGCTCCATCGTCTTGTATCTGCTCTCCATTTGGTCTTCAGGAACCCTGCTTTGCTGAGGACTCCGCAGTCTCCCCACTGTTCTCCCCTGGAGTGAGGAACCACACAGACCCTTGTTCTTCATCCCCTCTCTTCTCCAAGCCCATGCATTTTCATGGCTCTAGCTACCTGCTGGCATGCTGCCCTGTGTGATCCAAAGGCACTGTCCCCAGACGCATAGCCAGTTGTTCATTTCCCCTGGGAACTCCAGTGTCTTGCAGATCTCTCAAAACTTAGCTTGTCCCAAACTAGCCAGAGCCATTCCTGAACCTTGATGGACCCAGTCTTCTACTTCTACCCAGTCCATGGCAAGTCCAGCCTCCTGTTTACCAGGTCAAAGTCTTATCTGACTCCCCACTCCTTCTTCCTCTCATGTCCCAGGCAGTGCACCACGGTCCACAGTGTGTGTGATCCAAGTGTGCTGAGCCTCCGTCCACTTTTCACCCTCTCTGCTCTTGCTCAGCCCCACCAGGTCCTCATAGCTGACCTCAGCTGGGATGGCTTCCTGAGTAGTCTACCTGCTCCTTGCGTTGCTCCATAGTAGTGGATTACAACAGCCAAAGTAGCTCCTGTAAAATGTCAGTGAGAGAGTGTTCCTTGTAATGTCATTTGCCTTAGTGTAAAAGCTGGAGTCTTGGGTGATGGGGAGATGGCTCAGCAGTTAAGAGCATTTGTGACTCTTCCAGGTGACCCAGGTTTGATTCTTAGCACTAAGGTCAGGTGGCTCTCAACTGTCTGTAACTCCGACTGCAGGTGATTGGATGCCTCTACCTTCCAGGAACCTGCACTAACAGGCATGGATCCACATAGACATGCAGACATAACCAGAAATGAAATAAATGTTCAAAAAGATCTAAGCCCCATTATCTTCCCCCGGCCCCCAAACCTCCCACCCAATCCGCAGGCTTGCTCTACTGCACTGAGCTCCTTCATGTCTTCTGCACTGATGGTCTCTAGAAGGCTCTAATGCATGGCGAGTGCGTAGGCCAGATTGATAAACACAGCCCACAGCTCACAGGGCAGTCCTCTCTATGAAGAATTACCAGATCTGAAAGTTCAGAGTCAGGCAGAGACTTCATATAAACTGAGGCATAGACAAGAACTCCAGGCTAAGTTGGAGCCTTGTGGCAGTTGACTCGATGGCTATTCCTGCTTCTGATGTCATAGTGAAAGTATTCACTGCTGGAGGAAACACCTTTGTCACAGAGCTGGCCATGCAACCGACTCCTATTGGAGACACTGGGAAGGATCTAGCTGCAGGCATTTTTTTCAAAAGCTCAGCCCATGTCAGCACACAGGAACAGAATAAAAAGGCGATTAGGCTTGCTGTCCTTGCTCCCCCTTACTCTGATGAGACCCCAGCCGATGGGATGGTGCAGCTCACACTCAGGTGGACCGTCCTGTGTCAGCAAATCCTCTGAAAATGCCCTCACAGACCGAGCGGTGGGTGTAGCAGAAACAAAAGATTGCAGGTGTTTTACATGGAGATAAACTTCTAAGAGCTAATACCCTACTTTTACTCAGCTCTCTAGGATCTCAACCTTCAAACCACATAAATTCAGCAGCAAAATAGTACATTCTGAGGTTGAACTTTCTCCTCTGCAGGAAGAAGAGAGGAACCTGGCAGCTGGTTTGGTCCAAGCATGGTGGCTTTCCCTGTGCTCTGCTGGAGGCATAAACTCCTTGAACTAAAAATAGCCAAGAAAACAACTATAATTGCTTCCTTGCTTCCTACAAAGGATTGAACAAAAGTGCTCAGGCCCTCCTGGGCGATCATAAAGAAGTTTTAAAATTTCAAATTACACTAAATAGGTAAGTAAGTGGGCAAAGCTTCAATTTTTGCCAGGTTCGTTTTTCTAGGATAATAATATTCTCTGGGGGCTGGAGAGATGGTTGAGAGCACTGGCTGCTCTTCCAGAGGTCCTGAGTTCAACTCTCAGCAAGCACTTGGTTGCTCAGGACCATCTGTCTGTGAGGGGATCTGGTGCCCTCTTCTGGCATCCCCGTGTACATGCAGCAGAGCACTCATTAAACAGGCAAACAAATAAAATTTTAAACAATCTGAGGTTATTCTGTTCCTTAAAACCAGAAGACCTTTGCTAACTCATGAAATTCTGTGTGAGAAAAACACAGGCTCCGTTGCTAGGGACTTTTATACAAATACCACTCCCAGGAAGGAAATTTGAGATTGGCTCTCCCCAGGAGAGAGTGAGGTGGGCAGAAAATACCATAACATCTATTTAAAAGAGAGTCTATTGTAAGAAGTGCTGATATATTTTCAAACACTTTAATTTGGTCCTTAAAATAATTATATGAAGTATACAAACCACATGCTATACTCTTTATCAAGCTCTCTGTGTATATGTGTGTGTACATGTTTGTGTGTATGTGTGTACATGTGTGTCTGTGTGTCTGTGTGTGTGTGTGTGTGTGCTTACGCTCAAACATGTGCACCTGTGCATACATGTGCACTGGTTCAAGTGCTCCTGTTTGAGCATATATCACATATATGCAGGTGCCCACACAGGACAGAAGATGGTACTGGGTCTTCTGGAAATGGAATGGTTTTGAGCCATCTGATTTGTGTGCTAGGAACTGAACTCAGGTCCTCTGTAAAATCAGCAAGTACTCTCAACTCCGGAGGCAGTGCCCCACAAACCCTGCTTCCATTTGTAAAGTTTTTTTTTGAAAACCTGGTCTTCCAGCACAACATCAGAAATATTCCAATACTGCTCTTCCCAGAATTCTATTCACCTTCAACCAAGCAGCAAGGCTTAGCACATGGCTCACCCAACCACAGAGCTCAAAGTTGTTTCCAGAGGTCCCCATGCTACAGCAGCTTGGCTCTTTCAACTTGGAATCTGGGCACTGAAGCATATTCTCCAGCCCAATCAACAAAGGCACGGACTCAGAACAAGAGAGCGACTGACAAAATACTTGAGTGACCCTAAGTGCTTGGAGATATCTGATGGTCAGAGAGGGCGGCAAAGGGAAACATAATGCTGGTTAACAATAAAAGTTCTCCTGCTTTAGAACCGATGGTTTCCAGAAACTTTGCTTCTACTGAGCCTGTTTCTTCATCCATCACAGGGTTACCCTGTAGGGTTAGGTACTTCAGACATCATGGTGGCACATGGTGCATTTCAATATAGAAAGCCTCATAAGTCACTTCTAGGAGACGCCAGAGAAGAAAGCAAGGAAGTACAGCCCTCTCTTGCTTCTCACAGAGGCAGAACAGGCAACCTCTGTCCTTCACTGTGCTACGGGTGTTGGGGCCCTGCTTCCAGGTAGGAGATAAACTCAGAGAGACTCCATAATTTATGGCTTTAAGTATGAAAAGAGATGCAAGTGAATTCAAATTAAGTAATTGTATCAATTATTTTAAATGTTTGTTTGGTTTTCATTATATTTAGGAACCTTCGAAATCCTCTCACTTAATACTTATCTCAAAAACAAGACTCCTAAAATGATTTAGTAGGTGAAGGCTAGTGTTGGCCACAGACATATGACAACTTGAGTTTAATTCTCTAAGATCCACACGGTAGGAGACCAGAGCTGATTCTAACAAGTTATCTTCTGTCCTCCTTGTGCCTATGTGCTCCCCTCCCCCACACAAAATAGCTACATTAAAATGAAATAAGAAAAAAAAAACACCTCAAAAATAACTTCCCAGAATTCACACATGCACGTGAGCACACACCCAGACACACACATACCCAACCTGCTGATCTCACTTAGTGCTTTTTATATATACATTTGTCCAGGGCTGACTTGACTGAGCACTGGATAAAAGCAAGACATTTCCTCTCGCCTCCCCTCCCCTTCTCGTGTTCAGATAATTACTCTGGACTCTGAAGAACCCTACCACTCACTCACAAGTGGTGAGCTCTAGACTTTATTCCTGCTGTGAGGGAAACAGTGAGATTCCAACATGAATGGCAAAGAGGAAATCTCTCAGAATCCTCTTCACAGACAGCCATGGCTAACAACTTCTTGACTTTGGATCTCTAAAACTCAGGCAACCCTTTATTAGCACACATGCCGTGGGTGTCTTAGAGAACATCTTCTGCTAGTTGCTGTTCAGCCATGATGGCGGGCCTACTTTGCTTTGTAGTGCTATGTTAAACACCATGTAAACTCTGGGAGGAGGGATTTATTTGACGCACAGGTCTGATCATTGAGGGAAGCCAAGCAGGCACTCAGGCAGGAGCAGAGGTGGGGAATGTGGAGGAGTGCTGCTTGCTGGCTTCTCTCCAGGATCACATTCAGCTGCCTTCCTTATACCTCCCAGAACCACACGCCCAGGTACTTCACTGCCCAGAGCGGACAGGGGCCTCCCACACCAGTCAACAATCAAGACAATCTACCGAGACATTCCTATGAAAGACCCCCTCCCAGAAAGGGAATTGTACAAGCCCAAGGCCCTCAAATATAGAAGTAAAAAGTAAGTTTTTAGATATGTGGGACAAACTGACCCATCATTTAGACGAAACAGACCAGAAAAGAAAACAAAATGCAGAAACCAGACTAAATTATGGGCACTGCTCCATGGGCCACCTGGTAGGAAAAAGAAACAGTCCCTGACCCCCCGGAAGCCCTGACCACCATGTACTTTTTGCTAACTCACTGTTATGATTATAGCCAAAATAGGTATCATACACGTATGCCTCATTTACTCCACCAATCACATCCCTGTAACCGTGCATCCGCTTCTGTAAGCCTGCTTCTGCTCTCCAATACACTATAAAAACCCGTCCCTGGTTCTGCTAGGCGCGCCAGTCTTCCAAATTGACTGGGACACCCACAGATACCTGTGCTTCCTGATCAATAAAAATCCTCTTGCAGATTGCAGCCTGTGGACTCGGACTGGTCATTGGGGCTTGAGGATCTCCCTCCTGAGGGAAGATTCTCTCTGAGAGTCTTACACCTACAGGCCAGGAAGATGGAAACATTTCCTCAACCGATGTTCCTGCTTCCAGACGACTCTAGTTTGTATCAAGTTGGCAAAAATAGCACAGGGAGTTTAGATGGCCAGCCATGGGGGCAGGGTGTGGGACAGAGAAGAGCTATTCTCTGCCTTGGAAATAGTGGGTCCAAATACTTGGCAGATTACTTGACAGGCAACAACACAAAAGGCCACGTTTTCTTAGCATATCTCACTGGTGGGGCTAGTGAGATGGCTCAGGAAGTAAAGGCACTTGTCATCATCACTGACAGCCGGAGTTCCATTCCCAGATTCTGTATGGCAGAAGGTGACAATGACTTCTTCAACATTCTTGTAACATCTACATTGTGTGCTCTGGCACATGCATGTGCAAACAAATGTGTGCCTGTGTGCTCACTACACCCCCACACACATATAAAAATCAACAATAATAAAATTCAGCCCAACCCTCCCAAAGGAAAGCTCATCCTAACAGGAGTCTTAGAACTCAGAGTTTTCAAAGGTAAATTGGAGAGAGCCTCATTTCGGGAAAGGGAGCTCAACAAATACACATGACTTACAGGTTTCTAACTCATCTTCTCTCCTCAAGTTTAAACAGAAATTTCCAGGCCCTGGCTCAGTTCTTCTTGCGATCAAGATAATATACTAGCAAGAATCAGAGCCATGGGGCTAACATCATTCCTTTTCCAAATAAGTAATACAGTAATAACTAATTTTCTACAGAAGCAAATAATACAGTAAGAATTGAAGCAAAAACATTTTACACTAAATTATACACGAAATCTTTAAAAATTAAAACAAACTTTTCAAGGAGATCTCACACTTGTGGTAGTATAATGAACCACATTACTGAACCATAAACTCTGGGGCTCACTAGCAACACCATGGCCACCAGCCCTGTGGCTGCCCAGTACTTGCAATGTGGCTACTTCAGAGTGAGCTATGCTGGAAGAATAAATATGTCTCATATTCCAAGTATTTAGCACAACAGAAGAAATAAATACCGAAATAGTTTTATGGCTCCATGTTGAACTAATGTTTAGGATAAATTGGTTTAAGTAAATGACATTACTGAATTTAATTCCACTTGCTGCTTCTTGCTGTTTTAATGGTGATTCAAACATTGAAGAAGAAAGTCTCTTAGCAGCGGTCCACAGAACTTTCTCAAACTGAGCAGAACTTTGGAGTAGAAGGTAAAAGATTACAGAAAACACCTGTTGAGATGTTGTAGCACAGAATGTTCTTGGGAACATCAGGCTACTTGGGGATAGATTATCCGATGAAATGAATAGCAACCATGGGATTTGGGTTTGTGCGTGCATGCGTGCATGCGTGCATGCGTGCCTGTGTGCGTGCGTGTGTATGTTTGGTACTTAAGAAATTGAGGAGTCGCCTTGTTTTCTCCTGCTAACTACTATCAGCCCCTGGCTAAACCTTAGCCTTCTGTGGAACTGAGTTTGTGAGGTAAGGGACCCAAAGCACAAAAGTCTCTTCTGAGGTTAGTGTCATATTGCAATCTCTTCCAGTTCCAATAAGATCAGCAGCCAGACTGTGTTCCAGACAACAACCCCAAAGTGGAATTGGGTTATAGGAAACCATGCTCGTTTCTTTCTTTGCTTTATGCCTTTGTGGAGCTGACTTCCACACACTGAGCAGCCACTACCAGGGACATTGCTTGCTCGAGGGAGAGCAAGGAAAGCACATGCTATATCTGTATTCTCATCGCTCAGGAATGACACACACTTCACTGGTCTAAACAAACCAGACCATGCTGGCCATGATTATATGACACATGTCTGATGCTCTCATGGGGAGATGATCTTCCACAGACCCATCAAGCTCCACAACACATGGGTCTTATACGGCTTCTGGTGGCCAAGCCATGGTAGCCCCCTCAGTGAAATATGTGAGAGCTTTTGAACATGGTCCACTGGAACCCTTGTCTTCATCAGAGTTATCTCATTCCACCGACTCTGTTGCCCTAGCTTTAAATCTCCAGTGTAGAGACTGGATCTCAGACTCTCTTTTGTAGAAAGCCATGGACTCCTTATGCAGCCGTGTTTACTGTTGTGTATTCAGGGTTCTCCTGGCTGCCTGTTCTACAGTGATCCTCAGTCTGTTCAGAGAGCCATCTAAGCAACAGCTTGTGAGGTTCCAAGGGTGGTCAAGTCAACAGGCTGCTGACGTCTGAGCTACTATTTCCCCTGATTCTCTGTGCAGTAATGTTGAGTACTTATCGAATAAGTGTCACACTTGAATAGAAGCTTTGAACGAGTCTAGCCTGGTGCCATAAGCCCATAACCCTACACACGAGGATCCCAGGTTCAAGGCCTGCATAGGCTGTGGAGTGAGTTCAAAGGGCAACTTAGCGGTGATAAATATTAGTCCTCTTGGTAGGTAGATAGTGAGGAAAAGAGAGCCCTGGGTGGATTTATTCTCACAGGCATGTCCTAAAATGGCCAGAAATGGTGTCCACTTCTTGATTTCTTCCTCACCGAGATTCACAAGTGCGTGCTCTTTCTACAAAGGACTCTGAGGGCAGGTGTGTCCTAGGCATGGGTTTTATGTCACAGGCTGTATACCAACCAGCCCTTCCACATCCAAACAAGTCAGGAGGACCTACAGGGCACTCTTGTCTCTTCCCAAGTCTTCACACCAGTGGGGAAAAAGCCTCCCTCAGGAAAGATGCCTTCTGGATTTGCATCTGTCCTCTGCTGAGGAGTCTGATCTCTTTCTTACTTCTATCTTAATTAAACTCAGGCTGTACAAACCTTCTTTATTGCCGTTAAAAGAGGGCTGGCTCCAGCATGAGATCACTTTGCTTGCACGTCCCAGTCCCTAAATTCAATCTGTAGTCATCCCACTCAGTGCGAAGGAATCCAGTAACAGGTGACAAGAAATAGCACACTGGCAGCCGGCCGCGAAGTGGGCACAGGAGGACATGCAGGGCTGCTCAGCCGTACACCTGACAGGCGACCATGTCGGACATCAGCGACGGGTTCAGGAGCTTCCTCACCATCAGGCACTACTGGTTTGCTGCCACAGTCACGGTCCCCTTGATGGGCAAGCTTGCTATTATCAGCCCGGCCTAATTCTTCCTCTGGCCCGAAGCCTTCCTCTATTGCTTCCAGATATGGAGGCCGTTCACTGCCGCCTTTTATTTCCCAGTGGGGCCCAGAACTGGATTTCTTTATTTGGTCAATTTAAATTTCTTATATCAGTATTCTACACGGCTTGAGGCAGGAGCTTTTGACAGGAGGCCAGCAGACTATTTATTCATGCTTCTCTTCAACTGGATCTGCATTACTATTACTGGCTTAGCCATGGATATGCAGTTGCTGATGATTCCTCAAATCATGTCAGTACTTTACATCTGGGCCCAACTGAACAGAGACCTGATTCTATCATTTTGGTTTGGAACACGATTTAAGGCCTGTTACTTACCTTGGGTTATCCTCGGATTCAACTATATCATTGGAGGCTCGGTCATCAATGAGCTCATTGGAAACCTTGTCGGACATCTTCATTTCTTCCTGATGTTCAGATACCCAATGGATTTGAGAGGAAGGAATTTCCTGTCCACACCTCAGTTTTTGTACCACTGGGTACCCAGCAGGAGAGGAGGGGTGTCGGGGTTTGGTGTGCGCCCTGCAAGCATGAGGCGAGCTGCTGATCAGAATGGCGGAGGCAGGAGACACAACTGGGACCAGGGCTTCCGACTTGGAGAGCGGTGAGGAGCAGCCCTGGCCTGCTCACCAGCCATGCTAAGCAGATGACAGTCTCCTCCCAGTGCTGGGCACGCTTAATGGCCGAGCTCTTGCTGCCGCTCGTGGACCTGACCCACGCTGAATGTGGTCTTTTGGTACAAGACACATTTTTAAATCCCGAAGGAAAATACAAGTGTTCCTCAAGTTTCATGATTCTCATTCAAGTCCTTTCTGCTGTGAAGAACAAATGTCAGCTGTGCAGAGTTCAGAACTGACTCATGTTGTGGTGCCTTCTCCTCTCCCCTTCCATATGCATAATGAAGTGGGCAAGCGGGGCTGATGAGCCAAATCCTGTCAGAGGGCCCTCTCCTCTCTCACGTCCCCGGAGCTGCAGCTAGCATTGTCCACAGAAGGATTTTGCCTTTGACAAACTTACTGACTTGCCAAAGCTTGGTCACAAAGAGCTGGCTCACACATGGTCCTTGGCCATCACTGCAGGACTGTGACGGTAGGGAGAAGACTGGATCAGCAGAGGAAGAACTTTCTCCGCTGTGGGGCCTCATCAGCCTGTCAGCAGTGCCGCCATTGCTGCCTTTCACGTATTTATACACAAAGGACCTCTGAGTCAGTGAGGACCCGGACTGGGAGTAACGAGGGTTAGGACTTGTTGCCCCGCCCTCCTATCCCTCTGAGCTGAGCGATGAAAACCCTAGTGGAGTTGCTCCTGACACAGGGGATGAGTTTAAACGTGGTCCCTTGTGTTTCTTCATGGGGTGAACTGGCCTTGTGTGCCCAGAGCAGCTGTACTGTGCTGTGCTGTGTTAGGAGGTTCCTGATCACATGGCCAGACAGACACACGTCCCTGGAGGCACTGATTCCATTTGGTCCTCATTGCGGATGTGTGTTCGCTCAGTTGGTGGAGGAGAGAGGTTCAGACTCTAAATTTTTAGTTAATTGTTTTTTGGACCATGCCTTTTCTAGTCAAGTGTTTATGTTAATGCTAAGTGAAGTACTTCTTCAGATGGGTGTCGGTCAGTTTTTAAGGCTAATGGAGGCACATCTGAACAGGTCACTCATAATTAGAGGTTCCAATAGCTTTAGGATCATTTGCATTTGAAGGTCTTCATTACCTTGGGTCATGCATGTATACACTTTGTGAATCAGACCTGCTCACTTTTTAGAGGTGGGCTTTTACCGGCAGAGCTCAGCTTATCACTAAATAAAGTGTTCTGAAGGCTCCAGGGCTTTACAGTTACTTTATGTTTTCATTCTGGAATCAGGCTGCTGGCTGCAGTGGGACGGGGCCAGTATGCTCTGAAGGCTTTTGATACTTTGGTTTTTCCCTTGAGGAAATGTGCCCAAACAGGGTGACTTACCCTCCTCTGCTCACTAAAACTGTGATGTGTATTATTTTAGGAAGTGGGAGTTTGAAAAAGAGCTCCCCTTTCTCATGTGACCCTCTCCATATTTAATTTATATGATGAACTATTGAGTGGAGAGAGGCTGATCCTGAACCACCTGGTTCTCCTGCTGACCTGAGGCTGTGATAAAGGTGTGTCTGTCAGGTTCAGGAAGGACTGCCATTTGAGTGAGCAGGAGATTGTGCTTCGTCCTGGTACCAGGCTGGCTCCTGAAAGCACTGGCTTTTCTAAGGATCTGTAAGCACAGAGAGCTTTTCTGTACAGGGAAAATGTTCATAAGATTCTTCCTCCTGGACAGGATTGGGAAGCTGATAATTTTATTACCTTGCCTGGATTACTAGTCCTTCCAAGATAGTTTTACCAAAGTGAGCTGTTTGAGTGTTGACTTCACAAGGTAAGAATTCACAGTGGGTTCTCTTTATGAATGTGAAAAAAACCCCTTATTTTGTACAGACAGCTTTCCTTTTTGTAACTAATCCTTTTTACTGGTAAACATTGTAAATTAAAATGTGCAACTTGAAGGCTGTCTGTGTTAAGTTTCCATACCACTGCTATGGCGTGTTCACGATGTAATTTATGTTATTTTCTTCACTGGATTGGTTTCATGTGACCGCCAGTAGTTTTTGACTAGCAGGGCAGCAGGCATTTTTGTATGTGATTGGTATTCATGTATTAGAGAACATCTGAATTCCTGGAAGAAATTGGTACTGAGTTTTCCTCTGTGTGCACGTGCACGTGCTTGGGGGGGTGTGGGGTTGCAGAGAGCGTGTGTGGGGAGAAAAGATGGTGTGTGAGTGCCTGTGTGTCAGAGAGAGAACTGCTGAGCGTGTGCGCGTTGGGTTTTGGTAACTAGCCTAGACTGTCTGCAAACTTGGAATCTCCTTGCCTCAGCCCTTCAGGCATATCCCACCACAATCGACTTGGTCTTTATTAATGAAGCAGGGTGTTTACAGGTTTTAAATTAGGAGTCAGAGCCGACAGTGCTATGCTTTATAGCATTTCTGTAGCTTTCACCAATGAGTGTGAGTTTTGGAACTCTAGAGTTAGATTAACCATTTCTTTAGGTAAAAACACCAGACAAGAACACACAGGCCAAGTTTTTGTCAAAGGCGAGCCGTTTGAGTATGGCTTCCTGGCCTTGTGATGCATTCATTCCAAGATAGGTCAACACCAAGAAGCAGAGCTGTGCACCTTGTCTTAGTAGAGAAATAATGGGATGATAAGAAAAAGACAGGACATTGCAGTCTCCGGGTAGGTGAGCTTCCGTTTGGATAGCTAATAATGGGCAGTGTCTTCACTGCCAACTGTATGTGAGGTCCCTTGCCATTTTACGTTTTCAGTACCAACAGTACTGGATAATGAAACTTGCTCGCCCTTGGGGAAAGGCACAGGTCTTTTTGGACTTCTTGCAGGTAGTGTCTTAGAGGCCTGGCTTAGGCAAGCATGCTTGCTTTATTTGCTGGATTTATTTGCTTTCCAGAGTGACTCTGGATTGCGATTGGGGTGACAACAGGGTACCTGCCCAAATCGGTTGTTATGTTTGCTCCTATATGTCCTGACACATTAACGTCTGAATTCAGTTGTATTCCATTTTGAATATTTTAAGACTCTGTAGTTTCCTTTCTGCTTCATAATGAGAATCATTTGGGATCAGAGGGGAGAAATTGTCTTGTCGTGCCCTTTCTATGTGTTTTTAAAGTTCCTGGTGATTTAGTTGGCTTTGGGAACCAATGTTTAAACCAACTTCCTTTTCTTTTATTAAGTGTGTTATTTTGACAATTTAAAAAAAAGAAATAGCATACTGGCAATATTCTGCTTATATATTTCTATCAAAAACTCTCATATTTTATGATTGTTGTATCAGTTAAAATTGCATATATTTGTAAATAAAAACTTTAGAATAACCTAAAAGTTATGCCTTAACAAGATATTTAAAAAAGAGCTTTGTTTACTTTCATGTATGAGAAACTTCACACTAAGCAGAGCTAGGACAAAATGAAGCTCAATGACCCCATTAAAGACACAGGCTCTTCTTCTTTTTCTCTCTTTTTCTTAAACAACAAAAGTGACAAAAAAACATACCGTAAAATAAAAACAAGAGCTATCACATCAAATTTGGACACAGCAAAACAAAAGAAGAAAAAGAGCCCAAGAGAAGGCACAAGAATCAGAGACCTACGAGTTCACGCACTCAGCTTCAGTAAAAGGCTGAACCGAAAGCTGTAACATATGCAGCAGACCTGGTGCAGACCTGCTATAGCCCGTGTCTGCTGTTTCAGTGTCTGTGAACTCATATGAGCTCCGAGGGGAGGGGTTTGGTGGGGACGTCGCATTTAGAGCTGTGTGCGTCAGGTTTCTCCCTCTACACAATGTCTGGCTGTGGCTCACGGCATCACTTCCATCCACCACAGAAGGCTGCTTCTCTGATGATGACTGAATAAGGCACTCACCTGTAAGAATAGCAGGATGTCATCAGGAGTCATTTCATTGGTTTTTTGGTTGGTTGGTTGGTTTTGTTTTTTCAGATCAGTACTATTTGCTTTCATCCCAGGTCCCTGGGATATCTGGCCTGGTTCTTGGTTACCAAGGCACTGCTGGGTATGGACTCTGTTTCATGGAGTGGGTCAGTGGATCAAATAAGTATTGCTTGGCTGCTCTCACAGGCTTTATTCTACCATTGTCCTAGCATATTCTGCACACAGAACAGAATCGTAGATCAGGTTTGTGGCTGGGTTGGTGTTTATGTTTCCCTTTTGGTAGCCAGAAGAGTATCTTCCTGTACTGTCTCCATATTTATCATGTTGTACACACGTCATTTTCAGCAATCAGGACTTGCTGTGCAGAATAACCTGCTGTCTTGGAGACAGCCTGGGTTGTTTGGGGATTTCCATAGAAACAGCCTGGGTTGTTGGGGATTTCCATAGGACCCCCTTGGCCAACAATCAATTGGATGAAACCCAATCCCAGCTCTAATAGCGTCATTTGGGCCACTTGGGGATTTGTCTCCCCCACTACTTGAACACTTCAGTAGGATCACCTTTGTATATTTTAGGAACTTTCCACGGCATTAGGTTCCATACTGCTCCTCAAATGCTCGACTCCAGCCGTCTCTTTCTGCCTTCTCCCCCTCAATGCCGTCTTTCCTCCCCGTCCCAGTTCATTCTCATTCATGTCCACATTCAACTTCAGTCGGCCCACAGAACCTATTCGCTTTCCCCCTCTAGAGAGATCAGTGAGGCTACAGTTGCCTAAGTCTTCTGTCATCATAAAATGTGATTTTTAAATCCAAATCTTGCTTTTCCGGGGTGTTTGGAGATCCAGTATTTTCTTTGCTCAGAGAACTGGGCTCTGATGATGCCAAGTGGTCTTGTTTGCTGTTGCTTAGGTTCCTGTACTAGCCTCTCTCCATCAGGTTGGCTCTGGGGTTGTCCTGTCTGGCTGTCTCTGACAGTGGCTTGACCCTCCTGTAGGCCTATGTGTCAGCACTCCTGTAAACTTGCTTTCTTTCAGCCGGATACGTGAACATAGGGTGCTCCTGAGTTGGTGTGACCTGAATCCTCCTGGCACAGAAGAGGACGTCACACCTCTGCCTTCAAATCTGTCATCACACGTGGTGACTGGATTTCAGCTCTGGGCCCAGGCACTGGAAGTGTCCCGCCCCTGACTGCTCCCAGGTCCCTTCGCCGAGAGGGCACAGATGGCACTAGGCAATTTCCTCTTGTGTCAGGAATATGGGCAGAAAATAGATGTGACTCTCAGGATTGACTGCACTTCTGAGGGTCCAGCTCTCTACCCCACAGGATTTGGGTGCAGGGAGCTGTGGGACTGATTCAGATCAGTTCTGGACATAGGCAGAAGCCAGCAGCTTCCTAACACTGACTACTCTTGTATTCCTGTTTCCAGAGGATACAGAGGCAATATCCAGATGCTTCTTTAGAATGTCTCCAAGGTCCCCAACAGAGAAAGCAGCCTATTGTCAAAGGCAGAAACTTTATTATTGATCTTTTGGTCCAGAATGTCCTTAGCAGTAAAGCCTTCATCGAGGATACAGTAGTCAAACTCTTTCTTAGTAAAGCTGATCACGGTTCTCAATGTGCTTAGAAAACCTAGAAATGGAATTAAATTATCGCCAGCTCTCACAAGGTCACCGTGTCCAAGAGCTCTGAATGTTGTCTCCTCGGAGTGGTAGAAACCCTCCCAGCACAGGGACACTGCTGGCTGGACCCATGGAGAAGCCAATACCATATCTTGAGGAGCACCTGGCCCTCTGCATCCAACTGCACTGTCAGCAGCCTCTTAGAGTCCTCCGCAGACCCAGACCTGAGGTGACTCCTAGCTGCTGGCTGAGGAGTGATGTGGGCAATGGCTACAGGGACTGATCCCAAGGCAACTCTTTTAAGGACAACATTTAATTGGGACTGGCTTGCAGGTTCAGCGGGTCAGTCTATTATCATCAAGGAGGGAACATGGTGATACACAGGCAGGCATGGTACAGGAGAAGCTGAGAGTTGCACATCTTCATCTGAAGGCTGCTAGCAGAATACTGGCTTCCGGGCAGCTAGAATGAGAACCTTATAACCCAAGCACACAGTGACAAACCTATTCCAACAGGGTCACACCTTGTAATGCTGACAGTCCCTTGGCCAAGCATATACAAACCATCACACCCATCTCAGGCCTAAGTCTCTTTACTACTGTAGCTGAGCTGCCTGAGTTTCCTTGAGGCTAGACACTATAGTCACTGGCTTTAACACCTCAGCAGGGGACAGAAGAAAGTAGCCTTTATTCTCTGTCTGCAGGAACTGAGCAGCTCTAACTCCCTGTTGCTTGTTAAAGGCTCAGGAAAAGGGACACCTTGAGAAGTGATTTTAACCTTTATTTATAAGTTATTCAGGTCTCCAAAAAGTTTCTACAAAAATTTGCCTCCAAAAAGTTCGCTTAAAATGTTCTCTTTGCTCTCTTCCTCTTATCTCCTTTCTTCTTGCTCTTATGTCACAATAATTTCCTTACTCTCAAGGCCTTACTTTCAACACTCTGCCTTTACTTCTAAGTTCTTCTTGAGTTCTGTTCTGTTCAGTTCTGTCTAAAAAGCTTTCTCTCTCTTTTTCCTCAGCATTTGTATATCTTTCTGAACACAGTATCACTTGGTAAAAAGTTCACCTCAAGCTTGCACAGGAATTCAAATCATAAGTTGAATAAGAAGTTGATAACAGGGAATGTTTATATGCATATCCGATAAGAGTAATTATCAGGATAACTTGTCATCATCTGTCAAAGGCTCTACAGGTTCATGGAGAGAGTTAAAAGCTGTAATTTTTGTGACAAAGGAATTAGTGGAATTTCCTATAGGCAAATCCAGTCAATTTTTTATGTTCAGTCCTTCCACCTATAGTAAATCACTCATTCCCTTTTTATGAACTGTGGTTAATTGGTTTATACCCTCTTAGAATGGGCTCTAATTTGTAGATTCCTGCTTGGTATTGCAGAAGCAATTAACTCATAACACTTTAAGCATGGCAGAGTTCTCAATGCAATTTTGATTATCAGAGAGAACATAATAGCAGTCCTATTGTAAAAGAGCTTAAAAATACTAATCTAATTTTAGGAATTCTTTTACAATCATCAATAAGAAGTAATAAATCAAGACACTGCCAGCACCTGAAGGGACCGACCTGATAAACAGTTCTCTGCACCCAAATCCCATGGGAGGGAGAGCTAAACCTTCAGAGAGGCAGACACACCTGGGAAACCAGAAGAGACTACACCCTGCCCACATTACTGATTACAGAGGAAAACACCAAATGCCATCTGGAACCCTGGTGCACGGAAGCTCCCGGAAAGGGCAGCGCAGGTCCTCCTGGTTGCTGCCCTCATGGAGAGCTCATAAGCAACACCCCACAAGCAAACTTGAGCCTCGGGACCACAGGTAAGACCAACCTTCCTGCTCCAAGCGACCTGCCTGGTGAACTCAAGACACAGGCCCACAGGAACATCTGAAGACCTGTAGATAGGAAAAACTACACGCCCGAAAGCAGACCACTCTGTTCCCATAACTGACTGAAAGAAAACAGGAAAACAGGTCTACAGCACTCCTGACACACAGGCTTATAGGACAGTCTAGCCACTATCAGAAATAGCAGAACAAAGTAATACTAGAGATAATCTGATGGCGAGAGGCAAGCGCAGGAACCCAAGCAACAGAAACCAAGACTACATGGCATCATCGGAGCCCAATTCTCCCACCAAAGCAAACACGGAATATTCAAACACACCAGAAAAGCAAGATCTAGTTTCAAATTCATGTTTGATCATGATGCTGGAGGACTTCAAGAAAGACATGAAGAACTCCCTTAGAGAAACACAGGAAAACATAAATAAACAAGTAGAAGCCTACAGAGAGGAATCACAAAAATCCCTGAAAGAATTCCAGGAAACACAATCAAACAGTTGAAGGAATTAAAAATGGAAATAGAAGCAATCAAGAAAGGACACATGGAAACAACACTGGATATAGAAAACCAAAAGAAGAGACAAGGAGCCGTAGATACAAGCTTCACCAACAGAATACAAGAGATAGAAGAGAGAATCTCCGGAGCAGAAGATTCCATAGAAATCATTGACTCAACTGTCAAAGATAATGTAAAGCGGAAAAAGCTACTGGTCCAAAACATACAGGAAATCCAGGACTCAATGAGAAGATGAAACCTAAGGATAATAGGTATAGAACAGAGTGAAGACTCCCAGCTCAAAGGACCAGTAAATATCTTCAACAAAATCATAGAAGAAAACTTCCATAACCTAAAGAAAGAGATAAACATAAGCATACAAGAAGCCTACAGAACTCCAAATAGATTGGACCAGAAAAGAAACTCCTCCTGTCACATAATAGTCAAAACAACAAATACACAAAATAAAGAAAGAATATTAAAAGCAGTAATGGAAAAAGTTCAAGTAACATATAAAGGCAGACCTATCAGAATCACACCAGACTTTTCGCCAGAGACTATGAAGATGCTGGACAAATGTCATACAGACCCTAAGAGAACACAAATGCCAGCCCAGGATACTATATCCTGCAAAACTCTCAATTCACCTAGATGGAGAAACCAAGATATTCCATTACAAAACCAAATTTACACAATATCTTTCTACAAATCCAGTGCTACAAAGGATAATAAATGGTAAAGCCCAACATAAGGAGGCAAGCTACACCCTAGGAAATGCAAGAAACTAATCATCTTGGCAACAAAACAAGGAGAAGAAAAGCACACAAATTTAACCTCACATCCAAAATGAATATAACAGGAAGCAATAATCACTATTCCTTAATATCTCAACATCAGTGGTCTCAACTCCCCAATAAAAAGACATAGATTAAAAAACTGGATATGAAACGAGGACCCTGCATTCTGCTGCCTACAGGAAACACACCTTAAAGACAAAGACATACACTACCTCAGAGTGAAAGGCTGGAAAACAACTTTCCAAGCAAATGGTCAGAAGAAGCAAGCTGGAGTAGCCATTCTAATATCAAATAAAATCAATTTTCAACTAAAATTCATCAAAATAGATAAGGAAGGACACTTCATATTCATCAAAGGAAAAATCCACCAAGATGAACTCTCAATCCTAAATATCTATACCCCAAATACAAGGGCCCCTACATACATAAAAGAAACCTTACTAAAGCTCAAAGCACACATTGCACTTCACACAATAATAGTAGGAGTTTTCAATACCCCACTCTCATCAATGGACAGATCATGGAAACAGAAATTAAACAGAGATATAGACAGACTAAAAGAAGTCATGAACCAAATGGACTTAACAGATATTTATAGAACATTCTATCCTGAAACAAAAGGATATACCTTCTTCTCACCACCTCATGGTACTTTCTCAAAATTGACCATATAATTGGTCATAAAACAGTCCTCAGCAGTTACAGAAAGATAGAAATAATCTCATGAATCCTATCAGACCACCGCGGGCTTCTTCAACAACAATAGGGAAGAACGTCCACATATACATGGAAGTTGAACAATGCTCTACTCAATGATAACCTGGTCAAGGAAGAAATAAAGAAAGAAATTAAAGACTTCATAGAATTTAATGAAAATGAAGGTACAACATACCCAAACTTATGGGACACAATGAAAGCTGTGCTAAGAGGAAAACTCATAGCTCTGAGAGCCTGCAGAAGGAAACTGGAGAGAGCATATGTCACCAGCTTGGCAGCACACCTAAAAGTTCTAGAACAAAAAGAAGCAAATAAACCCAGGAGGAGTAGAAGACAGGAAATAATCAAACTCAGAGCGGAAATCAACCAAGTAGAAACAAAAAGGACCATAGAAAGAATCAACAGAACAAAAGTTGGTTCTTTGAGAAAATCAACAAGATGGATAAACCCTTAGCCAGACTAACCAGAGGACACAGAGAGTGTGTCCAAATTAACAAAATCAGAAATGAAAAGGGAGACATAACTACTGAATCAGAAGAAATTCAAAAAATTATCAGATCTTACTATAAAAGCCTATATTCAACAAAACTTGAAAATCTGCAGGAAATGGACAATTTCCTAGACAGATACCAGGTACCGAAGTTAAATCAGGAACAGATAAACCAGTTAAACAACCCCATAACTCCTAAGGAAATAGAAGCAGTCATTAAAGGTCTCCCAACCAAAAAGAGCCCAGGTCCAGACGGGTTTAGTGCAGAATTCTATCAGACCTTCATAGAAGACCTCATACCAATACTATCCAAACTATTCCACAAAATTGAAACAGATGGAGCACTACCGAATTCCTTCTATGAAGCCACAATTACTCTTATACCTAAACCACACAAAGACCCAACAAAGAAAGAGAACTTCAGACCAAATTCCCTTATGAATATCGACGCAAAAATATACAATAAAATTCTGGCAAACTGAATCCAAGAGCACATCAAAACAATCATCCACCATGATCCTGTAGGCTTCATCCCAGGCATGCAGGGATGGTTTAATACATGGAAAACTATCAACGTGATCCATTATATAAACAAACTGAAAGAACAAAATCACATGATCATTTCATTAGATGCTGAGAAAGCATTTGACAAAATTCAACACCCCTTCATGATAAAAGTCCTGGAAAGAATAGGAATTCAAGGCCCATAACTAAACATAGTAAAAGCCATATACAGCAAAACAGTTGCTAACATTAAACTAAATGGAGAGAAACTTGAAGCAATCCCACTAAAATCAGGGACTAGACAAGGCTGCCCACTCTCTCCCTACTTATTCAATATAGTTCTTGAAGTTCTAGCCAGAGCAATCAGATAACAAAAGGAGATCAAGGAGATACAGATTGGAAAAGAAGTCAAATATGACTATTTGCAGATGATATGATAGTATATTTAAGTGATCCCAAAAGTTCCACCAGAGAACTACTAATGCTGATAATCAACTTCAGCAAAGTGGCTGCATATAAAATTAACTCAAACAAATCAGTAGCCTTCCTTTACACAAAAGAGAAACAAGCCAAGATAGAAATTAGGGAAACAACACCCTTCATAATAGACCCAAATAATATAAAGTACCTCAGTGTGACTTTAACCAAGCAAGTAAAAGATCTGTACAATAACAACTTCAAGACTCTGAAGAAAGAAATTGAAGAAGACCTCAGAAGATGGAAAGATCTCCCATGCTCATGGATTGGCAGGATTAATATAGTAAAAATGGCCATTTTACCAAAAGCGATCTACAGATTCAATGCAATCCCCATCAAGATACCAATCCAATTCTTCAAAGAGTTAGACAGAACAATTTGTAAATTCATCTGAAATAACAAAAAACCCAGGATAGCTAAAACTATCCTCAACAATAAAAGGACTTCAGGGAGAATCACTATCCCTGAACTCAAGCAGTATTACAGAGCAATAGTGATTAAAACTGCATGGTATTGGTACAGAGACAGACAGATAGACCAATGGAACAGAATTGAAGACCCAGAAATGAACCCACACACCTATGGGCACTTTATTTTTGACAAAGGAGCCAAAACCATCCAATGGAAAAAAGATAGCATTTTCAGCAAATGGTGCTGGTTCAACTGGAGGTCAACATGTAGAAGAATGCAGATCGATCCATGCTTATCACACTGTACAAAGCTTAAGTCCAAGTGGATCAAGGACCTCCACATCAAACCAGATACATTCATACTAATAAAAGAAAAACTAGGGCAGAATCTCAAACACATGGGTACTGTACAAAATTTCCTGAACAAAACACCAATGGCTTATGCTCTAAGATCAAGAATCAATAAATGGGATCTCATAAAACTGCAAAGCTTCTGTAAGGCAAAGGACACTGTGGTTAGGACAAATCGGCAACCAACAGATTGGGAAAAGATCTTTACCAATCCTACAACAGATAGAGGCCTCATATCCAAAATATAAAAAGAACTCAAGAAGTTAGACCTCAGGGAGACAAACAACCCTATTAAAAAATGGGGTTCAGAGCTAAACAAAGAATTCACAGCTGAGGAATGCCACATGGCTGAGAAACACCTAAAGAAATGTTCAACATCTTTAGTCACAAGGGAAACGCAAATCAAAACAACCCTGAGATTTCACCTCACACCAATCAGAATGGCTAAGATCAAAAACTCAGGTGATAGCAAATGCTGGCGAGGATGCGGAGAAAGAGGAACACTCCTCCATTATTGGCGGGATTGCAGATTGGTACAACCATTCTGGAAATCAGTCTGGAGGTTCCTCAGAAAATTGGACATTGAACTACCTGAGGATCAATCTATACATCTCTTGTGGATATATCCAAAAGATGCCCCAACATATAAAAAAGACACATGCTCCACTATGTTCATAGCAGCCTTATTTATAATAGCCAGAAGCTGGAAAGAACACAGATAGATGCCCTTCAACAGAGGAATGGATACAGAAAATGTGGTACATCTACACAATGGAATATTACTCAGCTATCAAAAACAATGCCTTTACGAAATTCATAGGCAAATGGTTGGAACTGGAAAATATCATCCTGAGTGAGGTAACCCAATCACAGAAAAACACATATGGTATGCACTCATTGATAAATGGCTATTAGCCCAAATGCTTGAATTACCTTAGATGCCTAGAACAAATGAAACTCAAGACAGATGATCAAAATGTGAATGCTTCACTCCTTCTTGAAAGGGGGAACAAGAATACAATGGCAGGGAATAGAGAGGCAAAGATGAAAACAGACACAGAAGGAACACCCATTCAGAGCCTGCCCCACATGTGGCCCATACATATATAGCCATCCAATTAGACAAGATGGATGAAGCAAAGAAGTGCAGGCCGACAGGAGCCAGATGTAGATCTCTCCTGAGAGACACAGCCAGAATACAGCAAATACAGAGGCAAATGCCCGCAGCAAACCACTGAACTGAGAACAGGACCCCCGTTGAAGGAATCAGAGAAAGAACTGGAAGAGCTTGAAGGGGCTTGAGACCCCATATGAACAACAATGCCAAGAAACCAGAGCTTCCAGGGACTAAGCCACTACCTAAAGCCTATACATGGACTGACCTTGGACTCTTACTTCATAGGTAGCAATTAATAGCCTAGTAAGATCACCAGTGGAAGGGGAAGCCCTTGGTTCTGCTAAGACTGAACCCCCAGTGAACGTGATTGTTGGGGGGAGGGCGGCAATGGGGGGAGGATGGGGAGGGGAACATCCATAAAGAAGGGGAAGGGGAGAGATTAGGGGGATGTTGGCCCGGAAACCGGGAAAGGGAATAACACTCGAAATGTAAATAAGAAATTCTCAAGTTAATAAAAAAAAAGAAGTAATAAATCATCTATTTGTCTATAGAACATCACTCCAATACAATACATCTTCATTGTTCTATGGTGATCTGCTCAAAAAGCATGACAGATACAGAGGCAGATGCTTGCAGCCAACCATTTAGCTGAGAACAGGGTCCCCAACAGAGGAGTAAGAGAAAGGATTGAGGTAGTTGAAGGGCTTTGCAACCCCATAAGATCCCCAATACCAACAACCCAGAGCTCCCAAGACCTAACCCACCATCCAAAGAGTATACAAGTACAGAACCACGGCCCCAGTGGCATATGTAGCAGAGGATGGCCTTGCTACAATGGAAGGAGAAGCCCTTAGTCTTGCCAAGGCTTGATGCCCCTGTATAGGGGAAAATAAGGACAGGGAGACAGGTAGGGTGGGTGGGTGGGTTAGTCAGTAGGTGGGTGTGGGAACACCCTCGTAGAATAAGGGGAAGGTGGAGGGATAGGGAGTTTTGTGTATGGGAAACCAGGAAAGGGAATAACATTTGAAATGTAACAAAAGCCCTCACTGGGGAGAGGACAGCAGCTACGGTGCACCGAGCCCCAACTGCCATGTAGAATCCCTTTGCTCAAGACTCTGACATGAGGAGTCCACCTCGAACTTGCCCTGGGACTGCTGCTAGCAATATGGGCTTGGTTCAGCCCGATTAGGAGCTGAGCTAGTGGCAGCCCAAGAACAACTATGGCTTCCAGTACGATCAAGAGGTCTTCCTGGGCATGGAGGACTCCAAGACCTTTGATCAGCTAAGACTGGATCAGAGCAAGGAGAGGCTGGGGAAAATTGTTGATCAAATTGACAGAGATGGAGATGGCCTTATTACTACTGAGGAGCTGAAAGTTTGGATGAAATGGGTAAAGAAAAGATACATCTACAATAATGTGGCTAAAGTCAGGAAGGATTATGTTTGGAACATAGACAAAAAGATCTCCTGGGAAGAATACGAGCGGCCATCTATGGCTAGTACCTGGGAAACCATGCTGAATTCCAAGACAGCTCTGATCATCATACCTTTAAAAAGTTGCTACCATGAGATTAATGGAGGTTTAAGGCTTCAGACCTTGATGGCGACCTGACAGCTACTCGAGAGGAGTTCACTGCCTTTCTGCACCTGGAGGAGTTTGAACATATGAGATTGTAGTTCTGGAAACCCTGGAGGATATCAATAACAACGGGGATGGTTTTGTGGACCATTATGGACACACATACATTATGGACATGTTTTCCTACAAGGACCATGGCCCTGAGCCAGACTGGGTTTTGTCTGAATGGGAGCAGTTCAATGATTTCTGAGATCTGAACAAGGATGGGAAGCTGGACAAAGATGAGATTTGCCACTGGATCCTCCCTCAGGACTATGGCCATGTGCAGGCTGAGGCCCAGCATCTGGTGTATGAGTCAGACAAAAACGAGGATGAGATGCTAACCAAGGAGGAGATTCTAGACAACCAGCACATGTTTGAGGGAAGCCAAGCCACCAATTACAGGGAAGATCTTAGCAAAAATCATGATGAAGTTTGAAAGACACTCATCCCCATCTAGCCAACAGTCACAGGCTTACTGCAATTGTTCTGGGTGATTGTTATAGTTGTAAATGTATAGAATTGTGTCCCTAAACCTTGAAATTATACCTCAGATTGGAGTAAAAATTATTTTTCACTCCATAATTACTGGAAAACAACCAACCCTATTTATTCCAGTAGGATTTCCCATGAAGCACATTAAACTCTTCACAGATTGCACGTCTCTGAGGGATACATTGCTACAGCATGATTTCCTACACATTTCCCTACTTAATTAATTAATTAATGGCAAGAAATCATGAAAGGGTTCAGTAACTCAAGGTGGTTGGTGGGGACACTATGTATAATCACTATGTATTTGAATTATTAGATTTTGGGTTTTCTTAGTTGCCACTTTTAAATGGTGGTGAGGGTAAAGGCTTGAAGGACTCAATGTTATATTGTCGTATGTCAGCCAACCATGTTATTTCAAATTCATTATATTTAGAGCTGTTATTGTGATTGGTACATATACTTTTGTGCATTTTACTGTATGGACCTGCTAATGTGCACAATAAGCCCACATCTTTGTGGTTTTGTTTTGCTTTGTTTTAATACAAAGAAGCAGAATTCCCTGCACTCAAATCCTGTCAGAAGTGTGGCCACTCCTGAGAAATCAGAGGAGACTACCCTCTGCCCACATTCCATACCCAAGAGGAAATTGCCTAGTGCCAACTGTCCCCCTGGGTTCAAGGACCCAGGAGCAATCAGGGGCAAGACCCTTCTCATTCCTGTCTGTGGCTGACAGTCACCAGGAGCACCTAAACACGTGAGATGGAGCATGTGTTCTAAGAAAAGGCTGAGAGAAAACAGGAAAACAGTTCTAGAAGGGTGCAGACACAGAGGGCTACCAGAGGGTCAAGCCACTCTAAGAAACATCAAAACAAGCAAATACCAGAGACAACCCAACGGCTAGTGGCAAGCTCAGGACACTTAGGAACAGAAAGCAAGCCTACTTGGCATCATCAGAGCCCAGTTCTCTCTTGAAAGATAATACTGGATCCAAACACACCAGAAAAGCAAGATTTAGATTTTAAATCACGTTTTATAATAATGATGGAGGACATAAGTAAGTTCCTTAAACAAAGGTAGGACAACCCAAGTAAACAAGTAGAAGCCCTTATAGAGGAAACACAAAACTGCCTGAAAGAATTATAGGAAAACACAGTCAAACAGGTGAAGGAATTAGACAAAACCGCCCAGGATTTAAAAATGGAACTAGAAACAATAAAGAAAGCACAAAGGGAGACAACCCTGGACAAAGCAAACCTAAGGAAGAGACAAGGAATCATAGATTCAAGCATCACCAACAGAATACAAGAGATAGAAGAGAGAATCTCAGGGGCAGAAGATATATAAAACATCAACACAACCTTCAAAGATAATTTAAAATGCAAAAATCTCCTAGCCCAAAACATCCAGGAAATCCAGGACACAATGAGAAGATCAAACCTAAGGATAATATATATAGAAGAGAGTGAAGACTCCCAACTTAAAGGGTCAGTAATATATTCAACAAAATTATAGAAGAAAACTTCCCTAACCTAAAGGAAGAGATGCCCATAAACATACAAGAAGCCTATAGAACTGCAAATAGATTGGACCAGAAAAGAAACTCCTCCTGTCACATAATAGTCAAAACACCAAATACACAAAACAAAGAATATTAACAGCAGTAAGGGAAAAATGTCAAGTGACATATAAAGGCAGACCTATCAGAATTGCACCAAATTTATCACCAGAGACTATGAAAGCCAGAAGATCCTGGACAGATGTCATACAAACCCTAAGAGACTACAAATGCCAGCCCAGGCTATTATATCCAGCAAAACTCTCACTTAACAGACAGGGAGAAACCAAGATATTCCATGACAAATCCAAATTTACACAACATCTTTCTACAAATTCAGACATACAAAGGATAATAGATGGGAAAATCCAACACCAGGAAAAAAACTATGCCATGCAGAAAGGAAGAATATACTCTCCTTGCAATGAAACCGAAAGAGAGACGCACAAACATAATTCCACCTCTAACAACAAAAATAACAGGAAGCAACAGTCACTATTCCTTAATATTTCTCAACATCAATGGACTTAATTCCCCAATAAAAAGACATAGACTTACAGACTGGATATGTAAAGAGGACCCAGCATTTTGCTACATATAAGAAAGAAACCTCAGAGACAAAGACAGACACTACCTCAGAGTAGATGGCTGCAAAACAACTTTCCAAACAAATGGCCCAAAGAAAAAAGCTGGTGTTGCCATCCTAATATCAAATAAAATTGAGTTTCAACCAAAAGTCATTAAAAAAGATAAGGAAGGACACTTCATATTCATCAAGGGAAAAATCCACCAAGATGAACTCTCAATCCTAAATATCTATGCACTAAATGCAAGGGCACCTACATTCATAAAGGAAACCTCACTAAGGTTCAAAGCACACATTGTACCTCACACAATAATAGTAGGAGATTTCAACAACCCACTCTTATCAATGGACAGATCAGGGAAACAGAAATTAAACACAGACCTAGGGAAACTGACAGACATTATAAACCAAATGGATTTAACAAATATTTATACAACATTCCACCCTAAAACCAAAGGATATACCTTCTTCTCAGCACCTCATGATACCTTCTCCAAAATTGACCTTATTGGTCACAAAACAGGCCTCAACAGATACAGGAAGATAGAAATAATCCCATAAGTCCTTTCAGATAACCACGGACAAAGGCTGGTCTTCAATAACAACAAAAACGACAGAAAGCCCACTTATACATAGAAGTTGAACAACCCTCTACTCGATGACAAGTCAATCAAGGAAGAAATAAAGAAAGAAATTGAAGACTTCTTAGAATTTAATGAAAATGAAGATACAACATACCCAAACTTATGGGATACAATAAAAGCAGCGCTAAGAGGAAAACTCATAGCTCTGAGTGCCTGCGAAAAGAAACAGGAGAGAGTATAGGTCATCAGCTTGACAGCACATCTGAAAAGCTCTAGAAAAAAAGAAATAAATAAACCCAAGAAGAGTAGAAGGAAGGAAATAATCAAACTCAGGGCTGAAGTCAACTAAGTAGAAACAAAAAGGACTATACAAAGATTCAACAAAACCAGGAACTGGTTCTTTGAAAAAATCAGCAAAATAGATAAACCCTTAGCAAGACTAACCAGAGGTCACATAGAGTGTCCAAACTAACAAAATCAGGAATGAAAAGTGAGACATAACACCAAAATCTGAGGAAATTAAAAGTATCATCAGATCTAACCTCAAATGTCTATATTCAACAAAACTGGAAAATGTGGAGGAAATGGACAATTTTCTAGACAGATACCAGGTACCAAAGTTAAATCAGGAACAAATAAACCATCTAAACAACCCCATAACTCCTGAAGAAATAGAGGCAGTTATTAAAAGTCTCCCATCCAAAAAGACCTAGGACCAGATGGGTTTAGTGCAGAATTCTATCAGACCTTCATAGAAGACGTCACACCAATACTGTCCAAACTATTCCACACAACAGAAACAGACAGAGCACTACAAAATTCCTTCTCTGAAATCACAATTACTTTTATACCTAAACCACACAAAGACACAACAAAGAAAGAGAACTTCAGACCAACTTCCTTTATGAATACTCATGCAAAAATACTCAATAAAATTCTTGAAAACCAAATCCAAGAACACATCAAAACAATCATCCATCGTGATCAGGTAGGCTTCATCCCAGGGACTCAGGGATGGTTTAATATATGGGAATTCAATAACGTAATCTACTATATAAACAAACACAAAGATAAGAAACACATGATTATTTCATTAGATGTTGAGAAAGGATTTGACATCATTGAACACCCTTTCATGATAAAAGTCCTGGAAAGATCATGTAGTCAAGGTCCATATCTAAAAATATTAAAAGCAATATACAATAAACCAGTAGCTAACATCAAACTAAATGGAGAGAAACTTGAAGTAAAACCACTAAAATCAGGGACTACACAAGGCTGCCCACTCTCTCCCTACTTATTCAATATGGTACTTGAAATCCTATACAGAGCAATCAGTCAAACGGATACAAATTAGAAGGGAAGAAGTCAAAATATCAATATTAAAGATAAAAAGATAGTATACTTAAATGACCCCAAAGTTTCACCAGAGAATTATGTAACCTGATCAACAACTTCAGCAAACTCTCAGCTTATAAAATTAGCTTCAAGAAATCAGTAGCCTTCCTCTATTCAAAGGATAAACAGGCTGAGAAAGAAATTAGGGAAATGACACCTTTCACAATAGTCCCAAATAATACAAAATATCATGGTATGAAAGCAAGTGAAAGATCTGTATGACAAGAACTTCAAGTCTCTGAAGAAAGAAATTGAAGATCTCAGGAGATGGAGAGATCTCACATGCTCATGGATTGGCAGGATTAATATGGTTAAAAAAATGTCCATTTTGTCAAAAGCAATCTACGGATTTAATGCAATCCCCATCAGAAATCCTACTAGATTCTTTATAGAGATAGAAAGAGCCATTTGCAAATTCATTTGGGTAAACCTAAAACCCGTGATAGCAAAACGTATACTCAACAATAACAGAACTTTTGGGAGAATCACCATCCCTGACCTCAAGCAATTTTACAGAGCAAAAGTTGGAAAAATTGTATGGTATTGATACAGAGAAAGGCAGATAGATCAGTGGAACAGAATTGAAGACCCAGAATTGAACCCACCTACCTATGGTCACTTGATCTCTGACAAAGGATCTAAAACCATCCTATGAAAGAAAGATAGCATTTTTTTTTTGTCACTCAGAATATTTATTCAAACACGGGGATTGAAAAAACTGTACAGAGTGTCTGCTGCTGAGAACTGGGCCCCTGCCCCCGGGCCATAACCCCTGCTTTAGGCAGAGCCCTGTCTATGGGTTACCCCCACCACCAAATCCCCCCCACAAGCCAAGCATGTCTATTCCATTCAAAAAGGGTGTCAGTGGAAGCAGCAGGATCTGCAGGGGATGAAGAGAATCTTGGCCCCAGCCACCCCTCACTCTCCTTCAATTCCCACTGGGGCAGCAGGAAGAAGCCCAAAGGGATGGAGAGGACAAGAGTAGCCTCTCCCATGCACTGCACTGGGGAGGCTCCAGCCACTCCCTGCATCCAAGCAGAGGTCTGAAGGGGTGGAGCCCCTGCTCTGGGGCTGCCAAACTCCTAGAACCCTGGGCCAGAAACTGTCCCCTCTCTGAGGAGGATCTCCAAAGATGGGGCAGGTAGGGGGTGCATCCATGCATCTGGCATTACTGGTGCTTGAGACACTGTGGTGGAGTCTCCTTGGGCAGGAAGGATGTAGAGGCAGCCCCTGCGGGCTGTCCTGCCTGCCCCCGCCTTTGCCTCAGTAGGGGGAGAATTTCTGCCTTTCAGCTTTCTTGTTCCCACTGGCCACTGCCACAATCTTGGCAATGTAGGCAGCCAAGCCTGGCGGTGGCCCATGCAGTGATGAGGTACTAAGCCAGGGCAATGGAGACCTGTGAGCCAGTGATGGTCACAAGCCGCTCCCTAGCACCCTCTGCTTTGTTCCTGATCTTAATGTGTGCCCCTGACATCTGCCAGATCTCCCTGATCTTGCTGCCCTGTAGCCAGATCACACAGCCAATCAGATCATTGGGAACCAGAAACTCCTGCAAGCTGGTCTGTGTGCTGGGATCCAGTCCTGGCACCACCCTGGATGATGCAAAGGGAACTGCCTGGCCTGAGAGCTGCTGGAGCTTGGTGACCTCTGCAAGGGTCACTGCTCCATCCTGACCCTGGACAGAGAAACCCTGGTTCCTGGAGAGGAGGCCGGTACCTAGGGGACTCCAGGATAACAGCACAGATCTGGCACACACACATGATGATGGCATCAGGCACCCCAGACACAGTGACTGCTCGCTCTGTGGAATTTGAAAGCAGGACCCTGCCACCTGCACCTGGGCTCCCAGTGTCTCTCGGATCTCCTTGATTCTGGTGCCTGCCTTCCCAAGCAGTGATTCACACTGGCTGGCAGGGATGACAAGGCACGAGGTCAGTGGCGGACTGCAGACACTGACACCATTTGCAGGAGCAGCACAAAGGTCCTCATCCAGCTTGAAGGTCATCACGGAGACTGCATGGAAGACGGCAGCTGTGGAGCATGTGATGGTGGTAATTCGCTCAGGGCAGGAGCCCTCGGAGATGGTGATCCCGGCATTGCTTTGCTCCTGGATTCGCTTTACAGTCTCTCCCTTCTTCCCAATGATGCTGCCCACCTCCTTCCCCTGCATCAGCATCTGAAGGGTGAGGGTGATAGTAAGCTCTGGCTCCTCCAGCCCCAGCATCTGAACTGCTCATCCTCTCAGGCAGGGCTGGGCCACAGTGGCCTGGGAATGTGTCCACACTCCAGTTCAGCTGGCTCTTGCTGGGGCTGTTCTGTGGTTCTGGGGCGGCAGTGGCAGCAGGGTGGCTGGGCCACTCAGTCCCACATTGTCCCTGGGAAAGTTGGCTGCTCACAGCTGAGAGTGACATCAGCAGGGGTCCTGGATCTTCCCTGTGTGGCTCTCACCCAGCCTGTCCTTCCAGCCCAGTTCTTCTGCCAAGCTCTCCATAGACTTCATCTCAGTCCTGACTGCCTAAAGACAGCATTTTCAACAAATGGTCCTGGTTCAGCTGGAGGCCAGCATGTAGAAGAATGCAAATCGATCCATTATTATCACCCTGTACAAAGCTTAAGTCCCAGTGGATCAAGGACCTCCACATCAAACCAGAAACACTCAAACTAATAGAAAAAAAGTGGGGAAGAGTCTCAAATACATGGCACTGGGGAAAATTTCCTAAACAAAACACCAATGGCTTATGCTCTAAGATCAAGAATAGAAGATGGGACCTCATAAAACTGCAAAGCTTCTGTAAGGACAAAAACAGCAACCAACAGATTAGGAAAAAATCTTTACCAATCTTACATGTGATAGAGGACTAATATCCAAAATATACAAAGAACTCAAGTTAGAATCCAGAGAGCCAAATAACCCTTTTAAAAATAGGGTACAGAGCTAAAAAAAAAACATTCTCAATTAAGGAATATTGAATGGCTGAAAGGCACCTAAAGAAATGTTCAACAGCCTTAGTCATCAGGGAAATACAAATCAAAGCAACCCTGAGATTTCACCTCACACCAGTCAGAATGGCTAAGATAAAAACTCAGGTGACAGCAGATGCTGGTGAGGATGTGGAGAAAGAACACTCCTCCATTGTTGCTGGGATTGCAGACTGGTACAACCATTCTGGAAATCAGTCTGGAGGTTCTTCAGAAAATTGGACATTCCACTACCTGAGCACGCAGCTATACCTGTCCTGGGCATATACCCAAAAGATGCTCCAACATACAACAAAGACACACGCTCCACTAAGTTCATAGCAGCCTTACTTATATTAGCCAGAAGCTGGAAAGAACCCAGATGCCCTTCAAGAGAGGAATGGATTTGAAAAATGTGGTACATCTACACAATGGAGATGACTTGATGAAATTCATAGGCAAATGGAATAAACTAGAAAATATCATCCTGAATGAGGTAACCAAATCACAGAAAAACACACTTTGTATGCACACATTGATAAGTGGATATTAGCCCAAATGCTCGAATTACCCAAGGTGCAATCTGTAGACCTCAGGAAGCTCAAGAAGAAGGCTGACCAAAGTGAGGATGCTCCCACACCTTCTTAAAAGAGGGAACAAAAATATCCATAGGAAGGGATATGGAGTCAAAGTTTAGAGCAGAGACTGAAGGAACAGACGTTCAGTGCATGCCCTACATAGGGCCCATATATATATGTGTGTGTGTGTGTGTGTGTGTGTGTGTGTGTGTGTGTGTGTGTGTGTATGTATGTATGTATGTATGTATGTATATATATATGTATGTATGTATGTATGTATGTATGTATGTATGTATGTATGTATGTATATCCACCAAAGCTAGATATGGGTGTATAGACATAAGTCCCTAGGAGGTCCTCTAGGAAAGCAGCAGTGTGCCCTTAGGTCTTCTCTGTGACCTCACTTAACTTTGCCAGCTTTGAGGGCTTCCACTCTGCTGCTCTCAGAACTGGAAACTCCTGGAAGAGATGTGTAGTGTCCTATTACCTTTGTCATTGTAGGATATTAGTAGGAATACGTTTGATGGAAATATACTGTCAAGAATATTAACAAAACAATTGCTTCTTCTGTACCATCTGTATGAAGTTCCAAGTTCAGACAGTTCTGCACCAACTTCCCAAAGCCAGCAAAGTGGAGCATGAAGAAAGGCAAGTCCAAGGCATCCATTACCAGCATCCTCAGCAATGCCCCCAGGAAAGGTAAATTGGCTTTGGTGAAGTACTGAGATAGCTGGCCCTCACACACTCAGAGAAGAATGAGCGAGGAGAATTGAGGAAGGATTGTGGGAGACAGTAATTAGGGATAAGGGGGCAGTGAGCAGCATGTTAAGTAAATAAGAAAATATATATAAATAAAAATAAAATAAAGTTCGTTAACAAAATGGGACACAATGTATTGCTGAACTAACTCTACTATGTTTACACTAGCAAACGCTTTAACATGGAGAGAGACTGGATGTGATGAAGTAGGATGCCCTTGTCATTCACACATACTGTGTACACAGCAAAGATAAAGGAAATGCAGAATTTGCAGATCACAGATCCACTGTTCCCCTCACATCTGTGTGGCTCTGCTTCCCTTTATCAGGACCCTGGAGGCCTCTGCTCATCCAGGTCGCACAACTCATGCAAAATGCAGTCCCCTAACAGCTCTGGCCAAGTGCTCTTTTGTTCCTGGCAGACCACTGCCTCAGGCTGCAGAGGCACTGAAGGGCCAGCCTTCACCTTCAGGGGACAGCCATGTTTGTCAGCCATTCCAGGCACTCTGCCACCCAACTAGAGACTTCTGCAGAGACTGTCATCTCAAAGCCAGGAGCTAGAGGAATCCAAAAGATTGGGATACAGTCCTACACTCAGGATGTGTTGGCTACCTGAGACCATACAGTTAACACTCTTCTTTCTGTCTGTTTTCCTTCTTTGAAAGTAAATAATGTGGTGATCTGTGGTGTGCACAGTAAGAATAAAATCAGTGACATGAATCATAGGAACGTGCAGAGCATGGGCTTAGCATTCTAGGTACAGAGCAAATAGGTAGAGGGAATTACCAAGGGAAACAACATGAATTATAACAATTACAAAATAATTTTTAAAAAAACACCTAGTGGGTGCTGGGATTAAAGGCCTGTATCAACTCTGACCAGCTTTGTAGGTATTTCCAATAAAAAGCAAGCAAACAAACAAACAGCCTTATTACAGTTGCAGCAGGTGCAGGAGAGAAAGCTGGGACATATCCTGTGCTGCTGCCCCCATGCTGTGATTCTGCAGCAACAACTTCCTTGGGAATAGGAACCTGTATGCAGTGGGATCCCTTATGGGCCTGTCATCTCAAAAATAGGGGCTTGCCTAATCCAAAACCTTGGAATCCAGTTTACTTCAGGCCAGGAATGAAGTCAACCATCATTAGGGAAAGAGCAAGGGAAAAATTACATAGGAAAAAATATGGGCCTTAATCAGAAAAGATCCTCAACTTCTAAGGCCTCCACAATCTCCATCCCTCTCTTCTGAGCTGTGCATAGTGATGTTGTATAACTCCAGATGGTAGGAAAAGGCAGAGTTCTTCCCAGAAAAGTCATACATGATTTTCACCCTGACGTCTGTGAGGTTAGGTGGCATCTTATCACAGATTCAGCACACCCAGGATAAGAACACAGAAGCCACAGATGACAATGCCAAATGGACTCCCTCCTGAACGTATGGACCCATTAAAATTGAGGCTTAGCCTAACCTTAGGCCATTCCACTCCCTGCCCATCCGCCTGATTTTTATGTTTGCTATGAGTATAAGTTCAGCGTGTAGCCCCAATATCCTCATGATTGGAACTGGAAATTCAGGAAGAATGATATTGGAGAAGGGATGGCTATGTGGTTACAATGTGGTAACACATGGTCCAGGTTGATGTTTGTTCAGTGATGTCCAATTTAATTGTCTTGTTATATTTGTGAAAGGGAGGATGTCCAACTTAATATATAAAAGGTACAGAAATTTATTATTTTATAAATGGCCTGAAGTTGATCCATATGTTCCCAAGAAAAAGGAGTTTTTATTGCAAAAAATAGGATTATAGACCATTCATTCTGTGAAATACATGGATATGTAAATGGAAACAATGTCAGCTGTCAAGACTGCACAGCAAGCAAATATTCCCAGGTTTTATACACTCAAGGGTCTAGAAGAAATATATTGGCCTCCCGAAAAAGGGAAAACCTTAGGAATCGAAATGTGTGTCACATGCATTGTTTCCAGTAGTAGATTTACTTTTAAGAGAAAACTCCCTCCTCCTTAGTCCCTAGAGATTTGGGTGCTAAGAAAAATCTGTTCTCTAATTCAGGGTTGTAAGCAGCTCTCCCCAGCAAAAGTATTGATGACCTCTAATGAAGCAGAGAGAAACATCTAGCTTTGGAATAGAGGTTGCCAAACAGTATTCCCAGTGACATATGAGAGACTGGAGGAAAGGGCCCCCACAGAAATTGATCCATTTGGGGAAAGCTAGTTAGCAGGTAGGCCTTAGAACTTCCCAGTGACATCATCAGTAAGCCCCTCACTGGACAATCTATTGTATCTAAGAGATCCCTAGAATCTTCTGTGATGTCACCAGTGTTGTGGTGACACCAACTGCCTTTGGGATATTCCTTCAGTTCCCTTTGGGTTCACAAGCAGGCATGGTTCGCCCGCTGCTCAGGCTATTTCGGAAGGAAAGTGTTGATCAAGGAGAGACCACACCAAGGCAGAAGGAAGATGACCTCCTCTCTAGTAAAACAGGAAGGAGGAAATCATTCCGGGGAAGGCTTGGTGAGTCCTGGGCAGAGTTGGGGAACATCCTCAAGGAGGTAGGTTTGAGATGTGCCTTCTAAGACTAGGCCTTACAAGCAGGAGCCTTGGTATTTCTCAAAGGCAAACCAAGAGTCAGGAGTTCCTGATCATTAATTTGAGAGAAAGTCAGAAAGTGGTAAGCCTTCAGTTTCTTTTCTGGAAGCTTTTTAATTGTGAGTGTCAATGAATGGCAGGAGGAGGCACTGTGAGATTAACAATGTGACCATCCATGGTTGGGAGTTGAAGCACTTCATCCTCTAGATTACTGTAGGTTACATAAGCCTCTGATGGCCAGAACAAGGAAGGATGCACCCCGGGAAATGAATTGAGTTCTCAGACACTTTGGGCTGAACACACATGATTAGAGCTTGATGCTGCTAAGCATTATGAACTCCAGGATTATCTGCACCACAGCTGATATGAGATAACAACGTCCCAGATGTTTATGTCTCAGTCAGGTTATAACTTTCAGTGTCAGGGGTCCTGTAATAGTGAGTGTGGCACGTGTATGGCATTAGAGCTTGGGAAGAGGGACATAGCTTAAGAATCCAGTTCAAGAAAGCTTTTCTGCTCTTTCAGGGATTCACCCAGTCTCTACCATTTCCCCTTCCTCAACCTCCTCTTGAGATTCAGAATGATCTTTTCTGCCCATGGGCCATAAAATATGCAAATTCACTTGGGTTTATCTAGCTATCTATTTATCTATCAGGATTTGGTAGGAAGACATCATCCCAAAATGTCATCAGTCAGCAAGAGAAGTGTCGAAAGGAACTGGAGGAACTCAAACTTGGAATCCAGAAGTGTAAATTCGAGAGGGATGAACTTTATCAAATCCTGGACTTTTATATCTATGATGATTGGGACCTCAGGTAGTCATTATGCCCAGTTACCTGTTCACTGTCTTGTGCTTTCTCTCTGCTAACCCAAGATTTCCTCATAGCTCGACAAGTTTCACCTCTCATCCTGGATTTTAAGGAGCCTTGGCAGGCATTTGCTTGTGAGATAAGCTAGGTGCTGTGTGTTTAGGGTCAACCTCTTTTGTACTTGACCCTGAGCTCCTTGGATGAGCGTTGGTTCTGTTAACAGCTAGAAGGACCTGGTCACACTTGCTGCCTCTAAGTGAGGGAAAGAAATGCCTGTATGTCATCCCTCTTTTCCTCTGATTTTGATCATTATACACTGATTCTATGGCACCTCCATGCATGTAGTTGGGATTCTCCTTGTGTTTGTATATGGGTTGGTATGTATGTATGTGAAAGTATCTGGGGGTTTTATGCTCACGGTCAGGGAGTCTGGGGAGTTTGATGGGATCTGAGGATTTGTGTGATGGACAGTTTGCAGGTCATGATGGTATGGAAGCCCACAGGGATCAACTGAGCACTTTGCATCTTCTATTTACTTAGGTGGTAGATAGGACTCTCCTGAGGGAAGGAGGGATTACAAATCCTCTTCCCTGTCAAAGTAGTTATGCCCTCTGGGAATTCATGGAACAGTAGGAAACAAGGTTTGAGAATCCCTGTTTTCAAAACAAAAGAAATGTCATCACAACTATCTGACCCAAGGCTCTGGCACAGACTGGAGAAAACTTCTTATGGAACTAGGCAATGCCTTCATGCTTACCTGGCCAACTCTTGACAGTCAGCTCCTTGGACCTGGTAACCTGGCTCTGTTGTCCTGTGCGCAAGATGATAAGTTTAATCAGCACAAATAGGACCCAGTTCAAAGGAGCAAGTATGTGGCATAAACTGGCTTTAAGTAATCCAGTCAATAGTCTGATTTAACGTAATCTTTTTTTGCCTGATTTGAACTTTATTTATTTTTGACTTTATTTTATTTTATTTTATTTTGTTTTTTACCTATCAAGAGACCGTTCATTGTGACCTAGAAATGGTGATTGTGGTAATAAATTCTGGACATTTGTTATTCCCAAACAGGCATTTCACAGGCTCCACCCACTCCAGTATAGAGGGTCTTTGCAGAACCATATCTCCATGGCCTTTTAAAGAGTCTTATTTCAAAATATATGTTTGCTGATTTGCGTAGAAATATTTCCTTGAAAGAAATGTTGTTGGAGTCTCACTGTTGTGTTTTTGCTCTGGTCTTTGTGTTTGCCACATTCTTCCCCCTCATTTCTTAAATTTGAATTTTTTATTGGGTTTTTTTATTTACAATTCATCTAATTCTGAAATCATGAGTTCAGATGGTTATTTGTTCCTTGGGCCATGTCCCAACACAGGCTGGATGTCGAATTGCCAATACTTCAATCCGAACATGAGAGGAGAATGATGGCTATGCAAATGATGACCAACTCAATAAGTGATGCCATGGAGAGGTACAAGGAGCTCATACAAGTGAACACTTCCTACCGGTGGGTCGCTGACAGAGATGAGAACCCAGCACTAGGCAGGAAATGCTTCTGTCCTGTATGACTTTGAACCAAACTCAGGGCTCTGGTTCCGTAGTGTCTGACTCTTAATAAGAAGCCTGCCTCCTGGCAAGGGTCTTAGATTTGTAGCTCTTGGACTCAGTTGTCCTACATGGGAAGTGTGTAGAAGACCCTCCAATTGTTATTTTCCCCATTGAGGATCCTCTAGATAGAAAGTTTTTAACCATGATGGGAATATCAATCAACTCTGAACCTGTAGGACTCTGACAGGAGATTTAAAGATCTGTGATGCATGAGAAACACATGGAAAGATTGTATAGCTATTGGGTCTTCAACTACCCCTCAGAGGGGATTTCCGCACTATGTGAAGATGGTTTTAGCATACCATAGATATATAAGCACCCATATGGACCATCTCTTCTACCTGGATTTATATAAACTGTCTTAGCGTCAGGATTTTCAGAAGTACTTTGATTCATGTGGAATGTGGATTCTGGATTTGACCCCCTCTAATTGGTGCTAATTTGTATAGTGTGGCTCTATTCTGGGGATGTCTGGGGATGAGGACCCTTGAAAGGATGACTGGACTTGCAAGAGTGACAGGCAAATAGAAGCTGGCTGGGATTTACCATTGTTTGTTTGTGGTTCAGCATCAGGCACTCCCAGCTCCTGCGTGAACAAGCTCAATTGAAGAACAATATACAGATTTTACTGAATGACAAGAGAGACCTGCTGGTGGAGCAGACTGAACTGCCAGCATCCTATGTGGAGGCAAAGAGGCTCTGTGAAGAGGCCGGAATGAACATCTGTGTCCCCAGAGCCAAGCACCAGCAGGTAGGATTAGGCCTCAGGGTTAGGTTGTCCTCATGTCTTAACATAAACATAGACAAAACACTGAAACTGTCTATTGACTTATCCATGTACTGTCCTCTGTCTCATCCAAGTGTTCATTTATGTGATGGTTTACAAGGCTTTCTGTGGAGATTGCCCTTTTTCAAGAAACGGCATGTTTGGAAAGCAAATGCTCCTGCTCGTTGAGAATCTGCAGTTTATTAAGGGAGATAGGTTGATCACACAGCACAGCACTATATGCCATTATGTGTGGAGGGTGCTATGTGGGGGCCCCTCTTTAGACTAGAACAGGGCTTTGAGGGATGAAGCAAAAGCCTGGAGCTCATTTTCTTTACAGGGACCTTTGAGACTCCAGGAAATAAGTCAAACCAGAATATTCCCGTGGGAAGACCCTGGTGGAAATGGCAAAGAGGAGTTGTCATTGTCATTTGTGGTGGCTTTTGTTCTTCCTCCCCTCTTCTCCCTGTATATGAAGATGGTGTCTTCATACTTCATAGATCTTGGGTAACTACAGAGCCTGAGGAGCAGCATGTCAGTCCTGTCTTATTTGAGTGCTCCTGGAGAGTTCATATCTGGGCCTAACAATGTGAAGCTGGTTAGAAGAGCAAGGATGTGGAAAAGGTTTCTCAAAGGCTGAGGGTTGGCATGAGAGATTTGAGACTTCAAGAACAAAGTTATCCATATGTACCCCCAATTCTCACCAAGAAAGGTGCATTGCTGTGCTGACCTGCATCATAGGGAGCATGCGGGAGGCCAGTTCATGACAAGCAATTTTGTGCAGTCATTATCTAACTTAGTCCTCTAAGCTCAGGTCTTTCAACAAACCTGAAGCTTCCTGTTTTGTGCTGGCCAGCAGTCTTTGCATCACCGGTCCAGTTCCAGGTGGAGCCCTCTCTCTTATTTTCTCAACACATTCTTAAACCATTCAGTTATTTTCAAAATAAGGATTAGATTTCTTCACTTTACCTGGACAGAGGTATCCCCCAGGAAGATTCTGGTTTGTCTTATTGGCTTCACCATGATCTTGCATGGAATCCTGTAGTGCATCCCTCTGCTGACATTGCTCTGCTGACTATATCATGGGCACGGCATTCTTTCAGGATAGATTCCCTCTCAATATTGTACACAGTGCTGCATTTCAGAAAAGTCACTGTATGTTATTTATTTAGCCTTTTTCTGACTGACATTGAGGTTGTTTTAATATCACATGAACTCTAATGTGATGAAAAGTTCCTGGGAACTGATCATGAGTCACTGTCTCCTCTGATGCTTCCAAGGTCTTCTATGAAGGAAACAGTGTAATTTTAGTGAGGGGCCTATGATGAGTCAGCATAGAGCTCGATGGAGTCTTTTCCTAGAAATCTCTCTCTTGGGAATTTGATGTTGTATTGTTTAGGCTATCTGTGCAGAACATGTAACTTACTTGTAGGACCCTCAAGTATCTGCATAGAAAGGTTTGCTGAAGTGGAAATGAGTACAGGCCAGGGCAGCAATCCTGCTTGAGTCTAAGAGACTTGTACACAGCATTGTTCCCACTAATTCCTTACTCAACAGGAAATGTGCTGCATAAAAGCAAAGTTTTCATTTTTGCATGCGAAGGTGTGTGTGTGTATGTGTGTGTGTGTGTGTGAGTGAGTGTGTGTGAGAGAGAGTGTGTATGTGTGTGTGTGTGAGTGAGTGTGTGTGTGTGTGAGAGTGTGTGTGTGTGAGTGAGTGTGTGTGTGTGTGAGAGAGAGAGAGAGAGAGTGTGTGTGTGTGTGTGTGTGTGTGTGTGTGTGTGTGTGTGTTTACCAGCAGTGGCTGAGCATGTTTATGCTCATGCTGTGTGTTTTTCTAATGCTGGGTGATTTTTAAAATCTTTTCCGTATGAGAGTCTGTATGTATGAGAGTGTGTGAGAGTGTGTGTATGTGTGTTTGTGTTTGTGTGTGTGTGTATGTGTGTGTGTGTTTATGCAGTAGTGAACCTATGTTTCCCTCTATTTCCAAGTTTCATGAGAAAAGTACTCTAAGAGTTCACTTTACATCCATGAAGCATGAAATACAGCTGAACAATCATTTTAGATCTCCAACTATCTCTGTACAGCAAAAGGACACTTAAGCTATTAATTTATTCTGTTTCAAAAAATTGTAACATATTTATCTTGTGAGGTCTGGGGGAGGAGTGGGAAATATGTTCAAGTGAGTCCTGTTTCACAGGGGTAACAAATGGTACAGGCCTGGAGCTTGCAGGTCCCTTTTTGTTATGGTGTAGAAGCAGGACAATAAAGTCCTTTAGAAATGCAACACCCTGGGTTGGGGATTTAGCCCAGTGGTACAGCGCTTGCCTAGCAAGCACAAGGCCCTGGGTTCAGTCCCCAGCTCCGAAAAAAAGAAAAAAAAAGAAATGCAACACCCCCAAAACAAAGACACAAAAACACCTGTAAAGTTAGATTTTCAAGTGATTAGAGACAAAACTACTGATCTGCATTGAAATCCTTTGGGGCACATCAAAGGAAAGGAGTACAGGGAGGTAAGGGCAAGGCTTCTCTATAAAATCCATGAGTTTATGCTGCTTCTCTGTTCTTTGTGAATTGTGAAAGCCCATTGGAAGGTTATGTCAATCACTGTGTCTTCTCTGAGGTTGCTTTCCACATTGCCTGCCACCATTTCTTTCCAGCTACCTTGGCAACTACAGCTTCACCTGGGAGATGGCTTGTATTTTATTCATTGAGAATTTGAGTTGCCTTGGAGTTGCATCATCATCCAGCAAAAGTCCCATAGCTATGCTGTGGTGCAAGAACAGGGCAGTTTCAGGAGCCCCTTTAGGTGCACAGATAATCCAAAGCACTCCCCTATGTTATCTGTGTAGCATTCTGCAAGTGCTGTTAATCAACATCATTTTCTCTCAGTTAATTTCAGCCTCAATGGGGTTAGGAGAAATGATGAAATTCAGATGGGTCTAGGAGTGTAAGAACAGGTAGCCCTATGAGAAGCCATGTTCAGAAAGTGGAACAGAAGTTTTAGTTAACCCAGTGATTCCACAACAAGGAGTAGGTGTTGCCATTGCAACTAGGGAGCATCAGTGTTGTAGTGGTCCCAGAGTAGCCTGGAAGGAGAATCTATCCACACGTCCATCAGCCAAAAAGTGAAAATATACCATATGGTGGAGTCCTTCCATGGATTATGACTCAGTGTGAAATAATCAACACAAGCTTTTACTTACTTACTCAAAATATCTGTGACACAATCACATTACTGAGAGAAAATTTGTTCATTTGGATCCTGGTAATGGAGATTTCCTATGATTCTGGGATCATCACTTTGGGCATGAAGTCAGGCTGTGGTAAAGAGAGCTCGAGCTCTATGGGAAGAAGCTGCACACTTTGGGAAAAGTCTGAAACAGTGAACAAGAAAAAGCATCTAGTCCACCACCAACATATGATCCTTTTCTGGGAAACAACACTGCTCTACACAGCCTTGGGAACTTGCTAAGCCAGATTGGGTAATAGGGCAAGAACCTTGATTCTATGTTGGTTTATGGGAGGACAGCACATCACTGACTGAGCTGTCTATAGGCTACAACCACTATGTACATATCCCACTCAACATTTGTTTTTGTGCCTCTAGCGTACCCTGGGGGATCTTTACATTAAGCATTAACTGGGAAAGTAAACACTTTACTTCAATGTACTATGCTTATATTGTGTGAACCCACATGTCTTGTGTGTTTGGGAGATTGTATGAGTGTTTCTCTGTGTCTGTGTGTGTATGTTTGTGCATGCACACATGCATCCATACCTCATTTGACAGTGCAACCTTCCAATGACCAGAATAAGGAAGGATTAGAGGAAAGAATGTAAGACACCCGGAAGGAGAAAGAACTGATCACCCAGGAAAGTGACTTGTGAGAAACAATGTACAAGCATTATGATATCTTTGAGATCAGATAGGAACACAGGCTGGCAGAAGCCATTTGAATATCCTTTCCTATAAAAATACCCTTTTTGGTGAATGACCACCCACATGGATTTCAGCCTCAGGCAGCTAAAGAGCTACTGAGAGTATTGTTCTGGTACAGTTCATGTGAATTTTGCCCATGAAACAATATATATGATCCTCTGGATTTCTTGGTATTTTCTACTCCTTTCTTCCTGTGATCTCTCCGGAAAGATCTGAGCACATTTTCTCTTCTGTCCTGTCACAAATTGCCTTACACTACCCATAGACTTACAGGGGTGCTGTTCTGTTTCTACATCACAATCACCTTTAATGTTCTGAGTGTTTGCTGGGAAGATTTGCATGGAGCACATTCTCAGTGATTACACGATCTATGCAATTCCCATGGATATGAAGTGAGATGGCTTCTCTGTGTATTTGCAGATACAGTAGTTGACAAATGGAACCTAGGCAGGTTCCTTCACTGCAAACATAATCAGAAGTTTCACCTCAATTCTGGGCATGTTCTCCAGAAGGCATCCACATGATATTCTAGGTTGCTCATACCTCTCTTGAAGTCAGATACAGACATAGCCTACAATGTTATTATTCAATATAACATACCTGGACAAGTGGGAAAATATGCTCATTTTTCTCTAAATTCCAGTACAGTACATAGTCCACAGTTCAAATTCTAGCAGTTTGAAAAGCTGAGATATAAATCCAAGCCCAGGTACTCTATGACACTTGGGGATGCAGGGACTGACCTCAGCTGACAGACAGGTCATGCTGGATTGTCCAACTGAATAGAGCTGATGTAAGAGGGAGAGCTGAATTGACAACCCCTCACTAAACCTTTTTTCCTTCGCACTGCTAGGTCTGAAATTCTCCAGCAGAAACTCGAACATGACATAGACCAGGACAAGATCTCCCTTGGAGAGATGTGGTACAGGAGGAGCGCTAAGTGTGCACAGCAAATACACCACTATTGCATCTCATCTGTAATGTCCATAGCAATTGTGGACTGCATTTTCCTCCTTTAGTTTGAATTCTTTGGATTTAATAGGCTGTACTTTCACCTTGCCTCTCTCCAGCAAGTGTACAGTTTTGGAGTGACTCAGAGAAGTGCTGATGCACATCAATCAAGAGCTGCTGGTCATCCAGAAAGACTGTGCACGTGTAAATTTGTACTTGTCCTGATGGGTCATCCAGAAGAGTTTCATGGAGATCAGTCCACAACATTGGAAAGACTTTGAGACAAAGGCTGTGATGTATTTTATACTCGGTATTGGATGGTCTTGTCCTTCATACCCCACTCCAATAGAAGAGACCTCCTTACATTCCACTTGAAAAGATTATTACCATCAGTAACTGCTTGTCTATTATGTTCCAAGGCCAACCACGGGATATAAGTCTGTTCTGCAAAATGAGTAGTAAAAGAATGTTTAGCATAATTCCTCTGTTTAGATTTTGGTTTGAATTTTGATTATTTTGGTTTTTCTTGTATTCATTTGAAAGTTTGGTATTTATTTGTTTTTGTTTTATTCTTGCAGTTGATTCGCTATTTTGATAAGGATATAGACTGTATATATTGACTACCCGCATCCGGTTATTATTGAGTAAATTGGATGTATTCCTTTAAATAAAACAGTAATCTCAAACTGTTCACTCTTAAGAACCTTCTTTATTGATCATTAGTGTCAACATCTGAAGTCCCACAGCTATCAGGAAGGGATGGATCTGTGCATTCTCATGGGGACTGGGCATCAAATCACTTCCCCTTCAGACTGAGATTCAAAGGCTGTTATACAGTCACTGTTCACTGTGTTCCCAACTCTGTGAATTTCAACTTCATCATGCATACATTACCCACTGTCTATGCTTGCTGTCAAATATATAGTTACCTCTAAATTATAGTCTGTGGATGAGAGTGTTGAACAAATTAATGAGATAATCATTAATTTTTCTGTAATATCTCCCAGGAAATATAAACATCGTATAAGGGAGTTTAAAGCAATCAGGAAGCCTGCACCCAAATCCCGTGGTGGAGAGTGCTGAACACCGAGAAATGCAGATAATCCTGAGACCACAGGACAGAAAGCCACTTCGGCCCAGCTCTGCCCATATCTCTGGCCCAATATTCATCTGCATGATGCCTCTGGAAACAGGAATAGAGGAGCAGTCAGCGGCAGGAACCTGCTTGGTTCAGCCTGGGCCCAGAACTGACCCGGGCCCTGAGGATTTTTGAAGAAAACCAGAGGCATACAACTCTCTGTTTCCTGATTGTGGCTTTTTTTTTTATTTGAAGCGCTAAACACCATTTTCTTCTTGTTGTTTTTTAATTGGATATTTTTCATTTCGAATTCAAATGTTATTCCTTCCTTGTTTTCCAGAAATAAGTCCGAATACCATCGCCCTCCCCCTCTTCTATAAGGAATTCCCTTCACCATCCATCCACTTTCCCAGCCTAGGCAGGACCAAGGGCTGCTCATTCCATTTGTGCCCAAGAAGACCATCCTCTGATACACATGCAGATGGAGCCATGGCACAGTCCCTGTATAGTGATTGGGTAGAGGTTTAGTCACTGGGAACTCTGCTTGGCAGGCATGGTTGTTCTCATGGGGTTGTTAGTCCCTTCAGCTCTTTCAATCTTTCTGTAATTCCTCCAACTGAGGTCCAGTTCTCAGTTCAATGGTTTGCTGCTAGCATTCGCCACTGTATTTGACATGATCTGGCTGTGCCTCTCAGGAGACATCTATATCCAGTTCCTGTCAGCCTGCACTTCTTAGCTTCATCACCTTATCTAGTTTGCAGGCTGTGTATGTATAGGTCACACGTGGGGTAGACTCTGAATGGCCATTCCTTCAGGCTTTGTTCTAAACTCTGCCTCCCTATCCCTCCTATGGGTATTCTCCTTCCCCTTTGAAAGAAGGAGTGAAGCATCAGCATTTTGGTCATCCTTCTTGAGTTTCATGTTGTCTGTGCATCTTGGGTAATTTGAGCATTTGGGCTAATATCCACTTATCAATGAGTGAATACAATGTGTGTGTTTCTGTGATTGGGTTACCTCACTCAGGATGATATTCTCTAGTTCATTCTCTTTGCCTATGAATTTCATGAAGTCATTGTTTTTGATATCTCTGTAGTACTCCATTGTGTACATGTACCATACTTTCTGTTTCTATTCCTCTGTTGAAGGGCATCTGGGATCTTTTCATTTTCTGATGATTATAAATAAGGCTGCTACGAACATAGTGGAGTGTGTGCCTTGTTGTATGTTGGAGCATCTTTTGGGTATATGTGCAAGAGAGGTATAGCTGTGTCCTCAGCTAGTGCAATGTCTAAATTTCTGAGGAACCTCCAGACTGACATCCAGAATGCTTGTACCAGGCTGCAATCTCACCGACAATGGAGGAGTGTTCCTCTTTCTCACATCGCTCCAGCATCTTCTGTTGCCTGAGTGTTTGATATTAGCCATTCAGACTGGTGTGATGGAGAATCTCAGGGGTTTTTTTTATTGGCATTTCCCTTATAAATAAAGATGTTGAACATTTCTTTAGGTGTTTCTCAGCCGTTCCATGTTCCTCCGCTGTGAATTCTTTGTTTTGCTCTGAATCGCAATTTTTAATAGGGTTATTAGACTCCCTACAGTCCAACTTCACATGTTCTTTGTATATTTTGGATAGTAGCCTTTTATAAGTTGTAGGATTGGTAAAGGACTTTTCACAATGTGTTGGTTGCTGTTTTGTCCTAAACACAGTGTCCTTTGCCTTACAGGAGCTTTGTAGCTTCATGAGGTCCCATTCGTCTACTCTTGATCTTAGAGCATAAACAATTCGTGTTTTGTTCAGGAAAATTTTCCAGTGTCCATGTGTTCAAGATTCTTCCCCACTTTTGCTTCTATTAGTTTGAGTGTATCTGGTTTGATGTAGAGGTCCTTGATCCACCTGTGCTTAAGCTTTGTCCAGGGCAATAAGAAGGGGATGATTTGTCCTCTTCCATATGCTGACCTCCAGTGAAATGGTGAAAATGCTATCTTTTCTCCACTGGATGGTTTTGTATCCTTTGTCAAAAATCAAGTGACCATATGTGTTCGGGTTAATTTCTGCGTCTGCAATTCTATTCCACTGGTCTATCTTCCTGACTCTGTACCAATACCATACAGTTTTTATCACTAATGCTCCGTAATACAGCTTGAGTTCAGGGATAATGATTACCAGGACAGTCCTTTTATTGTTGAGGATAGTTTTAGCTTTGGTTTAGCTTTAGTTTTGTTATTCCAACTGAATTTGCAAATTGTTCTGTCTAACCCTATGAAGAATTGGATTGGAACTTTGATGGGGATTGCATTGAATCTGTAGGTCACTTTTGGAAGAATGGCCATTTTTACTCCCTTCATCCTGCCAAGCCATGAGCATGGGAGATCTTTCCATTTTCTGAGATCTTCGTCAATTTCTTTCTTCAGACACTTGACGTTCTTGTCACACAGATCTTTCACTTGCTTGATGAAAGTCACACTGAGGTATTTTTATATTATTTGGGACTATTATGAAAGGTGTCATTTCCCTAATTTCTTTCTCAGCTTGTTTATCTTTTGTGTAGTAGAAGGCTACTGATTTGTTTGAGTTAATTTTATACCCAACCACTTTGCTGAAGTTGTTCATCAGGCTTAGGAGTTCTTTGGTTTAACTTTCGGGGTGTCTCAAGTATACTATCATATCTTTGGCAATACTGATATTTTGACTTCTTCCTTTCTAATCTGTATCCCTTTGACCTCCTCTTGTTGTCTTATTGCTCTGGCTAATGCTGGGGACAACATACAATGACAGGGACTGCCAGCAGTAGGCGGGGATGGAGACATCTCAGAAGCCTGCAGCAGCTCCTTGTAAAGTAGGGTGGGTTCTGGAAACCTGAGTATCAGGAGACACATCCCTCCACGGGACCCACCATCTGAAATAAGAGGCTGTCTGCAGTAGGCCGGGATGGAGACATCTCACTAGCCCGCAGTATCTCTTTGTAAAAACTGGTTGTTTTGATTTCTCCAAACCTTAGCCCTGGACAACGGCTTTATAGATTTCATTTATGTGTGACTGCCTATCAGTTGGCCTTGGTGTGCACAATTATTCTATTATGTCTGACTTTCCTACTTCTTTCTCCTTCTGCTCTGGTGAATTCTGTGAAACTAGGTGTTCCTTGATGCTATGATCCTTAGAAAATTGGAAATTGATGCATAGGGGAATAGCACAGCACAACCCTAACTGCCCTGGTGCATACTGTGTATTCTCATCTTGGAAAAAATGTAATAATTGCAAAATTGTAGTTCCAGATTAAGGTTTGACTGGCAAAGAAAGCTTGAAGAAATTATTAGAAAAAGAATTAGAACCAGCATTGAGACCCTAAGAAAGGAAAAAGCTATTGACGTTAGGAAATAAGTTTTACATAATATTTCAGACTGGTTACTGGATAAGGAAGTATAGATTATATAAAATAATATACTAGTAAACTAAGTCAAACTACTGGAACTCTTATGAGAGTCATTGTATGCAAGGAACAGAAAGCTAGTGGAATTACTGTCCTATGGGTTACCTTGATTCTTTCTGGCCACTGCCTGGCATCTTTGCCTATGTCATTTATCATTAGAGTGTCACAGGAAAATGCAAGTAACTGACCTCAGAGATTTGGACTCTGAAGTATAAAAGTAAAGAGTTAAAGTTTAAATCATGATAAGTTTACAATTATTATTATATTGCCCACAGGCCTAGGTATAGGGAAAGCCTGAGACTTTGGGAAACAGTGGTAAGTCTTAGATCTTGGTGGGATGTAGTCATTCTTTGCATTTGATTTGGCAATGATTAGAAAATGTCTTTTTTCTACCCCCTTTTGAATTATTAATAAAGAACTGGGGCAAGAGAAAGGCTACAGAACATGTGAAGAGTAAATGAGAGAGAGCATGAGGGAGTGAATGAGAGAGTAAATGACAGAGCGATTGTAAGAACAAATGTGAGAGCAAATGAGAGAGCATGAGAAGAGCACGTGAAGAGTGAGTGGAGAGAGAACGTGATAGTGAATGAGGGAGCTAATGAGAGAGCGAGTCTGAGAACAAACGTGAGAGCCAGGGAGAGAGCATGGGGAGAGCATGTGAGAATGAGTGAGGAGAGAACGTGAGGTGTGTGTGAGACTGTGTGTGTGCGTGACAGGAGAGTGCATGTGGTGTGTGTGAGATGTGTGAGGTGTGTGTGAAGAGTGTGTGTGTGCGTGACAGGAGAATGCTTGCGGTGTGTGTGAGATATGTATGAGGTGTGTATGAAGAGTGTGTGTGTGCGTGACAGGAGAGTGCATGTGCTGTGTGTGAGATATGTATGAGGTGTGTGTGAATACTGTGTGTGTGCGTGACAGGAGAGTGCATGTGGTGTGTGTGAGATGTGTGAGGTGTGTGTGAAGACTGTGTGTGTGCGTGACAGGAGAGTGCATGTGCTGTGTGTGAGATATGTGTGAGGTGTGTATGAAGACTGTGTGTGTGTGTGACAGGAGAGTGCATGTGGTGTGTGTGAGGTGTGTATGAGGTGTGTATGAAGAGTGTGTGTGTGCGTGACAGGAGAGTGCATGTGGTGTGTGTGAGATGTGTATGAGGTGTGTATGAAGAGTGTGTGTGTGCGTGACAGGAGAGTGCATGTGCTGTGTGTGAGATATGTATGAGGTGTGTATGAAGATTGTGTGTGTGCGTGACAGGAGAGTGCGTGTGGTGTGTGTGAGATATGTGTGAGGTGTGTATGAAGACTGTGTGTGTGCGTGACAGGAGAGTGCATGTGGTGTGTGTGAGATATATGTGAGGTGTGTATGAAGACTGTGTGTGTGCGTGACAGGAGAGTGCATGTGGTGTGTGTGAGATATGTGTGAGGTGTGTGTGAGACTGTGTGTGTGCGTGACAGGAGAGTGCATGTGCTGTGTGTGAGATATGTGTGAGGTGTGTATGAAGACTGTGTTTGTGCGTGACAGGAGAGTGCATGTGGTGTGTGTGAGATATGTGTGAGGTGTGTATGAAGACTGTGTGTGTGCGTGACAGGAGAGTGCATGTGGTGTGTGTGAGATATGTGTGAGGTGTGTATGAAGACTGTGTGTGTGCGTGACAGGAGAGTGCATGTGGTGTGTGTGAGATATGTGTGAGGTGTGTATGAAGACTGTGTGTGTGCGTGACAGGAGAGTGCATGTGGTGTGTGTGAGATATGTGTGAGGTGTGTATGAAGACTGTATGTGTGCGTGAAAGGGTAATGAACAGACGTGTGCTTGAGAGTTGGAGTTTGAGAAAAGAAAACCGCAATAAAAAAGGCAGAGTACACAAAAGAATGCAGAGTGACTATAGCCACAAACTAACTGTGTGTGTATGTGTGTGTGTGTGTGTGTGTGTGAGAGAGAGAGAGAGAGAGAGAGAGAGAGAGAGAGAGAGAGAGAGAGAGAGAGAGAGAGAATGGCGTTAAGCCTTGAAGTTGCCTGTCAGATTGTACCCAAAGAGTAGTCTGTGGATATGTATTGTGCACCTTCCAGATAACCCTGCTTCCAGGTAAGAACTCTGATCCTGTGAGAGGCCAGGAAAGGCTGCAAGAATGGCTGCAACCCTGAGGCCAGAGGATAAAACTTTTGGCCTAGAACTCCTAATTTATCTTTTCACCTGAAGCCTTATCATTCAAATTTTGTTACTGGGAAAAGACTATGGTCCTGGTGAGTGTCTTGTCTCTTGGATGCTCACTCAGTTCTTTGTTGTCACAGACTGTTTGAGCTTACTCCAGTCACTGGGACTTATTCACACCTTCAAGTTTCCTCAACTTTTCAGATTGCTAACATTTGTGGAAAACTGAGTGACAAAAGCAATGAATGTTGAGCACTTCCCTGGGGTCAAGTGCATATGGAGCTATGGGTGTATGCATATGGTAAGTCCCTAGGAGTTATTCTAAGATAATAGGACTGTGCTCTTAGGACCCCTGCCTGACCTCGCTTCACTTTGCCAGCTTTGTGGGCTTCTACACTGCTGCTCTGAGAAGAACTGAAAACTAATGGAATAGATGTGTAGCCTCCCATTACCTTTGTCATTGTTAGGATATTAGTAGGATAGGTTTGATTGAAATATACTCTCAGAAATATCAACAAAACCATTGCCTCTTGTGTACCATCTGGAGGAAGTACCAAGTTCACAGACAGTTCTTCACAAATTTCCCAAAGCCAGCAAATTGGAGCATGAAGAAAGCCAAGTCCAAGGCATTCAAAACCAGCATCCTCACCAATGCGACCAGGAAAGGCTTTGGTAAAAGAAGGGAGGTACTGAGACAGTTGGCCCTCATACACTCAGAGAAGACTGTGCCAGGAGAATTGGGGAAGGATTGTGGGAGAGTAATTAGGTATCAGTAATCGGTGAGCAGAACATAAAGTGAAAAAGAAAAAATATATAAATAGAAATAAAATAAAGGTCTTTAACAAAATAGGACACAATGTATTGCTGAACTAACTCTACTGTGTTTAAACTTCCACACGTTTCAACATATAGAGAGACTAGATGTGATAAAGTAGGATGCCCTTGTCAGTTACTATACTATGTACACAGCAAAGAGAAAAGAAGTGGAGAACACACAGATCAAAGTTCCATTGTTCCCTCACATCTATGTGGCTCTGCTTCCCTTTATCAGGACTGTTGAGGCCTCTGCTCATCCAGGTCTCAGGGCTCAACCAAAATGCATTCCCCTATGATCTCTGGCCAAGTGCTCTTGTGTTCACAAAAGAACTCTGCCTCAGGCTGCAGAGGCACTGAAGAGCCAGCCTTCACCTTCAAGGTGCAACCACTCTTTCAGTCTTTCCAGGGTCTCTGTTACTCAACTGGAGGCTTCAGCAGAGGCCTTTCATCTCAATAACAGAAGCTTACCTAATCCAAAACATTGGGAAGCCATCCTACACTCCTGATTGGCTGGTTACCTCAGACCAAACAACATAGCTATCTTCTTTCTTCCTGTTTTCCTGATTTGAAAGTAAATAATGTGATCATCTGTGGTGTTGGTGGTAAGAATAAAATCCTTAACATGAATAACAGGACCACGCAGAGCATGGGCTTCACATTCTAGGTACAGAGTGAAGAGCTAGAGGGAATTACCAAAGAAAACAATAAGAATCCTAACAACAATTACAGAAATAATGAAAAAAAATAAAACAAAAACAAAAGCAAAAACAAAAATACCTTGTGGGTGCTGGTATTAAAGGCATGTATTAATTCTGACCAGCTTTGTAGGAATTTCAAATAAAAAATAAACAAACAAACAAACAAACAAGCAAACAAACAGGCTTATTACAGTTGCAGCAGGTGCAGGAGAGAAAGCTGGGACATATCCTGTGCTGCTGCCCCCATGCTGTGATTCTGTAGCAGCAACTTCCTTGGGAATAGGAACCTGTATGCAGTGGGATCTCTTATGGGCCTGTCATCTCAAAAACAGGGGCTTTCCTAATCCAAACCTTGGAATCCAGTTTACTTCTGGCCAGGAATGAAGTCAACCATCATTAGTGAAAAAGCAAGGGTAAAATTACATAGAAAAAAATATGGGCCTTAATCAGAAAAGATCCTCAACTTCTAAGGCCTCCACAATCTCTACCTCTCTCTTCTGAGCTTGGCATAGTGATGTTGTATAACTCCAGATGGTCGGAAAAGGCAGAGTTCTTCCCAGAAAGGTAATACATGATTTTCACCCTGACATATGTGAGGTTAGGTGGCATCATATCACAGAGTCAGCACACCCGGGATAAGAACACAGAAGCCACAGATGGCAATTCCAAATGGACTCCCTCCTGAACTTATGGACCCATTACAATTGAGGTTTAGCCTAACCTTAGGCCATTCCACTCCCTGCCCATCTGCCTGATTTTTATATTTGCTCTGAGTAAAAGATCAGAGTGTAGCCCCAAATATCCTCATGATTGGACTTGGAAATTCAGGAAGAATGATATTGGAGAAGGGATGGTTATGTGGTTACAATGTGGTAACTAGTTTCTGACCAGGAATCTCTTCCTTAGCCAATGGGGACTTTAAGGCTGGGCCTCCTGCTTGTTCCAGTGCAGGCTAAGACTTCAGTGTCAGGCCAGCTCCTGAGCCCCACACAGGGATGCCTGCATACCCTTATGACTACATTAAAGCCAGAGTGCTCTCTGCCCAATCCCCTTCTCTCCTCTTTGTCACAGCCATGGTCCCCAAGAGCACTTGTCAAACACCTTTATACATCTATCTCAATCTCAAAGTCAGGTTCCCAGAGAATCTATCCCCATAGCTGACCGTAAATGAGGATTCACTGTGTGTGTGTGTGTGTGTGTGTATAGTATTGTAGAACACAGAATGGGGATTCTTGGTGAAAGCTTCATGGACACGTATGTTTGCTAGATGTCTTTGCACTGGGATCTTTCCACATGACTTAGATATCCTTGCCATGGGGTCATTACCCGTCACCTTGCCATTTCAGTTTTGTGTTTCTTTTGGATGCTAATGCTGTTTGACATAAGATCCAAGGCTGAACTTCCATACTGGGCTATGGTTTCAGACTTGATTTACAGCCATGTGGCCCTCGGGTTGCTGCCTTTTGATCCTAGAGGTTGATTAATCTTTCCAGCAAGGCTTCCAGTACTTGATAGGATTGTGCTACATGCTGTCAGAGCAGAGTTACATAGAATTCATATGCTGGCCTTCCTCTGATGGTGCTTACCCTTGACAAGTCCTCAAACAGGGCAGCGCTTGGAAAAAAAACACTGCAGGGAAATCATATATGTGGGTCTACCCCTGGCTCCGTGAGAAATGGAAGAGGAATATGGTCTTGGCTTACTGGAAGTCTTATCCCAAGACTAGGGAAGGGGACTCCCAGAGAGCACTAAGCCTTCTCCTCATCCATCATAGTCTGTATAGCCTGTGGCTTTCATTTGGTCGGTGTGGTGACCTTATAATGTTCTAGGTATTTCTGCCATGTTATGTCTCTATACCTAGACATGACCTCAGTTGTACAGTCACATTGGAAATATAAAAAGCCTTGCATCTGAATTGTGAAATTCAATGTGTGTTATATTTAAAATACCACAATAATTGAGTGACCATTGCTACAGTAAATATTATTAGGGGGTTTCTACCCCACCGTAGATCATTTAGTTCCCAAATAAAAGACACAAAACTTTTAGATTTATAATAAGCCTTAAAGTACTAGAGCTGGGCAGACATCAACCCTCTGTGCTATTTTTTCTGCTTCCCTGTCAATAACCCCGAGGTATAGCTTGCCATGCTCTGCCTGGGTCACTCCTGTTCTGACAGGCTGCCCCTCATGGTAATACACTCACAATCCACCTACCCTTTGGGGTGATGTCTCCTTCCTTCTCCTCCCATGTCCTTTCCTTCTCCTCATGGACCCTGCCTGAGTCCCCAGGCCCAGGGAAACTTTGCTCTGTCCCCTCTCTTCTGCCCAGCCCGTGTTGTAGGGATTTTTATTACCAATCAGGGATAACTTAGGAGGCAAAAAAAAAAAATCTGGTATACATGAGGATCTCCTTGTCTTGGAGCAACCAGACCTTAGGGTACAGAATTTAGCATTTGAATGTACAGCAGCACCAGACATACTATAGGCCATTGGATGTTCAACCGTGGAGAAGTTATTTTATCTTTGTGTGACTCAATTCCCTTATCTGAACAGTGAAGATGATAACGAGTGTTAATTCACAGAGTTGTCTTGGGGACTGACGAGTTAATATATCTAGTATTTAAACATTAAACACCATATACTTTGCATAATTAATAAAAGTCTGTGGAAAGGGCAAAGTAATAAAGCCAGAAGAACATTTGATTTGGAAATGGGGCCATACAACTACCTCTACTAACAAACTGAGAATCAGGGAATAGTGGAAGACTAAGGCCAGAGAATTGGGAAATCAAGGCCAGCCTGGGCTGCATAATAAGATCCTATCTCAAAATATCAAGACAAGTCAAGTTTGTAGTAATAATAAATCAAGAAATAGCCATTGTAAAGAATTTACAAAAAGCAAAGCAGTGGAGCAGAGTGGACGCTGTGTGTCAAGTCCCTCTGCTGTCCATCTCTGGGACCAAGTATGCATCAGATCAGTGACAGGAATGGGGTGCTGAGAGCCTGGAGCAAAGGGATGCTGGCTGCATGGCCACATTTGAACAGTGCTAAAGCAGGACTAAATGCTAAGAAAAAAAGCTATATGCAAAACATGTAAATTTTAATGTCCTCCAGAAAGGCAAAACCACAATAATTTTACTGTTTGTCAAGCTGCTTGTGTCACCAAACTTCTAACATTGGTAAGGATGTGAAAAACTCTTGTGATGCAAACCAGTTGCCAATAAGAAGAGCAACCATTGTCCTGACCAAGGTGACCTGGATGGTGTCAAATAGGCCCAGGCAGCCTGGACAGCCATCAGAGTATGTTTAACACACAGATATCTGTCATTTCAAAAGGGGGAAAATGAAGCCTGACTTTTCCCCCCACTTTATGCAAAACCAAGAATACTCCAGCATTGATGCTTACAAATAAAAATATGCCAAGAAACTTCATAGAATATACATTTCTCTTCTGTGTGCTTCTGAATGTGTGTGTGTTTTGTGTGTGTGTATGTGTGTGAGTGTGTGTGTGTGAGTGTGTGTGAGTGTGTGTGTGTGAGTGTGTGTGAGTGTGTGTGTGTGTGAGTGTGTGTGTGTGTGTGTCTGTGTCTATGTGTACTAATATTTCAATTATCTGCTATGGTGAATACTGTCCCCAACTCAATTATGAAGGTTAGTATTAAGCTGTGAGTAGTATGTGGAGAGTGGTCACAAAGAATAATTAGGAGTCCTCTTCTGTTAAGTTGTCTGAGACTTCCAAATGCTGCATGCTGTGAGTGGCTCTCACATCTCAGCACACTAACTCTATTAAGTACAATTCCCGTGTGTTTTTCTTAAACAATTTTCTATGAAAAACTTTAATAATTTTTTTTCTCCCATTCATTTTTTGTGGGGGGGCAAGGGTTTTTTTTTTTTTTTTTTTTTTTTTTTTTTTTTTTTTTTTTTTTTTTTTGCTTATTTTAGGTCCACAGGATTTTCTGTAGCCTTTGAGGAAGTTCTAGAGTTAGGACACTGGATCTGTACAGTTTAGGGAATTAACCAGTTCACTGAGCACATTTTTTGTTTGTTTGTTTTCTGTTTTTCTTTTGAGATCTCACTGTGGGAGCAGAGGAAGCCCTGAGGAAGTGCAGCCCTGAGTGGATGTGTGCTGTAAACATGAGCATGACCTTGCCATGGACCCAACGCCATTTATCCATGGGGAAAAGGCAAAGGCCCCCATGCCCCTTGAGTCTCAGAGACATGACAAAGCCTTCTCAGGATGGTGTTGATAGTGTGTGCAGAAAAAGTCTACCCTACCTTTCTCCCTGGCCCCATCTGGATATTTGCAGCCTGAAGACTGCTCCCTGCAGAGACTGCTCCTACTGAGATTAGCTAAATCTGCCCCTTGTCAGTTACATATGCATAGTCCTCCCCTCCTTGTTTATCTGCATGTAATGCCCACCTCCTTGCTGCCCCGTGCAACAGCCCTGCTTCCTGGCCAACTCTATATAATAAACATGCTGAGCTTCTGGGATGCTGCATTTTCTCCAGCCCACGGACCCAGCCTTCCCCATGTATGTGTGTCCAATGTCAATCTTCATTTCCTCCTCACCCACATCAGGCCCAAGTCCCTGGAGCCACACAAAGGACTTAGCAATCTCAGTCTGCTCCACTTTGAAGGAACTGCTTTCTACACTGAAATCTAAAGCACACGGTGGGTTCAGCTCCCTCTCAAGTGTCTTTGGTGAGGGTTGGCGTGGGTGTGAGACCAGTTGCATTATGACTACTGCAGAAGAGTAAAGGATTCACAGTTTGCTTTTGGTGAAGGTGAGCTCCCCAAGAGGCTATCATTGCCAACGTTTTCCCAAGTCACCTTCTAGGAGGTCAACTGACTCCTAGGTGAGTCTTTGGTTACACTGCTTCAGTTTTCTGTGGCTACACTGTTCAAATGGCACCCACAGGTCACACATGGCTATTTGAGATGAACTAAACTTAGAACTAAAATCTGCCTCTTTAGTCACAGCAGGCAAACCAGGAGGCAAACAGCCAGCCAGAATCCATAGCCAGAAACACTGCAGATATAGAATATTTCTATCATGTAGAAATTTCTCACGGACGGCAGTGGTCTAGGTTCTTGGTGTCTGGTTTTTCCTTCAGGGAGAATTACTTGCTGTACTAATATCCAAACGTTTATTTTTAAAGCAACTTTACCAAAATATGACTTACTCACCCCCAAATTAATCCATTTTAAGTCTACAATGCAATGGTTCCCCATACATCTACCCAAGTTTATCAGTAGACCAAGGAACAAAAGAAAGAGAGTGTTTACAGTTATGTAAAATAGTATGCAACAGTATTGACCACTGCATAATTATACTGCACTACTTTTGAATTCTTCAAAATTCAGGCCTTTTATTGATAATTGTACAAAAATACATAATCCTAGAGTTGAAAAAATATTATACAGTATTTCATCAGGGCTTTTTATTTCATTGAGACTTTTATATTTTTGTATCTTTTGCTAGTATTATTAGATTCTTTATAAGAGTTTTATTTTGTGGATTTTTTTCCAATCTGGTCACTATTTGATGAAATTTCAACCTTCTCAGGATTTTGAGGAAAATAATTCCACAATGAAAAGGTGATACTCATTTTCTTTAGCCATTTACTGTTGTATATACACATATATGGGAAGTTATATATACATATTTTTATGCTATACTGTGTAGAATACAATTCTATTATATGTCAACATATACAGTTTGCTCAATTTGATTTCTGTGAATTTTATCAGTCATGGGGAAAAATTAGGAGCCTGAATAAACATGCACAATATTTGCAGAATGCACATAAAATAGGAGATGGTATATAAGCAAAAATGTGAAGTATATCACTTACAACTTTCATATCAAATGGACTTTAAAATGTTTAAACAGATTAAAAATATTTAAATTATCTTTACCCATTTTTCTGTTTTCTATTAAAATGTGTCTCTTGGATGATTTGAATTAATATGCTGCTCAAGATTCTCTTGACAACGGTAACCTAATGCCTTAAATGTGTTTTTAATATTTCTATTCAGTTGATCACTGTTCAATAGTTGTACCAAGTTGAGAGCTGTAATTTTATTATCACTTTCAGAATGTAAATATCATGGGTGAGTATACACTTTTGATGCTAGCTCTTGGGTGGCATAGGCATGTGTATCTCTTTTGAGGTCAACCAGGTCTACAGAGGAAAACCCTATCTTAAAAAATCGATCAATAAATAAGCAAATAAATAAAAAGAATTTTAAATATTTGAAATTAATATGAACACAACCACATCGTTAATAACAATTGATTTTTTATTGCAGATAATTCATATAATCACTTTACAAAATGTTACATAGTGTCATATGGCAACTCAATTTCATTGTAAATTAAACCTGCTTTTCTCTGTTCATTGGTTGCTCTTAGTTAACATTTTCATACACATATACAATTTATTCCGATTATTCTCTCCCCCACATAGTCTTATCCCCTCCCCTATGATTTAAACAAACACAGTCTTCTAAATTTAGGCTTTCCAATGTCTGATTTCTCTTTTATTTATTATACATCCCTTTATTTTTCCATCTACATATTATGATATCTTAATAAGAAACCCATTCTGTCATTAGCATTTTCTCAGTGTTTGGTAGGAGACATTCACATTCTTCAGTAGCTTGTCATCAGTGCAAGAAATGACATCGAGGTCTCTCTCTGTCCCTGTCTCTCCTGTCTCTGTCTTTGTCTCCCACTCCCTCTATGTCCCTCTGTCTCTCTCTCCATCCACTCCCCAATTGTTTTGTTTTCTAATACAAGGTCTCACACTTTAGTCTAGGCTAGCCTTGAACTCTAGGCAATCCACCTACCTCAGCCTTGTGAGATTCCAGGCATACACCATCTTGCCCAGTGAATTTTGTGACTCTCTTACATCCCTTTACCATTTCTGAATTATTTTTAATATTGCTGTGACCCTTTGCTAGCTTCTAGATGTAGATACATTAACTTGATTAGAAGGTTTTATTTTTAAAGATTTATTTATGTATGTACATGAGCACTCTGTTTGCGAGTGTGCCTGCATGGCAGAAGAGAGCTTCAGACAGAAGAGGGCATTGGATCCCACTACAGATAGTTGTCAGTCACCATGTGGTTGCTGGGAATTGAATTGGGAGCACTGGAGAAGCAGCGCTCTTAACCACCAAGCCATCTCTCCAGCCTGATAAAAAAGATTCTAAATTTCATTCTTTTTGTGTTTGTTTGCATCTTTCTTCTTGAGAACATTGTGATGGAATGTCCAAATGGTACTTAGTGGCGGTTGGTAGAAGGAGCCATATGTGTGATGCTAATTTCTTATAATCGAGTGCACAGATACAAACACTCTACTCCAGGGAGAATCCTGACTGTTCCTCTGTTGCATGGATTCCCTCCTATTTTTCTTTGCTTGTAAAATGTCACTCAGGTTTTGTACTTTTATGATGAAGTTGGGGCTCAAAAAATTCATACTGATTTGAAGAAAGCATGCTATACCTTAAAACTTTATCTTAGAGCAATTTAAGTAGTATAGGAATGACTTATTTTTTAAAAGCTTCGGGAGAACTCATCACTAACGTACTGGGAAAATAGCACCTAGTTCACCCAACTGTTTTCTGTTTCTGACTATGTGTTTTTATTACATGCCTATGCAAAATCAGGAAAGCATGACTAGTAAATCAATTAGTCAGACACTTGCAGCTCAGAATAATGGCTTTTTGTTGGTTCCATTGTTTGCAGGCTAGGGATTGAACCCAGGGCAAACCCTTTACCACTAGGCTGCATACCTAGTCCTGAACAGTGTTTCTTGAAATGTAATAAAAATCAAATTAACCTTTCGCTGATCACAGTAACTTGTTACTGTTTTTTAGTGGTTAATAGTCTGCCAGTTTGTCCTGATTTGTCAGAATGCATACGACTTTTGTTTGGTTAATTTTATACGATTGTGTTTTTATTTTCTTACTGTGTTTTGGCTCATTATTTCCATGCTAGGCATTTTGGGTACAGCATTAATATGTGTTCGTTGTTCCTCCAGTTTCCTTCAGAGAGGACTACTGTGGAACACTGGCTTTCATTTTTGTGAGCTTGTCTCTGTAGAACACTATTCTTTTTATTTATTTATAAACATAAAAGGAGAATATGCTGTCATAGAATTCATGCTCCTGTTTCTTGTTTCAGCAGAAGGGCATTTGTCTATCTCTATATACAATTAGCAGGCAGTTTTAAGAAAGTTCTCCCGTTAGCCTCCACCCTGACCAGGGTAAAATTAGTGCGAGCAGCTCTCTCTGTGTCTCCTTCATTTAATGTTGCTTCCAGAGGAGCTGGAGGCCAGGTGTCCACCAGATGGGACCGAGCTCAGGCCCCACCAGTTCTTTAGTTTGGAGCAGCTGGAGTAAAGGGAAGCTCTGGTTTTAATCTTTTTCTTCCAGAATCTTTCTGCTTTAATTACATCCCACCATCATCCTGGAGGTTCAAGACTCACTCTCCTTTAAATACAGCCCCGCTCGAGAGGAGTGGAGGAGGCAGCTGAGTCTTCTCTGTGCAGTCCAGAGAGTGGAGATGTCTTAGGTAGAGTAGGGTGGGGTTAAAGCTACTCCGGAGTGTAAGAGAGATCTCACTTCTGATCAGGACACTCATCATCCTGACTCCTTAGTTCTCTCCATAAAATGGGGAAAGAGGAGTAACAGCCCATGTGCATTTCTGTGTGAGTTAAGAGAGGTGACTCTGAGAAGCCTTTAAAGAAACCAGGTGCCTGATACAAACTCACTGCTTCTTCGCTGAGCTACATGGATGAGCCTCAAGCTATACCAAGATGGTGATGGTCTTCGGATGTTCGGAAGTATCTCTTTGTCTTGTGGTTCCAGGGAGGAAAATGGGGAAAGAACAAGAAGATTCTCCAAACCTCAGTGCTCTGGTTAAAGGACTAGCTGACCATGTGACTGGCTTGTATCCCACTGTTCTGGAAACCATGGTGCTGCCTTCACCTACCCATTCTATTGGGTTGTAGTTTAGTGGATGGCATCCTGCCTTTCCCCCTTGAAATTGATCAGTTGTGACAGAAACGGGGCTGGCTCAAGAAGAGCTGCATAATTTCATTTGTGCCTCAGCATCTTGTCGGTGAAATGGAAACAAATGTGTTCCTGCTCTTGTTATGCTGTTGTTCCTTCTGTCACAAGGGAGGGGTGTCAGCTCAGAGGGAGGTAAGCATGCTTTGCTGACAACCTGGATGTGAACTACTCTCTGATGCCCTACTCACCCCAGGATGCTTAGATGTCCTACCCCAGGCTTGGAATCAGCCGGACAGGGCAGGAGGACCAGTAATTCACCATTCAGTCCTCTCTGCTGTTCTGTTCTTGCCTGCATTCGATGACTAGGCTGGCTGCACAGGAAAGCCCTAGTTCTCATATGTTCTTTCATTTTGATCCTGGGAATAATCCCAACCTGTGATCCCTGCTACACCTACCTGCCTGTCAGAATTGATGAGTGCATTTCTCGAAGACAGTCTCTGCTTGCTAAGCAGGCACCTCTCTTTTTCAATGAGATCATCTGTTTCTCTCAGGGTTCTAGTTCTCTCTGTTTGGAATCATCAGCTTAGATTTAGAAGACTGAAGCAGTTTTTTATTTTGTAGGGATTCCTGGTTTTCTTCCTTGTTTCTTTTTTCACTTATATCCCAATCACCCCCATCCTCATCCCCCCTCTCCTCCCAGTTCCACCCTTACAAACCCTTCCCCCACTACCTCCTCCTCCTCCCTTCTTCTTACAGAATGGGAAGCCCCACTTGGGTACTGCCCCACCCTGGAACATCCAGTCATAGCAGACCTAAGTGCATCCTCTCCCACCGAGGCACAACCAGGCCGTCCAGTTAGGGGAAGAAGATCCAACCGCAGGCAACAGAGTTGGCAAGGATCTCCACTCCAATTGTTCGGGGACCCACATGAAGACCAAGTAGCACATCTGCTACAATGTGTAGGAGGCCTAGGTCTAGCCCCCTGCATGCTCTTTGGTTGTTGGTTCAATCTCTGTGAGCCCCTGTGTGTCCCAGCAAGTTGACTCTGTAGTAGGAGACTAAAATGGTTTTATAGCTCAATATGGATTGATAAGTGGATATGAAAATAACTCTAACGTCTATGAAATTTACAATGCCATGAAAACACTTCAGCAAGGATTTTGGCATACTATTTACAATTTCTTGAACACCATTGCTCACAGAACAGGAGTGATGGAAAGGAATCCCTTAGTAACTGAAGAGGCACATGCAGGAAGGAGGAGAAATACTTGCTTATTGTATTGTTTGTAACGAAGAAAACCTCTTAATTGAGCTTAAAAAACAGGTTGGGAGCCAAGAATTGCATGTTACAGGAACATTCCTCTTCCTGTCACCACATCAAGGTACCTAACGGTGGGCTGCTTGTGGAGCAAGTATCCTTCTAACACACGTGTGCGCAGGAGTTTGTGGGAGACTAGTACTTAGGTGAGGGATCAATCAGAACCTGGCACAGTCCTTGGGTGTCTGGCATCATTAGTTACAGATCTGCCAAGATGCTTTGGGGAACATATTGATTTAAATGCCAAGTTTATTTCAACGAAATCTCCCTGATACGATCTGTTGGGAATTTAGAATGAAATAGACAAGTGTTCATTTTGGAGGGCATTTGTGAAGTAGACGGTAGGTCCATAAACAACAACCAAACAAACAACTAAAACAACAACCCATTCTGGTTGTATGACCCTCAGGATGCCCTTACTCAGTTCAGAGCTCTCAGGGAAAGGGTTGAAGAATCTTTGTTGGCTACATCAGGTTTCTTCTATTGACATGTAAATGCAGAGGATTAGAGTCTACTACAGGAGGGGCAGGATCCTCTAGGTGATTAGTGAAAACATCACTACTAGAGAACTCCTACAGGAAGACCCCTGCATTCTGTCCTCTCACAAACTCAAACACACTTATGACAGTACATCTAATAAATCAAATGAAAAGCTGATTTGACAGTTCCTTCGAAACTATCTGAAGACAAAAGTATTTTGAGGCTAAACTATGAACGGAGTTAATATGAAGTGTGGGGCGGGAAAAAAGAATTAAAATGTTGTTTATGCATAAGAAACATTTGTTAATGTGTAGGTCCTATTTGACTTGCCCAGTTGTTCTACAAAAGCTTGCCAGGGGATCAGAAGAATTAAAACACCCCAAGAATAACAGAGAGGGATTTTGATATTGCATCTGAGGAAAGTGTGGGCATGTTTATGAATGGAAAGCTCATTTCCTTTGAGACTTCTTGGCAGTTTGGTACCATATCATGCTAATGAGGGTAAGGTCTCTAAGTTTTGTCCTAAGGGACTCTCAGGTACTCCTGGGCCCAGGGAAAGTGTCTTTTCCATAACAGGGAATACAGTGAGAGAAAAACTGGAGCTAGAACCAGGCAGGAGATGGGCCTCAGAGTGCCTGGTACAGGGAGGTGGGTGGAGCCTCTGGTATGACACAGTGCACAAGAGTCCTGCCACTCTGCCAATGGCTCTGCCAGGGTACGCAGTGGTCATGCACTCTTCCTAGGCTCCAGGAATGGAGGTTTAAGGAAAGTCTTTCATATGGGAGGGACACATTGATCACTGATTTTTGACCCTGTCCCAAAAGATGGTCCTGATTTGGACGGTACCCACTAGGGGTTGGACAAGCGAGCATTTCTGGTGGCAGGTTTAGGAAAGACACAGTTGAGAGAGTCTACAATTATAAACCTCCGTGGGACAATGGGGAGGCACCAAATAAACTCTGGGGAGGTCTTCTGTCTCTCAGTCCTGCCAGTCATGCCATCCCTACCCCAGATCCTGGCAACCAGTCGTGCACGTTGGGTTTAGCAGTCCAGGGCACATAAGGAATTGATTTCTGTATGTGTAATGGGTTTGCTCCCCTGAGGAAGCTCAGTGAGAGCAGGATGGAAAGGGACGGGGTTCTGAGTGAGGGGCTGGCAACAAGGTGCAGAGCCAAGACCATGGCCCCATGCCCTGCGGCCCAGCTGCAGGATGTGGGCTCTCAGCCCCCTCAGGATGCCTTCAGGTGAGGACAGCAGGTTGTGGCTTGTGCCCTGCTGAGCCAGCCAATGAGAGTGGCTACCACAATCGCAAAGCCAGCGCCGCGAGCCTGGACCGGTCCCGCGGCCTGTAGGGGGCAGCGCAAAGCGCATGAGGCGATGGCCCCAGGTAGGTCAAGGTGGGCCTGGGGGCGTTAGAAGCCGCCCTGGGCCTCCGCTGAGCCCTGAGGGGGGACTGAGGAGCCTGGGCGGAGCCCGGAGCTCCGCGCGGTGCGGCTCCCAGTGCTGAGCCTCCCTGTGTTGCCTGCGCTGCGGAGTGGGCGTCCGTGTCCCTCCCACCCCGCCGCTCGAACGCGCGGGAGCCGTGTCTGAGGGGACGCGGAGGTCGTCGGTGAGCGCGGCGCCTGACCGGACGTGGCCCGCGCGCTATTTTTGGCACCCGCAGGGGCGCCTGTGCCTGGGCGAGTTTTCCTTCCGCAGGTGCGGGCAGCCGCGGCGCCGCCGCCCAAGCTGACTCCTCTCTCTCCTCTCCCCATCCCGGCAGGCCCCAGGGGTGATTCTGCCTGTGCGACGTCCTCCTTCTTGGAGGCGAGATCTTTGTAGGCGCCACGTCGCGATCAAAAAGACAAAGAAAAAAAGAAAAGAAAAAGGAGAAGAAGCAGCCAGGAAAGGGGGCGGTAACGGCGGCGGGGGGGGGGGGCGGCGGTCACCTGGGTCAAGAGCAGCCGCGCTATGACAGCGGCGGGATTTTCAAAGGAGATTGCAGCCTCCCAGTGTCCAGGGAAGAAGCCCTGGCCAGCCCTCCAGGGGACCTCGAGGCGTGGAGCTCGCGCGGACCCCTAGCCCGGCCTCCGGGTCTGGTCCCTAGGACAGTGAGCCAGGCGGGCTGCACCGCCAGAGCAGCATCATCAAGGTAGGTAGGAGTCCCGCGCCCCTCCTTGGGCTCGCTCTCCCTGCCCTGCGGAAGCAGTGGTGGAAGGAGGCTTTGCAAAGTGAGCCCACTGGGTAGGGGAAGGGAGGGTTCAGGGATGTTTGGAGAGCTGAAGCAGGGATTGCAAAGCCCATGCCATTGGGAAAGAATGGAGAGGTGATCTGGGGTGTGCATGAGAGCTGTGCTCTGACATCCCCAGAGCACCTTGGGGGTGTCACCTCTCTCCAGATTGACTTGGAATTAAATGGCCTTGTACCTGCCAAGGTAGGACAGGCTTTTCAGAGGCAGCTTAGCCTGGTGGCACACTCCCTGTAATGTTTATATTGTATGTTAAAGGACAGGGATCGTGGGAAAATATTTTCTTAAAACCTTAGGCAGTGAATATATATTAATAGATTTCTTCTGATCTACTTTGTAATTGGTTGCCCCTTGCAAGGGATGGTACTTGGAGGATGTAAAATACCCCTCCTTCAAATACTCGGAGAAAGGGAACATAAACAGAAATTTCCTTTTTTTAGCCTCCAAATCTCTGAGAGATTACAGTTCCGCATAATTTCATTCTTTCCTACCTGCTATGAGCAGGCCTCCAGATCAGCAAGTTCCTTTGGAATGGTTTTGCTTGTTTTTGTTTATTTTCCATGGTTCTGTTTAGAAAGCTAGGATTCCTTTTGTGAATTTTAAATTTCAAGAGGTGACACCCAGAGTTTATGGTGGTTTCCTTCAAATATTGCAGTATAGTTGCAGCATAAAAAAAATTCATCTTGTGACAAGAAGCGGAAAAAGAAAGTTGATGAGCTAAGAAAAGTAGAGCCTTGAGCCAGATCAACCATTTGGCTTCCTCAAATATGGAGCAAGGATGGAATGTGGCTTTTTCAGAATCGAGGGGGTTTTTAGGATTGGGCAGTGAATGCTGTCTGGGGCTAACCCGTCCCTTTTGTGGCTGACAACCCTTAGGAGAAGGTCAGAATGTGCCAACAGCACAGAGTGGGCACTGGTGGTATTTGAACTCAGAAGTGCTCAGGAACTGTGAAAGTTTCTCTGTTATCACCCTGGATCCATCTAGTGAAATAGACCACTGTGATGCTGTGTAAGAGGCCATTGTGAAACTGCATCTGGCCTTGTCATCCACGGCTTCAGCTTCTATGTGGACAGGGCACAGTTGAAGGGCTTAAAGATCAAGTACATTGCCTGTCTTTAAAGATCAAGTGTATCACCTAACTTTTAAACCAAGAAATGTAGTGTCTTTTTTGCTTCTTCTGTAGCTTTTTGTGATGTATCTTTTCTAATAGTATGAAGATTGTTTCCATGATAGTTGTTTTCAAGTATATATGATTATTGATCCTATTTGCAGAGCTATTCAATATTTCTGGTTTTATTGGTTAAATATTTTTGGTGAATTTGCCTTGTGATATCAGTAAAATGCTATGTGAAAGTTTTAGAGAATATACCGGCTTGTGTAATTTTAACAACCTTTTCCCTCAAGGATTTTTGGTGGCCTGTTTTCACATTTAAATGACTGGAATTCATTACCATCCATAGCAGGATTGATAGGGAAGCACAATGGACAGCGATGGTGTTGTCCCTTTGACAGTTGTGGGAGTCAAGAATGAAGTGTGACTTGCCTATTTGTGACTTACAAAATCGAGACTGAGTGTCATTACTGTAGAAGCCCATGGAAAAAATGATGTTTTCAGAAATCACCAGTTGAGAAATGGTGTTGTTGCTTATATTGAATTCTGAGTTTCAAAGTTATGTTTCATTTTTCTTTATTCCTTAATGACGCTTTTATTAAGTTGTTTATTCACCATCACACCCTTAGATGCACAGTGCTAGGATCGTAGTAGGTGTTCAATAAATCACTGACCATCGGGGCAGAGGAATGATAAGAAAGTGTGTATTTTCTGTAAGTTCTGTTAGTTTTGGGAACAGGTGGTTTTAGGCTTACCAGTCATAGCTTGGTATCTTGTCCCACACAAGACAACTTGACAGAACCCCCTTTCTGGCCATTATGTTCAACTTATTTTGTCTTAAACCTTCTTGAAAATCATGGAAGTAGTGTGGAAAATTGATTGTACCTGCAGTATAGCAAAAAAGACCAGTCTAGATAGGTAAGCAGTTATGTTTCTCCATGAGCTGATGTCTTAAAACGTCTAGATTTTAGGAATTTAGTGTTGTGTTTTCTAAAGATACATCGTACAGCATACAGATAACATTGTGATAGAATAAAGGAGTCTTTTGACTTAGCACCACATTCGATAAAGCAATGACTACTGCACAGGTGTCTTGGCCATATGAATATCTGAAATTATATTTCACTCTTTTAAAGAAATAATGAAAGCACTTAAGGTTAAGCAAAGCCCATGGGAAAAGTTTGCTGTGGTGTTTCTCTTTGGTTTCTTGTGCTCTTTCTAGAGAACGACTTTAAGAAGTCAGTGCAGTCAGGTGGTCAGTGTGGTCAGGCAGTCATGAGCAGATGGTTAAGCAATGTGCTAGGGCCCCATAGACCAGTGAACTCAGCTGAAGAGGAGAGGCTAGGCAGTGAGCCTGACTGAAAAAATTCCCTCCTTCTTAGTCCCTAGAGATTTGGGTGCTAAGAAAACTCTGTTCTCTAATTCAGGGTTGTAAGCAACTCTCCCCAGCAAAAGCATTGATGACCTCTAATGAAGCAGAGAGAAACATCTAGCTTTGGAATAGAGGTTGCCAAACAGTATTCCCAGTGACATATGAGAGACTGGAGGAAAGGACCCCCACAGAAAATGATCCATTTGGGGAAAGCTAGTTAGCAGGTAGACCATAGAACTTCCCAGTGACATCATCAGTAAGCCCTTCACTGGACAATCTATTGTATCTAAGAGATCCCTAGAAGCTTCTGTGATGTCACCAGTGTTGTGGTGACACCAACTGCCTTTGGGATATTCCTTCAGTTCCCTTTGGGTTCACAAGCAGGCATGTTTCGCCAGCTGCTCAGGCTATTTCGCAAGGAAAGTGGAGATCAAGGAGAGACCACACCAAGGCAGAAGGAAGATGACCTCCTCTCTAGTAAAACAGGAAGGAGGAAATCATTCCGGGGAAGGCTTGGTGAGTCCTGGGCAGAGTTGGGGAACATCCTCAAGGAGGTAGGTTTGAGATGTGCCTTCTAAGAATAGGCCTTACAAGCAGGAGCCTTGGGATTTCTCAAAGGCAAACCAAGAGTCAGGAGTTCCTAATCATTAATTTGAGAGAAAGCCAGAAAGTGGTAAGCCTTCAGTTTCTTTTCTGGAAGCTTTTTAATTGTGAGTGTCAATGAATGGCAGGAGGAGGCACTGTGAGATTAACAATGTGACCATCCATGGTTGGGAGTTGAAGCACTTCATCCTCTAGATTACTGTAGGTTATATAAGTCTCTGATGGCGAGAACAAGGAAGGATGCACCCGAAAAATGAATTGAGTTCTCAGACACTTTGGGCTGGAACACACATGATTAGAGCTTGATGCTGCTAAGCATTATGAACTCCAGGATTATGTGCACCACAGCTGATATGAGATAACAATGTCCCAGATGTTTATGTCTCAGTCAGGTTATAACTTTCTGTGCCAGGGCTCCTGTAATAGTGAGTGTGGCACATGTATGGCATTAGAGCTTGGGAAGAGGGAGAATCCAGTTCAAGAAAGCTTTTCTGCTCTTTCCGGGATTCACCCAGTCTCTACCATTTCCCCTTCCTCAACCTCCTTTTGGGATTCAGAATGTTGTTTTCTGCCCATGGGGCCTCAAATATGCAAATTCACATGGGTTTATCTATCTACCTATTTATCTATCAGGATTTGGTAGGAAGACATCATCCCAAAATGTCATCAGTGAGCAAGAGAAGTGTCGAAAGGAACTGGAGGAACTCAAACTTGAAATCCAGAAGTGTAAATTCGAGAGGGATGAACTTTATCAAATCCTGGACTTTTATATTTATGATGATTGGGACCTCAGGTAGTCATTATGCCCAGTAACCTGTTCACTGTCTTGTGCTCTCTCTCTGCTAACCCAAGATTTCCTCATAGCACCAGAGAGTTTCACCTCCCATCCTGGATTTTAAAGAGCCTTGGCAGGCATTTGCTTGTGACAGAAGCTAGGTGCTGTGTGTTTAGGGTCAACCTCTTTTGTACTTGACCCTGAGCTCCTTGGATTAGCGTTGGTTCTGTTAACAGCTAGAAGGACCTGGTCATACTTGCTGCCTCTAAGTGAGGGAATGAAATGCCTGCACGACATCATTCTTTTTCTCTGATTTTGTTCATTATACACTGATTCTATGGAACCTCCATGCATGTAGTTGGGATTCTACTTGTGTTTGTGTATGGGTTGGTATGTATGTATGTGAAAGTATTTGTGGGTTTTATGCTCACGGTCAGGGAGTCTGGGGAGTTTGATGGGATCTGAGGATTTGTGTGATTGACAGTTTGCAGGTCATGATGGTGTGGAAGCCCACAGGGATCAACTTTGAAGAGCACTTTGCATCTTCTATTTACTTAGGTGGTAGATAGGACTCTCCTGAGGGAAGGAGGGGTTACAAATCCTCTTCCCTGTCAAAGTAGTTATGCCCTCTGGGAATTCATGGAACAGTAGGAAACAAGGTTTGAGAATCCCTGTTTTCAAAAGAAAAGAAATGTCATCACAACTATCTGTTGGACCCAAGCCACTCCAGTACAGAGGGTCTTTGCAGAACCTATCTCCACAGCCTTTGAAAGAGTCCTTATTTCAAAATGACTCTTTACTGATGTGCATAGAAATGTTTCATTGAAAGAAATGTTGTTGGAGTCTCACTCTTGTGTTTTTGCTCTCTTCTTTGTGTTTGCCACATTCTTCCCCCTCATTTCTTAAATTTGAATTTTTTATTGGGTTTTTTATTTACAATTCACCTAATTCTGAAATCATGAGTTCAGATGCTTATTTCTTCCTTGGGCCATGTTCCAAAACAGGCTGGATGTCGAATTGCCAATATTTCAATCCGAACATGAGAGGAGAATGATGGCTATGCAAATGATGACCAACTCAATAAGTGATGCCATGGAGAGGTACAAGGAGCTCATACAAGTGAACAGTTCCTACCAGTGAGTCGCTGACAGAGATGAGAACCCAGCACTAGGCAGGAAATGCTTCTTTCCTGTATGACTTTGAACCAAAGTCAGGGCTCTGGTTCTGTAATGTCTGACTCTTAACAAGAAGCCTGCCTCCTGGCAAGGGTCTTAGATTTGTAGCTCTTGAACTCAGCTGTCCTATATTCGAAGGGTATAGAAGACCCTCCAATTGTTATTTTCCCCATTAAGGATGCTCTAGATAGAAAGTTTTGTATCATGATGGGAATATCAATCAACTCTGAACCTGTAGGACTCTTGACAGGAGATTTAAAGATCTGTGATCCATGAGAAACACATGGAAAGATTGTATAGCTATTGGGTCTTCAACTAACCCTCAGAGGGGATTTCCCCACTATGTGAAGATGGTTTTAGCATATCATGGACATATAAGCACCCATATGGACCATTTTTTCTACCTGGATTATATAAACCGTCTTAGTGTCAGGATTTTCAGAAGTACTTTGATTCATGTTGAATGTGGATTCTGGATTTGACCTCCTCTAATTGGTGCTAACTTGTATAGTGTGGCTCTAGTCTGGGGATTTCTGGGGATGAGGGCCCTTGAAGGGATGATTGGACTTGCAGGAGTGACAGGCAAATAGAAGCTGGCTGGGATTTACCATTGTTTGTTTGTGGTTCAGCATCAGGCACTCCCAGCTCCTGCGTGAACAAGCTCAATTGAAGAACAATATACAGATTTTGCTGAATGAGAAGAGAGAACTGCTGGTGGAGCAGACTGAACTGCCAGCATCCTATGTGGAGGCAAAGAGGCTCTGTGAAGAGACCGGAATGAACATCTGTGTCCCCAGTGCCAAGCAACAGCAGGTAGGGTTAGGCCTCAGGGTCAGGATGTCCTCATGTCTTACCATAACCATAGACAAACCAATATAACTGTCTATTGACTGATCCATGTACTGACCTAGGTCTCATCCAAGTGTTCATTTATGTGATGGTTTACAAGGCTTTCCGTGGAGAGAGCCCCTTTTTCAAGAAACTGCATGTTTGGAAAGCAAGTGCTCCTGCTCTTTGAAAATCTGCAGTTTATTAAGGGAGATAGGTTGATCATACATCACAGCACTACATGCCATTATGTGTGGAGGGTGCTATGTGCAAGCCCCTCTTTAGACTAGAACAGGGCTTTGAGGGATGAAGCAAAAGCCTGGAGCTTGTTTTCTTTATAGGGATCAATTGAGACTCCAGGAAGTAAGTAGTTTTCAAGGAGGAGAGCCTGGTGGAAAAGGCAAAGAAATGGTTCTCATTGTCATTTGTGGTGGCTTTTGTTGTTACTCACTCATTTCCCTGTATATGAAGATGGTGTCTTCATGCTTCATAAATCTTGGGTAACTGACAGAGCCTGAGGAACAGCATGTCAGTCCTGTCTTATTTGAGTCCTCCTGGAGAGTTCTCATCTGGGCCTTACAGTCTGAAGCTGGTTAGAAGAGCAAGGATGTGGAAAAGGTTTCTCAAAGTCTGAGGGTTGGCATGAGAGATTTGAGACTTCAAGAACAAAGTTATACGTATGTACCCCCAATTCTTACCAAGAAAGGAGTATTGCTGTGCTGACCTGCATCTTAGGGAACATGCGGGGAGGCCAGTTAATGACAAGCAATTTTGTCCAGTCATTATCCAACTTAGACCTTTATGTCTAGGTCTCTCAACAAACATGAAGTTTCCTGTTTTGTGTTGGCCAGCAGTCTTTGCACCACTGGTCCAGTTCCAGGTGGAGCCCCGTCTCATATTTGTCTCAATACATTCTTAAACCATTCACTTATTTTCAAAATAAGGATTAGATTCTTCACTTTACCTGAATAGAGGCATCCCCCGGGAAGAATCTGGTTTGTCTTATTGGCTTCACCATGATCTTGTATGGAATCCTAGAGTGCATCCCTCTGCTGACATTGCTTTGCTGACTATATCATGGGCACGGCATTCTTTCAGGATAGATTCCCTCTCAATATTGTACACAGTGCTGCATTTCAGAAAAGTCACTGTATGTTATTTATTTAGCCTTTTTCTGACTGACATTGAGGTTGTTTTAATATCACATGCACTCTAATGTGATGAAAAGTTCCTGGTAAATGACCATGAGTCACTGTCTCCTCTGATGCTTCCAAGGTCTTCTATGAAGGAAACAGGGTAGTTTTAGTGAGGGGTCTATGATGAGTCAGCATAGAGCTCGATGGAGTCTTTTCCTAGAAATCTCTCTCTTGGGAATTTGATGTTGTGTTGTTTAGGCTATCTGTGCAGAACATGTAACTTACTTGTAGGACCATCAAGTATCTGCATAGAAATGTTTCCTGAAGTGGAAATGAGTACAGGCCAGGGCAGCACAGCCTGCTTGAGTCTAAGAGACTTGTACACAGCATTGTTCCCACTAATTCCTCACTCAACAGGAAATGTGCTGCATAAGAGCAAAGTTTTCATTTGTGCATGTGAGTGTGTATCTGTGTGTCTGTGTTTGTGTGTGTGTTTACGTGTGTGTTTGCAGTAGTGAACCTGTGTTTCCCTCTATTTCCAAGTTTCATGAGAAAAGTACTCTAAGAGTTCACTTTACATCCTTGAAAAATGAAAGACAGCTGCCCATTCATTAGGAATCTCCATCCAGCTCTGTACAGCAAAAGGACACTTAAGTTATTAATTTACTCTGTTTTCAAAAAATTCATAACAGAATTATCTTGTGAAGTCTGGGGGAGGAGTGGGAAATATGTTCAAGTGAGTCGTGTTTCACAGGGGTAACAAATGGTACAGGCCTGGAGCTTGCAGGTCCCTTTTTGTAATGGTGTAAAAGAAGGACAATAAAGTCCTTTAGAAATCCAACCCCCAAAAAGAGGACACAAAAACACCTGTAATGTAGATTTTCAAGTGATTAGCAGCAAAACTACTGATCTCCATTGAAATCCTTTGGAGCACATCAAAGGAAAGGAGTACAGGGAGGTAAGGGCAAGGCTTCTCTATAAAATCCGAGTTTATGTTGCTTCTCCGTTCTTTGTGAATTGTGAAAGCCCACTGGAAGGTTGTGTCCCTCACAGTGTCTTCTCCAAGGTTGCTTTCCACATTGCCTGCTACCATTTCTTTTTTTTTTTCTTTCTTTTTTTTTTTTATTAACTTGTGTATTTCTTATATACATTTCGAGTGTTATTCCCTTTCCTGGTTTCCGGGCAAACATCACCCTCCCCCCTCCCCTTATTTATGGGTGTTCCCCTCCCCATCCTCCCGCCATTGCCGCCCTCCCCCCAACAATCTATTTCACTGGGGGTTCAGTCTTAGCAGTACCCAGGGCTTCCCCTTCCACTGGTGCTCTTACTAGGTTATTCACTGCTACTATGAGGTCAGAGTCCAGGGTCAGTCAATGTATATTCTTTAGGTAGTGGCTTAGTCCCTGGAAGCTCTGGTTGCTTGGCATTGTTGTTCATATGGGGTCTCGAGGCCCTTCAAGCTCTTCCAGTTCTTTCTCTGATTCCTTCAACGGGGGTCCTATTCTCAGTTCAGTGGTTTGCTGCTGGCATTCGCCTCTGTGTGTGCTGTATTCTGGCTGTGTCTCTCAGGAGCGATCTACATCCGGCTCCTGTCGGCCTGCACTTCTTTGCTTTATCCATCTTATCTAATTGGATGGCTATATATGTATGGGCCACATGTGGGGCAGGCTCTGAATGGGTGTTCCTTCAGTGTCTGTTTTCATCTTTGCCTCTCTATTCCCTGCCAAGGGTATTCTTTTTCCTCATTTAAAGAAGGAGTGAAGCATTCACATTTTGATCATCCGTCTTGAGTTTCATTTGTTCTAGGAATCTAGGGTAATTCAAGCATTTGGGCTAACAGCCACTTATCAATGAGTGCATACCATGTGTGTTTTTCTGTGATTGGGTTACCTCACTCAGGATGATATTTTCCAGTTCCAACCATTTGCCTACGAATTTCATAAAGTCATTGTTTTTGATAGCTGAGTAATATTCCATTGTGTAGATGTACCACATTTTCTGTATCCATTCCTCTGTTGAAGGGCATCTGGGTTCTTTCCAGCTTCTGGCTATTATAAATAAGGCTGCCATGAACATAGTGGAGCACGTGTCTTTTTTATATGTTGGGGCAGCTTTTGGGTATATGCCCAAGAGTGGTATAGCTGGATCCTCAGGCAGTTCAATGTCCAATTTTCTGAGGAACCTCCAGACTGATTTCCAGAATGGTTGTACCAGTCTGCAATCCCACCAACAGTGGAGGAGTGTTCCTCTTTCTCCACATCCTCACCAGCATTTGCTGTCACCTGAGTTTTTGATCTTAGCCATTCTGACTGGTGTGAGGTGAAATCTCAGGGTTGTTTTGATTTGCATTTCCCTTATGACTAAAGATGTTGAACATTTCTTTAGGTGTTTCTCAGCCATTCGGCATTCCTCAGCTGTGAATTGTTTGTTTAGCTCTGAACCCCATTTTTAATAGGGTTATTTGTCTCCCTGCTGTCTAACTTCTTGAGTTCTTTGTATATTTTGGATATAAGGCCTCTATCTGTTGTAGGATTGGTAAAGATCTTTTCCCAATCTGTTGGTTGCCGTTTTGTCCTAACCACAGTGTCCTTTGCCTTACAGAAGCTTTGCGGTTTTATGAGATCCCATTTGTCGATTCTTGATCTTAGAGCATAAGCCATTGGTGTTTTCTTCAGGAAATTTTTTCCAGTGCCCATGTGTTCGAGATGCTGCCCTAGTTTTTCTTCTAATAGCTTGAGTGTATCTGGTTTGATGTGGAGGTCCTTGATCCACTTGGACTTAAGCTTTGTACAGGGTGATAAGCATGGATCGATTTGCATTCTTCTACATGTTGACCTCCAGTTGAGCCAGCAGCATTTGCTGAAAATGCTCTTTTTTCCATTGGATGGTTTTGGCTCCTTTGTCAAAAATCAAGTGCCCATAGGTGTGTGGGTTCATTTCTGGGTCTTCAATTCTGTTCCATTGGTCTATCTGTCTGTCTCTGTACTAATACCATGCAGTTTTTATCACTATTGCTCTGTAATACTGCTTGAGTTCAGGGATAGTGATTCCCCCTGAAGTCCTTTTATTGTTGAGGATAATTTTAACTATCCTGGGTTTTTTGTTATTCCAGATGAATTTACAAATTGTTCTATCTCTTTGAAGAATTGGATTGGTATTTTGATGGGGATTGCATTGAATTTGTAGATTGCTTTTGGTAAAATGGCCATTTTTACTATATTAATCCTGCCAATCCATGAGCATGGGAGATCTTTCCATCTTCTGACGTCTTCTTCAATTTCTTTCTTCAGAGTCTTGAAGTTCTTATTGTACAAATCTTTTACTTGCTTGGTTAAAGTCACACCGAGGTACTTTATATTATTTGGGTCTATTATGAAGGGTGTCGTTTCCCTAATTTCTTTCTCGGCTTGTTTCTCTTTTGTGTACAGGAACGCTACTGATTTATTTGAGTTAATTTTATACCCAGCCACTTTGCTGAAGTTGTTTATCAGCTTTAGTAGTTCTCTGGTGGAACTTTTGGGATCGCTTAAATATACTATCATATCAAATAGTCATATTTTGACTTCCTCATTTCCGATCTGTATCCCCTTGACCTCCTTTTGTTGTGTGATTGCTCTGGCTAGAACTTCAAGAACTATATTGAATAAGTAGGGAGAGAGTGGGCAGCCTTGTCTAGTCCCTGATTTTAGTGGGATTGCTTCAAGTTTCTCTCCATTTAGTTTAATGTTAGCAACTGGTTTGCTGTATATGGCTTTTACTATGTTTAGGTATGGGCCTTGAATTCCTATTCTTTCCAGGACTTTTATCATGAAGGGGTGTTGAATTTTGTCAAATGCTTTCTCAGCATCTAATGAAATGATCATGTGGTTTTGTTCTTTCAGTTTGTTTATATAATGGATCACGTTGATGGTTTTCCGTATATTAAACCATCCCTGCATGCCTGGGATGAAGCCTACTTGATCATGGTGGATGATTGTTTTGGTGTGCTCTTGGATTCGGTTTGCCAGAATTTTATTGAGTATTTTTGCGTCGATATTCATAAGGGAAATTGGTCTGAAGTTCTCTTTCTTTGTTGGGTCTTTGTGTGGTTTAGGTATAAGAGTAATTGTGGCTTCGTAGAAGGAATTCGGTAGTACTCCATCTGTTTCAATTTTGTGGTATAGTTTGGATAGTATTGGTATGAGGTCTTCTATGAAGGTCTGATAGAATTCTGCACTAAACCCGTCTGGACTTGGGCTCTTTTTGGTTGGGAAAACTTTAATGACTGCTTCTATTTCCTTAGGAGTTATGGGGTTGTTTAACTGGTTTATCTGTTCGCGATTTAACTTCGGTACCTGGTATCTGTCTAGGAAATTGTCCATTTCCTGAAGATTTTCAAGTTTTGTTGAATATAGGCTTTTACAGGAAGATCTGAAGATTTTTTGAATTTCCTCTGGATCTGTAGTTATGTCTCCCTTTTCATTTCTGATTTTGTTAATTTGGACACACTCTCCGTGTCCTCTCGTTAGTCTGGCTAAGGGTTTATCTATCTTGTTGATTTTCTCAAAGAACCAACTTTTGTTCTGTTGATTCTTTCTATGGTCCTTTTTGTTTCTACTTGGTTGATTTCAGCTCTGAGTTTGATTATTTCCTGCCTTCTATTCCTCCTGGGTGTATTTGCTTCTTTTTGTTCTAGAGCTTTTAGGTGTGCTGTCAAGCTACTGACATATGCTCTTTCCTGTTTCTTTCTGCAGGCAGCGCTATGAGTTTTCCTGTTAGCACAGCTTTCATTGTGTCCCATAAGTTTGGGTATGTTGTACCTTCGTTTTCATTAAATTCTAAAAAGTCTTTAATTTCTTTCTTTATTTCTTCCTTGACCAGGTTATTATTGAGTAGGGCATTGTTCAATTTCCATGTATATGTGGGCGTTCTTCCCTTATTGTTATTGAAGACCAGTTTTAGGCCGTGGTGGTCTGATAGCACACATGGGATTATTTCTATCTTTCTGTACCTGTTGAGGCCCGTTTTTTTGACCAATTATATGGTCTATTTTGAAGAAAATACCATGAGGAGCTGAGAAGAAGGTATATCCTTTTGCTTTAGGATAGAATGTTCTATAAATATCTGTTAAGTCCATTTGGCTCATGACTTCTCTTAGTCTGTCTACATCTCTGTTTAATTTCTGTTTCCATGATCTGTCCATTGATGAGAGTGGGGTGTTGAAATCTCCCACTATTATTGTGTGAGGTGCAATGTGTGTTTTGAGCTTTAGTAAGGTTTCTTTTACATATGTAGGTGCCCTTGTATTTGGGGCATAGATATTTAGGATTGAGAGTTCATCTTGGTGGATTTTTCCTTTGATGAATATGAAGTGTCCTTCCTTATCTTTTTTGATGACTTTTAGTTGAAAATTGATTTTATTTGATATTAGAATGTCTACTCCAGCTTGCTTCTTCTGACCATTTGCTTGGAAAGTTGTTTTCCAGCCTTTCACTCTGATGTAGTGTGTGTCTTTGTCTCTGAGGTGTGTTTCCTGTAGGCAGCAGAGTGCAGGGTCCTCATTGCGCATCCAGTTTGTTAATCTATGTCTTTTTATTGGGGAGTTGAGGCCATTGATGTTGAGAGATATTAAGGAATAGTGATTATTGCTTCCTGTTATATTCATATTTGGATGTGAGGTTATGTTTGCGTGCTTTTCTTCTCTTTGTTTTGTTGCCAAGATGATTAGTTTCTTGCTTCTTCTAGGGTACAGCTTGCCTCCTTATGTTGGGCTTTACCATTTATTATCCTTTGTAGTGCTGGATTTGTAGAAAGATATTGTGTAAATTTGGTTTTGTCATGGAATATCTTAGTTTCTCCATCTATGTTAATTGACAGTTTTGCAGGATACAGTAACCTGGGCTGGCATTTGTGTTCTCTTAGGGTCTGTCTGACATCTCTCCAGGATCTTCTGGCTTTCATAGTGTCTGGCGAAAAGTCTGGTGTGATTCTGATAGGTCTGCCTTTATATGTTACTTGACCTTTTTCCCTTACTGCTTTTAATATTCTTTCTTTATTTTGTGCATTTGGTGTTTTGAATATTATGTGACGGGAGGTGTTTCTTTTCTGGTCCAATCTATTTGGAGTTCTGTAGGCTTCTTGTATGCCTATGGGTATCTCTTTTTTTAGGTTAGGGAAGTTTTCTTCTATGATTTTGTTGAAGATATTTACTGGTCCTTTGAGCTGGCAGTCTTCACTCTTTTCTATACCTTTTATCCTTAGGTTTGATCTTCTCATTGAGTCCTGGATTTCCCGTATGTTTTGGACCAGTAGCTTTTTCCGCTTTACATTATCTTTGACAGTTGACTCAATGATTTCTATGGAATCTTCTGCTCCTGAGATTCTCTCTTCCATCTCTTGTATTCTGTTGGTGAAGCTCGTATCCACAGCTCCTTGTCTCTTTTGGTTTTCTATATCCAGGGGTGTTTCCATGTGTTCTTTCTTGATTGCTTCTTTTTCCATTTTTAATTCCTTCAACTGTTTGATTGTGTTTTCCTGGAATTCTTTCAGGGATTTTTGTGATTCCTCTCTGTAGGCTTCTACTTGTTTATTAATGTTTTCCTGTGTTTCTCTAAGGGAGTTCTTCACGTCTTTCTTGAAGTCCTCCAGCATCATGATCAAATATGGTTTTGAAACTAGATCTTGCTTTTCTGGTGTGTTTGGATATTCCGTGTTTGCTTTGGTGGGAGAATTGGGCTCCGATGATGCCATGTAGTCTTGGTTTCTGTTGCTTGGGTTCCTGCACTTGCCTCTCGCCATCAGATTATCTCTAGTGTTAATTTGTTCTGATATTTCTGACAGTGGCTAGATTGTCCTATAAGACTGTGTGTCAGGAGTGCTGTAGACCTGTTTTCCTGTTTTCTTTCAGCCAGTTATGGGGACAGAGTGTTCTGCTTTCGGGCATGTAGTTTTTCCTATCTATAGGTCTTCAGCTGTTCCTGTGGGCCTGTGTCTGGACTTCACCAGGCAGGTCACTTGCAGCAGAAAAGTTGGTCTTACCTGTGGTCCCAGAGCTCAAGATTGCTCGTGGGGTTCTGCCTCGCCTGCTACCATTTCTTTCCAGCTACCTTGGCAACTACAGCTTCCCCTGGTAGTTTGGCTTTGATTTTATTCATTGAGAATTTGAGTTGCCTTGGAGTTGTATTGTCATCCAGCAAAAGTCACATACCTATCCTGTGGTGCAAGAACAGGACAGTTTTGGGCTGGGGATTTAGCTCAGTGGTAGAGCGCTTACCTAGGAAGCACAAGGCCCTGGGTTCGGTCCCCAGCTCCGAAAAAAAAAACCAAAAAAAAAAAAAAAAAAAAAAAAAAAAAAGAACAGGACAGTTTCAGGATCCCCTTTAAGTGCACAGATAATCCAAATCACTCCCCTATGTTATCTGTGTAGCATTCTGCAAGTGCTGTTAATCAACATCATTTTCTCTCAGTTAATTTCAGCCTCAATGGGGTTAGGAGAAATGATGAACTTCAGATGGGTCTGGGAGTGTTAGAACAGGTAGCCCTATGAGAAGCCATGTTCAGAAAGTGGAACAGAAGTTTTAGTTAACCCAGTGATTCCACAACAAGGACTAGGTTTTGCCATTGCAACTAGGGAGCATCAGTGTTGTAGTGGTCCCAGAGTAGCCTGGAAGGAGAATCTATCCAGACATGCATCAGCCAAGGAGTAAAAATGTACCATAGGGCGGAGCCCTTCTATGGATTCTTATTCAGTGTGAGATAATCCATGCAAGCTTTTAATTACTTACTCAAAATATCTGTGGCACAATCACATTACGTAGAGAAAATTTGTTGATTTGGATCCTGGTTATGGAGATTTCCGATGATTCTAGCTTTGGGCATGTAGTCACTCAGGCTATGGTAAAGAGAGCTTCGATTAGAAGAAGCTGCACACATTGGGAAAATCTGACAGTGTACAAGAACAAGAGTCTAGTCTACCACCAACATACGGTCCATTGCTGGGGAACTAGACTGCTCTACACAGCCTTGGGAACTTGCTAAGCAAGAGTGGTAATAGGGAAAGAACCATGAATCTATGTGGGTTTATGGGAGAACAACACATCACTGACTGAGCTGTCTATAAGCTCCGGTCACTATATACATATCCCACTCAACATTTGTTTTTATGCCTCCAGAGTATCCTGGGGAATCTTTACATTAAGCATTAATGTTCAAGTAGGAACACAGGCTGGAAGAAGCCATTTGAATATCCTTTCCCTATATAAATACCCTTTTTGGGTGAATGACCACCCACCTGGAATTCAGCCTCAGGCAGCTAAAGAGCTACTCAGAGTATTGTTCTGGTACAGTTCATGTGAATTTTGGCCATGAAACAATATTTATGATCCTCTGGATTTCTTGGTATTTTCTACTCCTTTCTTCCTGTGATCTCTCCGGAAAGATCTGAGGACATTTTCTCTTCTGTCCTCTCACAAATTGCCTTACACTACCCATAGACTTACAGGGGTGCTGGTGTGTTTCTACATCACAATCACCTATAATGTTCCGTGTGCACGCTGGGAAGATTTGCATGGAGCATATTCTCAGTGATTACAGGATCTATGCACTTCCGATGGATTTGATGTGAGATGGCTTTTCTGTGTATTTGCAGGTACAGCGGTTAAAATGGAACCTAGGCAGGTTCCTTCACTGCAAACATAATCAGAACTTTCACCTCAATTCTGGGCATGTTCTCCAGAAGGCATCCACATGGTATTCTAGGTTGCTCATACCTCTCTTGAACTCAGATTCAGACATAGCCACAATGTTATTATTCCATGTCATATACATGGACCAGTTGGAAAATAGGCTCATTTTTCTCTTAATTCCAGTACAGTACATAGTCTACAGTTCATATTCTAGCAGTTTTAAAACCTGAGATATAAATCCAAGCCCAGGTACTCTATGACACTTGGGGATGCAGGGACTGACCTCAGCTGACAGGTCATGCTGGATTGTCCAACTGAATAGAGCTGATGTAAGAGGGAGAGCTGAATTGACAACCACTCACTAAACCTTTTTTCCCTTGCTCTGCTAGGCCTGAAATTCTCCAGCAGAATCTCGAACATGACACAGACCAGGACAAGATCTCCCTTGGAGAGAAGAGCTACAGGAGGAAAACTAAGTGTGCACAGCAAATACACCACTATTGCATCTCATCTGTAATGTCCATAGCAATTGTAGACTGCATTTTCCACCTTTAGTTTAATTTCTTTTGATTGAATAGGTCGTACTTTCACCTTGCCTCTCTCCAGCAAGTGTGTACTTTTGGAGGGACTCAGAGAACTGCTGATGCACATCAATCAAGAGCTCCTGGTCATCCCAGAAAGACTGTGCACATGTAAATTTGTACTTGTCCTGATGGGTCATCCAGAAGGGTTTCATGGAGATCAGTTCACACATTGGAAAGACTTTGAGATAAAGTCTGTAATATCATTTATACTCAGTGTTGAATGGCTTTTTCCTTCATACCCCCACTCCAACAAAACAGACCTACTCCCACTCCTCTTGAAAAGATTATTACCATCAGTAACTGCTTGTCTACTATGTCTCCAAGCAAGCCACAGGATATAAGTCTATTCTGCAAAAGGAGCAGCAAAAGAATGCTTAGCGCAATTCCTCTATTTAAAGTTTGGTTGAGTTTTGATTATTTTGGTTATTTGGTTTTCCTTCTATTCATTTGAAGTTTTGTTATTTATGAGTTGTTGTTTTGTTCATTTGCTTTTCTGTTTTGATAAGGATATAGACTGCATATATTGACTACCTGCATCTGGTTACTATCAAGTAAATTGAATGTATTCTGGTGAATAAAAGAGTAATCTCAAACTCTTCACTCTTAAGAACATTCTTTATTGATCATTAGTGTCAACATCTGAAGTCCCACAGCTATCAGGGAGGGATGGACCTCTGCATTTTCATGGGGACTGGGCATCAAAATTACTTCCCAGTAAGACTGTGATTCAAAGGCATTTATACAGTCACTGTTCTCTGTGTTCCCAACTCTGTGAATTGCAACTTCATCATGCATACATTACCCACTGTGTATGCTTCCTATAAAATATATAGTTACCTCTAAATTATACTCTGTGGATGAGAGTGTTGAACAAATTAATGGGATAAACATTAATTTTTCTGTAATATCTCCCAGGAAATATAAACATGGTATAAGAGAGTTTAAAGCAATCACGAAGCCTGCGCCCAAAACCGTGGTGGAGAGTGCTGAACACCCAGGAATGCAGATAATCCTGAGACCACAGGACAGAAAGCCACTTCTGCCCAGCTCTGCCCATATCTCTGGCCCAATATTCATCTGCATGATGCCTCTGAAAACAGGAAAGGAGGAGCAGTCAGTGGCAGAAATCTGCTTGGTCCAGCCTGGGCCCAGAATTGACCCGGGCCCTGAGCATATTTGAAGAAAACCAGAGGCATACAATTCTCTGTTTCCTGATTGTGGCTTTTTTTTATTTGAAGTTCTAAACACCATTTTGTTGTTGTTGAATTTTAATTGGATATTTTTCATTTCGAATTCAAATGTTATTCTTTCCTTGTTTCCTAGAAATAAGTCCGAATATCATCCCCCTCCCCCTCTTCTACAAAGGTATTCCTGTCAACATCCATCTACTTTCCCAGCCTAGGGAGGACCAAGGGCTGCTCATTCCATTTGTGCCCAAGAAGGCCATCCTCTGATACACATGCAGATGGAGCCATGGCACAGTCCCTGTATAGTGATTGGGTAGTGGTTTAGTCACTGGGAACTCTGCTTGGCAGGCATGGTTGTTCTCATGAGGTTGCAAGCCCCTTCAGCTCTTTCAATCTTTCTGTAAGTCCTCCAGTTCCCACTTGAATCATTTGTTGCTTGTATTCACCACTGTATTTGACATGATCTGGCTGTACCTCTCAGGAGACATCTATATCCAGGTCCTGTCTGCCTGCACTTCTTAGCTTCATCCCCCTTATCTAGTTTGGAGGCTGTATATATATATAGGCCACATGTGGGGTAGACTCTGAATGGCCATTCCTTCAAGCTCTGTTCTAAACTCTGCCTCCCTATCCCTTCTATGGGTATTTTCCTTCCTCTTTCAAAGCAGGAGTGAAGCATCAGCATTTTGGTCATCCTTCTTGAGTTTCATGTTGTCTGTGCATCTTGGGTAATTTGAGCATTTGGGCTAATATCCACTTATCAAGGAGTCCATACCATGTGTGTGTTTCTGTGATTGGGTTACCTCACTCAGGATGATATTTTCTAGTTCATTCTATTTGCCTATGAATTTCATGAAGTCCTTGTTGTTGATATCTCTGTAGTACTCCATTGTGTAGATGTACCACACCTTCTGTTCCCATTCCTCTGTTGAAGGGCATCTGGGATCTTTCCATTTTCTGACGATTATAAATAAGGCTGCTATGAACATAGTGGAGCGTGTGCCCTGTTCTATGTTGGAGCATCTTTTGGGTATATGTGCAAGAGAGTTATAGCTGGGTCCTCAGCTAGTGCAATGTCTATTTTCTGAGGAACCTTCAGAGTGATATCCAGAATTGTTGTACCAGTCTGCAATCTCACCAACAGTGAGGGAGTGTTCCTCTTTCGCACATCCTTGCCAGCATCTTCTGTCGCCTGAGTTTTTGATCTTAGTCATTCAGACTGGTGTGAGGTGGAATCTCAGGGTTGTTTTGTTTGGCATTTCCCTTATAACAAAAGGTGTTGAACATTTCTTTTGGTGCTTCTCAGCCATCCCATATTCGTCAGCTGTGAATTCTTTGTTTAGCTGTGAACCCCAATTTTTAATAGGGTTATTAGACTCCCTACAGTCCAACTTCATGTGTTCTTTGTATATTTTGGATATTAGCCCTCTATCATTTGTAGGATCCCTAAAGGCCTTTTTCCAATCTGTTGTTTGATGTTTTGTCCTAAGCACAGTGTCCTTTGCCTTACAGGAGCTTTGTAGCTTTATGAGGTCGCATTTCACTACTCTTGTTCTTAGAGCATAAGCCGTGTTTTGTTCAGGAAATTTTTTCCAGTGTCCATGTGTTTGAGATTCTTCCCCACTTTTGCTTCTGTTAGTTTGAGTGTATCTGGTTTGATGTAGAGGTCCTTGATCCACCTGGACTTAAGCTTTGTCCAGGGCAATAAGAAGGGGATGATTTGTACTCCTCCATATGCTGACCTCCAGTGGAACCAGCACCATTTGCTGAAAATGCTATCTTTTTTCCCATTGGATGGTTTTGGCTCCTTTGTCAAAAAATCAAGTGATCATAGGTTTGTGGGTTCATTTCTGGGTCTGCAATTCTATTCCACTGGTCTATCTTCCTGTCTCTGTACCAATACAGTTTTTATCATTATGGCTCTGTCATACTGCTTGAGTTCAGGGTTGGTGATTCCCCTGGAAGTCCTTTTATTGTTGAGGATAGTTTTAGCTACCCTGGGTTTTTTGTTATTCCAAATGAATTTGCAAATTGTTCTGTCTAACCCTATGAAGAATTGGATTGGAATTTTGATGGGGATTGCATTGAATCTGTATGTCACTTTTGGAAAAATGGCCATTTTTACTCTCTTCATCCTGCCAACACATGAGCATGGGAGATCTTTCCATCTTCTGAGATCTTCAATTTCTTTCTTCAGACACTTGAAGTTCTTGGCACACAGATCTTTCACTTGCTTGATGAAGTCACATTGAGGTATTTTTACATTATTTGGGACTATTATGAAAGCTGTCATTTCCCTAATCTCTTTCTCAGCTTGTTTATCTATTGTATAGAGGAAGGTTACAGATTTGTTTGAGTTAATGTTATACCCTGCAACTTTGCTGCAGTTGCTTATCAGGCTTAGGAGTTCTCTGGCTTAAGTTTTGCGGTCACTTAAGTATACTATCATATCAACTGCAATAGTGATATTTTGATGATGATGATGATAACAGCTATTACCTTTGGAGGTAACATAAGTGGATCCAAGTGGCCCCTAGCACAGGCTAGCAGCGCCTTTTGCTTCTAACAACTCGGTCACTTTTCAGAGTTATATCGTGTCTTAGCAAGCTTTGTGTCAATTAGACAAGCTTGGCCCAGACTGACTGCAAAATTCAGGTGTCTTGCTTAGGAAACTGAGCACTGAATGACTAAACACCCATGCAGTCAGCAGGTACATGCAGTGTTGTGTGCCATTCCTGTAAACAAAGACTTCTACTTTGCTTCTTCCCTCCCTTTTGAGACTTTGTGTGTAGCTACTTAGTCCATTTTGTTTCTACATTCATTTCCTTTAAACTTTTAATTCTGTCATATGTGTCTGAGTGGCAGCATGTGCACATGACTGTGCATGCCCTTGGAGGCTGGGTGTCAGATCTCCTGGAGTTGCAGGCAGTTTTAGGCACCCTGACATGGGTGCTGGGAACCAAACTCAGTTCCTCTGCAAGAGCAGTACAGACCCTTAACCTCCGTGCCACCTCTCCAGCCCCAACTAACCAATAATTTTAATGAGTTTCCTTCCTGTGTGTGTCAGGCAAAGCCACTGGGCCAACTGCCTTACTGAAATGGGTGGTGATTAGGGTCAGCCAAAGTGCTTTCTGAGAGGAGAACTCACAGCTGAAACACTCACAGGTCTTTGTACCATGTAATCTCACATCCCCTTCCTGCTTCCAAACTCTGCTAGAGTCCACTGCAGTTTCACAGAAACCTCCCTCCAATGCCATTTGGTGAGGCACATCATGAAACGGCCCTCTGTACCATTATGTTACAATATGATACAGTCAAGGACTATGTGCTAGACTATGAGATGACCTAGAGCAGAAATAATTCAGCAGGAACAGAAGCTTAGAAATAATGTGCAGGAGCATAAATCTTACTCAGGGTTCCCAGGTGGGAAGAGATGGAGCTCTTTCCACTGCTCGTGGGCTCAGATCTGAGCCAATTGCTCCTTGACCTCCAAGTGGGTTGTCCCCTCCTCATTTTATAGCCCTATTCCTGCCCGTTGATGGCCAGGCTGCCACTCGGCAGCTGCCCGGAGTAGCTGCTAGCCGCGTGGCTTCTGTGCCATCTTCGAGTTTTTTCCACCGGAACTGCAGCAGCCATCATGGTGAGTCAAGGACAGGCCCTGGGTGACAGTGCAAGACCAGCCCAAAGTCATAGAATCCTTACACGGAGGTTGAAATTCGGCTTTTTCCATGTAGCACGAGGAAATGGGGGAGAGGGCAAAAAGGGGTTGCTTCGTATTTCCGGTGCTGGGTTCCCCACTGGACAGCCCCAGGGTAAGACCTGGAGGGCTGGAGTCCTGGCCTTGCTGACTTTGGGTCCTACACAAGCACTGAGGGGCCCCGGGGAGATGGCGGGAGGCCGGTGGCCACGGGCAGCCCTGGGGACCTCGGGCTGCTCCAGGGTGGGCCTGGTGCAAGACCTGGGCGTCGCGTGACAGCCTTTTCCCGCTTTTGGGCGGAGGTGCCTTGGGTTATGCAGGCCACCACCCAGCCCCCACACTGCGGCCCAAGGCCTAGTCAGGGGCTGCTTCCGGGTAGTAGCGGGCACGGGCTCCTCTGCTAGGTGACGCCTAGGCTGGCAGCAGCAGGGCCTGTGGACTTCTGGATGGCAGCCCTGTTTCTCCTGTCTCAGCAAGTATGGTTTTTGGGGCCTGGAGGCGGGGTCTTCACAGGACGCCATTGGCCAGGCCCTGTTGACAGTGGTGCCTGAGCAGTGGAGGCAGCTTGGAGTCAGCTTGAGTGTTTAGCTTCTGGTGTGCATGGGATGGGGAGGAGCCAGAGGCCTGAGTGGGGTTGGGGGAAGGGTGAAGGAGGGGATAGCTGGACAGGACACCTGCTGAAATCCCTACCCCACCCCAGGACACTGGCTTTGTAGCTTCCAGGGTAACTTAGGCTACAGTAAGACTCTGCCTCAGAATCAGTACTGCAAAAGTTGATGGCCATTTAGTCACAAATCCCTTGTGAGTTGCATCTCGTTTATAATGTTTTTCATTTTCAAGGTAAAGGAAGAAATTTATACAGTTTACGACAGATGTTAAAATTAAGTTGGACGTTAGTAATCATTTGTAAAAATCGTGAATCACAATTGTGAATTATCTATCACAATAATTAAGATCGCACAATACTGGACAGTTTACTCACTACATTAGTGTCAGAAATGTGATGACTTCAGGCTTTATATAGGGTAGTATTTGTGACATACATGGAAATTTGCTTAGCATAGTGATTTACTTACATTTCAAAAACATTATCCTAAAATCTTTTAATAACTATTCTCAGCTTCTAGCAATATTTGATATGTGGATATTCAGATATAATGGAATGTGTTACTATACATAATAGGAAAGTGTGTGTGCTAGCCTCCAAGTTCATTGCTGGTATTCTAATATGCTCATTAACTCATAGCTCATTTGGAGATATAATTAATCTGCCTTAAGTTTAATACAGTTTGTTTTCAGTATGCTATTACAGTCTACTGGTGGGTAAGGTTATACTTTTCCACCAGGGTCAGTAGTGGGCATGTAGGTGTGGGGAAAATCTCAACTATTGGGGGTAGTGGGGGCCAGAGGCCAAGGCAAGAGGATCACTTGAGCCCTTTAGAAATTCAAGTCAACTTTGGCAGTGTAAAACATCCTTTAAAATCTGTTGTACTCAAGAAATAGTGGCATGAGTTTGAAGCCAGTCTGGTGTACACTTCAGGCCAGCCAGAGTTACATAATAAGGCCCTATCTCTTAACTTTAAAACTTACACTTTCTTGAACATCAAAGTTTGACTGACAAGTATTTGGTTGTCGAGTGGTTTTGATCATATTTTAAAAGAAGTAACTAAAGCATTTATCTGTCGTGGGAGTTTTAAATAAAACAATATTAAGCACACAGTAGGCATTAGGTCTTATTAAAATGGAGTTCTTTGCTTTCTTGGTTTCGAGTGTCACCTACTGGGTAAGGACCAGGATATGGTGTGCTTTCTTTAATACATAATACACTATTAAGACGAAACAGATTTTATATTTACTCAGGTGAAACAGGTAGTTTAAGCCCAAATCAAGCATCCTATGATATTTAATGCTTTATTTTCCTTCTCATTAAATTTTCTCATTCATTTTACTTTTGTATAAAGAATACAATTTGAAGAAATAGGAGATTTTTTTTCTAATTTTTTTACGAAAGGAAACCCAATATTTTGAACAATGAAAAGCAAGTTCTCCTGAAAGAATAAAAAATGCAGCTAAGAAGTCCGAAGTTTAAAAAAGCCCCAAATACCTCAAATTCCAGACTCTGCCCTCTACCTGTACTAGCTGACCATAAAGTTAGATTAAAATCTTAGAGAATAATCTTGAGAAACAGGAAGCTCCACCCAGGAACTGTTGGACCATAAAGTTTAACAATCTTGAGAAACAGGAAGCTCCTCCTTGTGATTTTTCATTAGTATTCTCGACACTTTCCAATGACACCATCCCTGCCCCCTCGGGTTGTGGTTTCTCCCTTTAAATACCCTTTTGGGGTCGAACTCCACTGCCCCTGCGAGGGATAAGAGTCTCGACCCCAGTGCACTGGTTCCCGTTAATAAACCTCGTGTGATTACAGCAAGGACGGTCTCACGTGAGTTCTTGGGGGGTCGTGTCATCCCGAGACTTGAGCGTGGGTCTCCCCGCTACGGGGGTCTTTCATTTGGGGGCTTGTCCAGGATGAACGACCACCCTCGTCTCCAGAGACCTACTTGGAGTTGAGATAGCATCTGTGTCTTAGTCTGTGTCCTTGTGTTTTGTGCCGGCTAAACTCTGGGTCTGTATTTGCTACTCTGAGTCTGTATTTGCTACTCTGAGTCTGTATTTGCTACTCTGGGTCTGTATTTGCTCGAGAGTTCTGGAGTTCTGGTTTTGCAGTCGCTCCCGTCTCGGGCTAAGAAGGGAGGCTCGTGTCTCAGGAGAGACTCGAGTGTGAGTGGTAGACGTGGCAGGGGCTCACCGATTGTGCTGCCCTGGGAGTCGTCCCAGGATGTCTGGGGGAACCCCAGGGATGCCTGGGAGATTCCTGTCTGGGTGCCGGTGAGGATTCGGTGATTCTCCTGGACTGGAGAAGAGACCCGTCCTCCCAGCTTTCTGTATTTCTAGAGTAGTCTTTGTGTGTTTTAGGTCTTTGTTTTGTGTTACTTGAGACTTTGACGATGGGACTCCTGAGTTTGACTTTAGACCACTGGACTGCTAGAGCACACAATTTGTACCGCAGCAGACTTTTTTTCTCCTTGGAGTGGCCAGTGTTTGACATTGGCTGGCCTCCAGAAGGCACCTTTGACTTAACCATTATTTTTGATCTGCTGTCATTCATCTGTCTGTGGTTGAGAAGGAAGAATGATGTGAAATTCGCTCTCCTTCATCTGTCGTTGTAAGCTCCCTTCTAAATTAGTTCAGTTTTGTGGTGATCTCACAGCAGCCACTTGTTTTTGTTTTTGTGCGCACTTCTATTTTTTGTCTGTTAATCTTTTGATTGTCTTTCTGTGTGACTGAATGCTATTTGTCCTGTTCGGCAGACCTCTATTTTCTGGACTCTTGTTTTCTCTCCATCCCACTTGAGATGCTTGTTAGTAGCTGTTACAGGAAATACAGAATCCTACTAGAGGCCACAAAAAATATTCCAGACACGGATGGAAGGCCCTCACTTCTGCCTGTTGACTTCAATATGCCTAAAGGTAGGGAGCACCAGGTCTACCGTCAGACTCCAATGGTGGATCTCTGAGGGGCTGAAAAAATGTCCCACCAATTTGGCTAAAGTAAGAAAAGATATGAAGAAAAAGTTGCAGAAACTTGAAGGGTTAAGCTAAGTCACTGAGAGAGTTATTGTAAGTTGCAGAGAAAATAAGGTTGATGTGTGGTTCAGGGTCTGTGCACAAAAGTGGACAGCACCTAATAGCTGTAGAAGAAGATGCAGACAGAGAGACTGAAAAAAGAAAGAAAGAAAGAAAGAAAGAAAGAAAGAAAGAAAGAAAGAAAGAAAGAGGACGAAGAGAGCAGAAAGCTAGGGAAGAAAAGAGACAAAAAGAAGAGGAAGCTAGAGAGCTAAAGAGAGATAAAAGAGAAGAGAGGAACATATACTGGCCACAGTAGTTAGGGAACCTAGGAAGACAGTACCTGGCAACAGAAGAGAATTCCTGGCTAAAGATCAGTGTGCCTAATGCAAAGAAAAAGGACACTGGGACAGGGACTGCCCCAGAAAGAACAAGAGGGGCCACTGGAGAACCTCTCGGTCCTAGAATGCTGGCTATGCGCAGAGATAGAAGGGAAGCCCGCCCAGTTGTTTTGTGGATACAGGGACCCAACACTCTATGCTCCTATCCCCCAGTGGGCCAGTATCCAAAGACCTTGGGTACAGGGGGCTACTGGCAACAAACAATACTTATGGACTGCCCGAAGAACAGTGGACCTTGGCATGGGCCGGGTAACCCACTAGTTCATGGTCATCCCTGACTGCCCCTATCCCTTGCTCATGAGAAATTTGCTCTCCAAAATGGCTTGTGTGGGCTGAAATGGCTGGGTGAGGCCATGTGTATGCATATCTGCAGAATGTGTATGTGGAGCTTAAGACCTGTCTCAGTGCACCAGCACCTGATGCTGGGAGATGTATGGCTTAGTGCCATTCTGCCTGGAACACACCGTTCCTGCCAGCCGGACACTAACAATTATCACCCAATCCAGGACTTAAACTGTGATAGAGTGGCTGATGTTTTGCCTCTGAATAGGACGTCCCAAACGATGGGACCACTGGTCAGCTGCCGTGGACTAGATTCTCCACCGGTTGGGGGCAATCTGGTCACCTTGCTGCCCAATCCTGACCTGGAGCCACCATAGCAGGAGTGTCAAGTACTGGCAGAAGCCCACATGGGTGGAGGAAAGACCTCTGTGACTGGCTGATTGACCCCTGCTGAACGCCAAGGCTGCCTTGTCTACAGACAGGAACAGTTCCCTTCATGAAGGTCAGAGATAAGAGGGTGCTGCCGTGGTGGACAACACAATGTCATCTGGAAAGGCTGAACCCCAACCCCCCAGCACATCAGTGCCACAGATGCCTTTGCCATCTCTTGGGTACCCTGATGAAGCCAGCAACTGTGAGTATTATTCATTGCCCAGGACATCAGGAAGGAAGAGATTCAGTGGCATGGGGCAGCAACAAAGCAGATAAAGTGGCTCGAGAAATGGCTATGCAGGAGCCTATCCCGGTTACAGGCCTGCAAAAGACAGCCACTGGGAACTGGGATTGGACTAAGGGATGGCTTCACTTAAAATGTACAACAGAAGTTAAAAGGCCCAAATTGCTTAAACGAAAAAAAGACAATGGCACACTTGAGGGAAAACTATATTCCTCAGAGAACAAACAAAAGACTCACTTTGCCAAATACAAAAATGGACTCACGTAGATAAGAAGCTTGTCCAAGTAGTTAAGGTGTATGTAATAGACTTTAAGATTCTAGCCGGAGAGGCAGTAAAAAATATAAGGTATGTCAGTAAGTGAATGCTTAGCAAGCAAACGGGACAAAGAGACCTAGAGAGTTTAGTGAAAAGTCGAAGTGAACTTCACTGAGATAAAACCAGAAAAATATGATCACAAGTATCTCCTAGTGGTTGTAGATACCTTTCCAGGAATAGATAGAAGCTTTCCTCACCAAGCAAGAGATGGCCTCGGTAGTCATCAAGAAGATACTGGAAGAAATCTTCCCCAGGTCTGGAGTGCCCAAGGTAATCTGGTCAGACGATGGCCCTACTTTCGTTGCCAAGGTAAGCCAGGGTGTGGCCAAGTATTTAGAGGTTGATTGAAAATTACATTGTATCTACACACCTCGAAGTTCAGGACAGGTAGAGTAAATAAATAAAACTCTAAAAGAGACCCTGACCAAATTGACCATGGAGACTGGCGCAGACTGGGTGGTACTCCTTCCCTCTTGCTCTCTTCAGAGCAAGAAATATCCCTTCTGGATACAGCCTTACCCCCTTTGAGATCTTATATGGGGCCTCAGCTCCTCTGACTATATTAGATGATGTTACTGAACCAACATGTCATAGTAATAATGATTTGTATGCCAGGCTAAAAGACCTACAGGTGATACAGAAAGAAATCTGCTCACAGCTGGCAGCAGCCTATGCCCCGGGGACCTCTGAGACATCTCATCAGTTCCAGGTCGGAGACTGCAACTACATACAACGACACGGAGCCCAGACACTCGAGCCTCGCTGGAAAGGACCGTACCTGGTGCTGCTGACCACCCTGACAGCCATCAAGTCTCAGCCCTCACCAGGCGCATACTAGCTGTTGGGGCTGAGAGCTGGGACCTAGAGGGACACTCAGATCTTCAAAAAGCTCCCTAGACTTGCATATCAGATAAGTGGATACATCAGAGACGTGACTGGGATGTTGCTATAATGCTCACTTGAGGAGTGTGTTTTAGAAACAAGAATTTCATGTTTGCCCTGGGTTCCCTCGGGATAGGTGTGGGGATAGGCTTGATTTGTATTGCAAATGATGTAACATTGCATATGTTAGTACTCCTAACACTTCTTGGGACTGTGCCTCAGGGATCACAATCTGTATAAGTTTAGAAGTTCTAAAAGACAGTCATGACCTTGGTGTGTAGGTTTAGATAGTGTCCAGATTGGAATCCTGATGCTAAAGACTGAGTAAAAAAAAAAAAAAGGAGTTGAGACTTACTTAGGGTTAAGGATATCTAGGTGCTGCAAGGGCAGTACAAGCACAGCCTGCAATGCAAGGCTTATAGAGAATTCAGAACTGCCATTGACTCAGATATAAATAGAGTGAAAAAGACTTTTTAGCTGACCTCCAAGAATACCTAACCTCCCTCTCAGAGGTAGTCCTTCAGAAAAGGAGAAGGTTAGACCTGATATTCCTTAAAGAAGGAGTCTGTGTGCTACACTGAAAGAAGAATGTTGCTTCTATGGAGACCATTCATGAGTAGTTAAAGACTCCATGAATAAACTTAGAGAAAGGTTAGACAAAAGACAGAGGACAGAGAAGCGCATCAGGAATGGTTCGAGAGCTGGTTTAGTAGATCTCCTTGGATGACTACTCTGATATCTTCCCTTATGGGACCCTTCTAGTTTTTCTTCTGCTTCTGATTATAGGTCCACGTGTGTTAAAGAAACTAGTTGCCTTCATTAGAGAAAGAGTGAATACAGTTCAGATTTTGATGTTATGCCAACAGTATCATGCTTTAGGAGGACAAAAAAGTCAATATTATAAAGATACTAAAATTTAATTCTATGATTAGAACTAGCCACTAGAAGAAGTAGGGAATGAAAGAATAAAAAAATGCAGCTAAGAAGTCAGAAGTTTAAAAAAGCCCCAAATATCTCAAATTCCAGACCCTGCCCTCTACCTGTACTAGCTGACCATAAAGTTAGATTAAAATCTTAGAGAATAATCTTGAGAAACAGGAAGCTCCTCCCAGGAACTGATGGACCATAAAGTTTAACAATCTTGAGAAACAGGAAGCTCCTCCTTATGATTTTTCATTAGTATTCTCGACACTTTCCAATGACACAATCCCTGCCTCCTCAGGTTGTGGTTTCTCCCTTTAAATACCCTTTCTCCCAGCCTTTTGGGGTCAAACTCCACTGCCCCTAGTGGGATACAAGTCTCGACCCTAGTGCACTGGTTCCCATTAATAAACCTCATGTGATTACAGCAAGGATGGTCTCACGTGAGTTTTTGGGGGTCGTGTCATCCCGAGACTTGAGCATGGGTCTCCCCGCTCCGGGGGTCGTTCACTCCTAAACAATTATTTTGATCTTTAGTTCTAGAGGTAACCATAACAGGATTTTTTCTTCTATTTTTCGGGGCTGGGGACCGAACCCAGGGCCTTGTGCTTGTCACACAAGCACTCTACCACTGAGGTAAATGACAGGATTTTTTATCACATCCCTGTACAGGTTTTGATCCCAGTAATGCTTTGTTAAGGGAATCTTTTCTTACGGAAATATTCCTGGCTGCCTACCAGATGCCAAAATTTACTTCACAGGTGACATCCAGAAATGTTCCTAGCCATGTAATAATTACCCCCACAGTAATGAGAATGGGTGCATTATAACTTATACTCTGGATAACTGGTGAAATATTACACTTCTAAGTTGAAATATATCCACGTATTATGGTACAGACACCAGTAAAAGGAACCATCAAATGAAACTATATTCTAAATTCATCCATACAAGAAGGGGAAATTGAAAAATGGAATCCTATAAAAATTAGAGAACTAATGTTTTATGTTTTGATTTTATTTTTGAATAAAAAAAAATTGAGTAGAAATGGATAGATTGTCTGTTAGGAAAGCAAATCATGTCCGGTTCTAAATGGTCCAAGATGTATAGCATATATAATAGTTCCATTTAGAATAAAACTTAAATTGTAAGATATTAAAAGAAGGAAAAAATTTAATAATCTCACTCCCTGCCATTTCACTAGAATGAAATATCACAAAGGGGATTTACTGTTCAAAGGAATAAGGTAGTTCTCATATAGGAAAACAAAATAGCAAATGTGGACTTAAGTAGATAAAAGCAAAAAATGATTTGACAATTTTTCAATTCTACAGTTTTTTTATTAAGTTAATCTTTTAAAAACCAATTGACATTTTTAACTTCTTGATATGTATGCACACATATAAAAAGTTATGTATTCTAGCTTTCCCTTAATATTCAGTATTTACCTATTAAGTTTCATAAATCAATTTTGAGTGGGTGTGTCATAATTACTAAAATTCAATTCAGTTAATAAAGTCAGCTAAGATAGTAAAATTTAGAGGGAAGACTTTTCTAACTTCATTGAAACAAATTCAAATACAGCATACTACTTTATACTTTATAAAATGAGTTCACCAATTTTAGTCATTCTCAGAGTAATCTGTCAGAGATCCACTCTGGTAAGCACGCTGCTTATAACTTAACTTAGTAAGAGACATAAATGTAGGTATTTTGACTAAGTCCACGTTTGTTGTGTTCTGTTGTATTACCTCTTCCATACACACATTCTCAATAAGTTCTACTTAGAAAAATTCATGATAACCAATTAAGAATCTACTGTATGATGATTGTAGAGAGTTTGGATCAGAATCAGGAAAAGGTGAGTTGTGTGTATAGACAACCTGAACATACAAGATGGTGTCGTCTCTATTAACTTCTGAAAATTTTGAGATGGCAGTGGGGGTTTATATGGTGTTATTCAAGAAACAGCTATTTCAAAACATGCATTAAACACAGTAGTATTAAGGAATAGGAACAGAGTTCATGTATTTCTATAGTCGTCGGACGTTAATATGGGAGTGTTAAGATTTCTATTAATTTGATAACAGAAAGGCAAAGAAAAAAGATTGATTTAAGAGTTTGATACTTCTCTGTTTGGAGTTTTGAAGACCTGTTTTGTTTACTTTGGAGTTTTAATACGCTTTGGATTTAACATACTAAGTAAAATTCAAATTTAATACTTTAATTCTTCCCTTCCAATTTGTATCCCTTTGAGCTCATTTCTCTGGCTAGGACTTCAAGAACTATATTGAATAAGTAGGGAGAGGGTGGGTAGCCTTGCCTAGGCCCTGATTTAGAGGGATTGCTTCACATTTCTCTCCATTTCTTTAATGTTAGATACTGGCTTGCTCTGTATTGCTGTTAATGTGTTTAGGTATGGGCCTTGAATTAATGGCCTCCCATTAATTTTGTCATTGTTAGGATACTAGTAGGAGAGGTTTGATTGAAATATACTCTCAAGAATATTAACAAAGCCATTGTTAATATCTTGTGTACCACCTGGAGGAAGTACCAGGTTCACAGACAGTTCTTCACAAACTTCCCATAGCCAGCTAATTGGAGCATGAAGAAAGCCAAGTCCAAGGAATTCTAAACCAGCATCCTCACCAATGCCCCCAGGAAAGGCTTTGGTAAAAGAAGGGAGGTACTGAGACAGTTGACCCTCATACACTCAGAGAAGACTGTGCCAGGAGAATTGGGGAAGGATTGTGGGAGAGAGTATTTAGGTATCAGTAGTCAGTGAGCAGAAAGTAAAGTGAAAAAGAAAAAAATATATAAATAGAAATAAAATAAAGATCTTTAACAAAATGGGACACAATGTATTGCTGAACTAACTCTACTGTGTTTACACTTGCACATGCTTTAACATCTACAGAGACCAGATGTGATAAAGTAGGATGCCCTTGTCGTTTACATATACTATGTATAGAGCAAAGATAAATGCAGTGAAGAACACACAGATCAAAGATCCATTGTTCCCTCACATCTATGTGGCTCTGCTTCCCTTTATCAGGACTGTGGATGCCAGTGCTCATCCAGGTCTCAGGGCTCAACCAAAATGCAGTCCCCTATGATCTCTGGCCAAGTGCTCTTGTGTTCCAAACAGAACTCTGCCTCAGGCTGCAGAGGCACTGAAGGGCCAGCCTTCACCTTCAAGGTGCAACCACTCTTTCAGCCTTTCCAGGCTCTCTGTTACTCAACTGGAAGCTTCAGCAGAGGCCTTTCATCTCAATAACAGAAGGTTACTTGATCCAAAACATTGGAAAGCCATCCTACACTCCTGATTGCCTGCTTACCTGAGTCCAAACAGCATATCTCTCTTCTTTATGCCTGTTTTCCTGATTTGAAAGTAAATAATGTGATCATCTGTGGTGTTGGTGGTAAGAATAAAATCCTTAACATGAATAATAGGACCATGCAGAGCATTGGGATTCACATTCTAGATACAGAGTGAATAGTAAGGGGGAATTACCAAAGAAAACAATAAGAATCCTAACAACAAATACAAAAATAATGAAATGAAATAAAACAAAAACAAAAATACCTTGTGGGTGCTAGGATTAAAGGCATGTATTAACTCTGACCAGCTTTGTAGGTATTTGCAATAAAAAGCAAACAAACAAACAAACAAACAAACAAACAAACAAACAGCCTTATTACAGTTGCAGCAGTTGCAGGAGAGAAAGCTGGGACATATCCTGTGCTGCTGCCCCCATGCTGTGATTCTGCAGCAGCAACTTCCTTGGGAATAGGAACCTGTATGCAGTGTGATCCCTTGCTGGGCCTGTCATCTCTAAAAGAGGGGCTTCCCTAATCCAAAACCTTGGAATCCAGTTTACTTCAGGCCAGGAATGAAGTCAACCATCATTAGGGAAAGAGCAAGGGAAAAATTACATAGGAAAAAATATGGGCCTTAATCAGAAGAAAAGATCCTCAACTTCTAAGGCACGCACATCTCTACTCCTCTCTTCTGAGCATGGATAGAGATGTTGTATAACTCCAGATGCTAGGAAAAGGCAGAGTTCTTCCCAGAAAAGTCATACATGCTTTTCACCCTGACATCTGTGAGGTTAGGTGGCATCTTATCACAGAGTCAGCACACCCGTGATAAGGACACAGAAGCCACAGATGACAATGCCAAATGGACTCCCTCCTGAACTTATGGACCCATTAAAATTGAGGTTTAGCCTAACCTTAGGCCATTCCATTCCCTGCCCATCCGCCTGCTTTTTATGTTTGCTATGAGTAAAAGTTCAGTGTGTAGCCCCAATATCCTCATGATTGGACTTGGAAATTCAGGAAGAATGATATTGGAGAAGGGATGGGTATGTGGTTACAATGTGGTAACACGAGGTCCAGGTTTACGTTTGCTCAGTGATGTCCAATTTAATTGTCTTGTTATATTTGTGAAAGGGAGGATGTTCAACTTAATATATAAAAGGTACAGAAACTTATTATTTTATATATGCCCTGTAGGTGATCTGTATGTTCCCAAGAAAAAGGAGTTTTTATTGCACTATATAGGATTATAGATCATTTATTTTCTGACATACATGGATATGTAAATGGAAACAATGTCAGCTGTCAAGGATTGCACAGCAATCAAATATTCCCAGGTTTTATACACTCAGGGGTCTAGAAGGAATATATTGGCCTCCAGAAAAAGGGAAAACCTTAGGAATCGAAATGTGTGTCACATGTATTATCTTGGGTAGTAGATTTACTTTTAAGAAAAAAACTCCCTCCTCCTTGGTCCCTAGAGATTTGGGTGCTAAGAAAAATCTGTTCCCTAATTCAGGGTTGTAAGCAACTCTCCCCAGCAAAAGCAATGATGACTTCTAATGAAGCAAAGAGAAACATCTAGCTTTGGAATAGAGGTTGCCAAACAGTTTTCCCAGTGACATATGAGAGACTGGAGGAAAGGGCCCCCACAGAAATTGATCCATTTGGGGAAAGCTAGTTAGCAGGTAGACCATAGAACTTCCCAGGGACATCATCAGTAAGCCCTTCACTGGACAATCTATTGTATCTAAGAGATCCCTAGAAGCTTCTGTGATGTCACCAGTGTTGTGGTGACACCAACTGCCTTTGGGATATTCCTTCAGTTCCCTTTGGGTTCACAAGCAGGCATGTTTCGCCAGCTGCTCAAGCTATTTCGAAAGGAAAGGGGAGATCAAGGAGAGACCACACCAAGGCAGAAGGAGGATGACCTCCTCTCTAGTAAAACAGGAAGGAGGAAATCATTCTGGGGAAGGCTTGGTGAGTCCTGGGCAGAGTTGGGGAACATCCTCAAGGAGGTAGGTTTGAGATGTGCCTTCTAAGACTAGGCCTTACAAGCAGGAGCCTTGGGATTTCTCAAAGACAAACCAAGAGTCAGGAGTTCCTGATCATTAATTTGAGAGAAAGCCAGAAAGTGGTAAGCCTTCAGTTTCTTTTCTGGAAGCTTTTTAATTGTGAGTGTCAATGAATGGCAGGAGGAGGCACTGTGAGATTAACAATGTGACCATCCATGGTTGGGAGTTGAAGCACTTCATCCTCTAGATTACTGTAGGTTACATAAGTCCCTGATGGCGAGAACAAGGAAGGATGCACCCCTAGAAATGAATTGAGTTCTCAGACACTTTGGGCTGGAACACGCACGATTAGAGCTTGATGGTGCTAAGCATTATGAACTCCAGGATTATCTGCACCACAGCTGATATGAGATAACAATGTCCCAGATGTTTATGTCTCAGGCAGGTTATAAGTTTCACTGCCAAGGGTACTGTAATATTGAGTGTGGCACGTGTATGGCATTAGAGCTTGGGAAGAGGGACATAGCTTAAGAATCCAGTTGAAGAAAGCTTTTCTGCTCTTTCAGGGATTCACCCAGTCTCTACCATTTCCCCTTCCTCAACCTCCTTTTGGGATTCAGAATGATGTTTTCTGCCCACGGGCCATAAAACATGCAAATTCACTTGGGTTTATCTATCTATCTATCTATCTATCTATCTATCTATCTATCTATCTATCTATCTATCTATCTATCTATCAGGATTTGGTAGGAAGACATCATTCCAAAATGTCATCAGTGAGCAAGAGAAGTATCGAAAGGAACTGGAGGAACTCAAACTTGAAATCCAGAAGTGTCAATTCGAGAGGGATGAACTTTATCAAATCCTGGACTTTTATATCTATGATGATTGGGACCTCAGGTAGTCATTATGCCCAGTAACCTGTTCACTGTCTTGTGCTCTCTCTCTGCTAACCCAAGATTTCCTCATAGCACCAGAGAGTTTCACCTCTCATCCTGGATTTTAAGGAGCCTTGGCAGGCATTTGCTTGTGAGATAAGCTAGGTGCTGTGTGTTTAGGGTCAACCCCCTTTGTACTTGACCCTGAGCTCCTTGGATTAGCGTTGGTTCTGTCAACAGCTAGAAGGACCTTGTCCCACTTGCTGCCTGTGAGTGAGGGAATGAAATGCCTGCATGTAATGACTCTTTTACTCTGATTTTGTTCATTATACACTGATTCCATGGCACCTCCATGCATGTAGTTGGGATTCTACTTGTGTTTTATATGGGTTGGTATGTATATGTGAAAGTATTTGTGGGTTTTATGCTCACGGTCAGGGAGTCTGGGGAGATGGATGGGATCTGAGGATTTGTGTGATGGACAGTTTGCAGCTCATGGTGGTGTGGAAGCCCACAGGGATCAACAGAGCACTTTGCATCTTCTGTTTACTTAGGTGGTAGATAGGACTCTCCTGAGGGAAGGAAGGGTTACAAATCCTCTTCCCTGTCAAAGTAGTTATGCCCTCTGGGAATTCATGGAACAAAAGGAAACTAGGTTTGAGAATCCATGTTTTCAAAACAAAAGAAATGTCATCACAACTATCTGTTGGACCCAAGCCACTCCAGTACAGAGGGTCTTTGTAGAACCATATCTCCACAGTCTTTGATAGAGTCCTTATTTCAAAATAACTCTTTGCTGATTTGCATAGAAACATTTCCTTGAAAGAATTGTTGTTGGAGTCTCACTGTTGTGTTTTTGCTCTGTCTTTGTGTTTGCCACATGATTCTCTACCCCCTCCTTTCTTAAATTTGAATTTTTTATTGGTTTTTTTATTTACACTTCACCTAATTCTGAAATCAGGAGTTCAGATGCTTATTTCTTCCTTGGGCCATGTCCCAACACAGGCTGGATTTCGAATTGCCAATACTTCAATCCGAACATGAGAGGAGAATGATGGCTATGCAAATGATGACCAACTCAATAAGTGATGCCATGGAGAGGTACAAGGAGCTCATACAAGTGAACAGTTCCTACCAGTGAGTCGCTGACAGAGATGAGAACCCAGCACTAGGCAGGGAATGCTTCTGTCCTGTATGACTTTGAACCAAAGTCAGGGCTCTGGTTCCATAGTTTCTGACTCTTAACAAGAAGCCTGCCTCCTGGCAAGGGTCTTAGATTTGTAGCTCTTGGACTCAGTTGTCCTACATGTGAAGGGTGTAGAAGACACTCCAATTGTTATTTTCCCCATTAAAGATCTTTTAGATAGTAAAGATTTGTTCTATTAGGTGAATATCAATCAACCTTGAACTTCTAGGTCTCTGACAGGAGATTTACATATCTGTGATGCATGAGAAACACATGGAAAGCTATTGGGTCTTCAACTACCCCTCTAGGGGATTTCCCCACTCCGTGAAGATAGTTTTAGCATACCATGGACATATAAGCACCCATATGGACCATCTCTTCTTCCTTGATTTATATAAACTGTCTTAGTGTCAGGATTTTCAGAAGTACTTTGATTCATGTGGAATGTGGATTCTGGATTTCCCTCCTCTAATTGGTGCTAACTTGTATAGTGTGGCTCTATTCTGGGGATGTCTGGGGATGAGGACCCTTGATGGCATGATTGGACTTGCAAGAGTGACAGGCAAATAGAAGCTGGCTGGCATTTACCATTTTTTGTTTGTGGTTCAGCATCAGGCACTCCCAGCTCCTGTGTGAACAAACTCAATTGAAGAACAAAATATAGATTTTGCTGAATGAGAAGAGAGAACTGCTGGTGGAGCAGACTGAACTGCCAGCATCCTCTGTGGAGGCAAAGAGGCTCTGTGAAGAGGCCGGAATGAACATCTGTGACCCCAGAGCCAAGCAACAGCAGGTAGGGTTAGGGCTCAGGGTCAGGTTGTCCTCATGTCTTACCATAACCATAGACAAACCAATGTAACTGTCTATTGACTGATCCATGTCCTGACCTAGGTCTCATCCAAGTGTTCATTTATGTGATGGCTTACAAGGCTTCCCGTGGAGATAGCCCTTTTTCAAGAAACGGGATGTTTGGAAAGCAAAAGCTCCTGCTCTTCTCAAATCTGCAGTTTATTAAGGGAGATAGGTTGATCACACAGCAGAGCACTACATGTCATTATGTCTGGAGGGTGCTATGTGGGAGCCCCTCTTTAGACTAGAACAGGGCTTTAAGGGATGAAGCAAAAGTCTGGAGCTCATTTTCTTTACAGGGACGTTTGAGACTCCAGGAAGTAAGTCAAACCAGAATCTTCCCGGGGGAAGACCCATGTAGAAATGGCAAAGAAAAGGTTGTCCTTGTCATTTGTGGTGGCTGTTGTCCTTCTTCCCCTCTTCTCCCTGTATATGAAGAAGGTGTCTGCATGCTTCATAGATCTTGGGTAACTACAGAGCCTGAGGAGCAGCATGTCAGTCCTGTCTCATTTGAGTGCTCCTGGAGAGTTCATATCTGGGCCTTACAGTCTGAAGCTGGTTAGAAGAATAAGGATGTGAAAAGGTTTCTCAAAAGCTGAGGGTTGGCATGAGAGATTTGAGACTTCAAGAACAAAGTTATCCATATGTACCCCCAATTCTCACCCAGAAAGGTGTATTGCTGTGCTGACCTGCATCTTAGGGATCATGCAGGGAGGCCAGTTAATGACAAGCAATTTTGTCCAGTCATTTTCAAACTTAGTCCTTTAAGCCTAGGTCTCTCAACAAACATGAAGTTTCCTGTTTTGTGCTGGCCAGCAGTCTTTGCATCACCGGTCCAGTTCCAGGTGGAGCCCCCTCTCTTCTTTTCTCAACACATTTTTAAACCATTCAGTTATTTTCAAAATAAGGATTAGATTTCTTCACTTTACCTGGACCGAGGTATCCCCCGGGAAGATTCTGGTTTGTCTTATTGGCTTCACCATGATCTTGCATGGAATCCTAGAGTGCATCCCTCTGCTGACATTGCTTTGCTGACTATATCATGGGCACAGCATTCTTTCAGGATAGATTCCCTCTCAATATTGTACACAGTTCTGCATTTCAGAAAAGTCACTGTATGTTATTTATTTAGCCCTTTCCTGCAGAAATTTAGGTTGTTTTAATATCACATGAACTCTAATGTGATGAAAAGCTCCTTGTAAATGACCATGAGTCACTGTCTCCTCTGATGCTTCCAAAGTCTTCTATGAAGGAAACAGGGTAGTTTTAGTGAGGGGCCTATGATGAGTCAGCATAGAGCTTGACGGAGTCTTTTCCTAGAAATTTCTCTCTTGGGAATTTGATGATTTGTTGTTTAGGCTATCTGTGCAGAGCACGTAACTTACTTGTAGGACCATCAGGTATCTGCATAGAAAGGTTTCCTGAAGTGGAAATGAGTACAGGCCAGGGCAGCACAGCCTGCTTGAGTCTAAGAGACTTCTACACAGCATTGTTCCCAGTAATTCCTCACTCAACAGGAAATGTGCTGCATAAGAGCAAAGTTTTCATTTGTGCATGTGAGTGTGTATCTGTGTGTGTGTGTGTGTGTGTGTGTTTGCCAGCAGTGGATGAGCATGGTTATGCACATGCTGTGTGTTTTTCTAATGCTGGATGATTTTTCAAGTCTTTTCGGAATGGGAATTTATATATAGGAGCGTGAGTGAGTGTTTGTTTGTGTGTGTGTGTGTGCGTGTGTGTGTGTGTGTGTGTTTGTGTGTTTGTGTGTTTTCAGTACTGAACCTGTGTTTCCCTCTATTTCCAAGTTTCATGATAAAAGTACTCTAAGAGTTCACTTTACATCCATGAAACATGAAATACAGCTGCCCAGTCATTAAGCATCTCCATCTAGCTCTCTACAGCAAAAGGACACGTAAGGTATTAATTTATTCTGTTTTCAAAAAATTCATAACAGAATTATCTTGTGAAGTCTGGGGAGGAGTGGGAAATATGTTCAAGTGAGTCCGGTTTCACAGTGGTGACAAATGGTACAGGCCTGGAGCTTGCAGGTCCCTTTTTGTAATGGTGTAGAAGCAGGACAATAAAGTCCTTTAGAAATGCAACCCCCAAAAAGAGGACACAAAAACACCTGTAATGTAGATTTTCAAGTGATTAGGGGTAAAACTACTGATCTGCATTGAAATCCTTTGGAGCACATCAAAGGAATGGAGTACATGGAGGTAAGGGGGGGCTTCTTTATAAAATCCATTGATTTATGATCCTTCTCTGTTCTTTGTGAATTGTGAAAGCCCACTGGAAGGTTATGTCACTCACTGTGTTTTCTCCAAGGTTGCTTTCCACATGGTGTGCTACCATTTCTTTCCAGCTACCTTGGCACACTACAGCTTCCCCTGGGAGTTTTGCTTGGATTTATTCTCAATTTTATTCATTGAGAATTTGAGTTGCTTGGAGTTGTATCATCATACAGCAAAAGTCCCATAGCTATGTTGTGTTGCAAGAACAGGCCAATTTCAGGAGCCCCTTTAGGTACACAGTTAATCCAAAGCCCTCCCCTATGTTATCTGTGTAGCATTCTGCAAGTGCTGTTAATCAAAATCATTTTCTCTCAGTTAATTTCAGCCTCAATGGGGTTAGGAGAAATGATGAAATTCAGATGGGTCTGGGAGTGTAAGAACAGGTAGCCCAATGAGAAGCCATGTTCAGAAAGTGGAACAGAAGTTTTAGTTAACCCAGTGATTCCACAACAAGGAGTAGGTGCTGCCATTGCAACTTGGGAGCATCAGTGTTGTAGTGGTCACAGAGTAGCCTTGTAGGAGAATCAATCCAGACGTTCATCAGTCAAGGAGTAAAAATATATCATAGTGAGGAGCCTGTCCATGGATTCTGATTCAGTCTGAGATAATCCATGCAAGCTTTTACTTACTTACTCAAAATATCTGTGTCAAAATCACATTATGGGGAGAAAATTTGTTGATTTGGATCCTAGTTATGGGGATTTCCTGTGATTCTATCTTTGGGCATGAAGTCACTCAGGCTATGGTAAGGAGAGCTCCGATTAGAAGAAGCTGCACACTTCGGGGAAATTCTGAAACAGTGAACAAGAACAAGAGTCTAGTCCACCACCAACATATGATCCTTTGTTGGGGAACAAGACTGCTCTACATAGCCTTGGGAACTTGCTAAGCAAGATTGGTAATAGGGAAATAACCCTGAGTCTATGACGGTTTATGGGAGGACAGCACATCACTGACTGAGCTGTCTATCGGCTTCGGTCACTATTTACATATCCCACCCAACATTTGTTTTTATGCCTCCAGAGTATCCTGGGGAATCTTTACATTAAGCATTAATGTTCAAGTAGGAACACAGGCTGGAAGAAGCCATTTGAATATCCTTTCCCTATATAAATACCCTTTTTGGGTGAATGACCACCCACATAGTTTTCAGCATCAGGCAGCTAAAGAGCTACTCAGAGTATTGTTCTGGTAGAGTTCATGTGAATTTTGCCCATGAAACAATATATATGATCCTTTGGATTTCTTGGTATTTTCTACTCCTTTCTTCCTGTGATCTCTCCGGAAAGATCTAAGGACATTTTCTCTTCTGTCCTCACACAAATTGCCTTGCACTAGCCATAGACTTACAGGGGTGCTGGTGTGTTTCTACATCACAATCACCTTTAATGTCCATGTGTACGCTGGGAAGATTTGCATGGAGCACATTCTCAGTGGTTACAGGATCTATGCAATTCCCATGGATTTGATGTGAGATGGCCTCTCTGTGTATTTTCAGGTACAGCGGTTAAAATGGAACCCAGGCAGGTTCCTTCACTGCAAACATAATCAGAACTTTCACCTCAATTCTGGGCATGTTCTCCAGAAGGCATCCACATGGTATTCTAGGTTGCTCATACCTCTCTTGACCTCAGATTCAGACATAGCCACAATGTTATTATTCCATGTCATATACCTGGACAAGTGGGAAAATATGCTCATTTTTCTCTTAATTCCAGTACAGTGCATAGTCCACAGTTCAAATTCTAGCAGTTTGAAAAGCTGAGATATAAATCCAAGCCCAGGTACTCTATGACACTTGGGGATGCAGGGACTGACCTCAGCTGACAGACAGGTCATGCTGGATTGTCCAACTGAATAGAGCTGATGTAAGTGGGAGAGCTGAAGTGACAGCCACTCACTAATCCTTTTTCCCCTTGCTCTGCCAGGTCTGAAATTCTCCAGCAGAAACTCGAACATGACACAGACCTGGGCAAGATCTCCCTTGGTGAGAAGTGGTACAGGAGGAGAACAAAGTGTGCACAGGAAATACACCACTATTGCATCTCATCTGTAATGTCCATAGCAATTGTGGACTGCATTTTCCTCCTTTAGTTTGAATTCTTTGGATTTAATAGGCTGTACTTTCACCTCGACTCTCTCCAGCAAGTGTACAGTTTTGGAGGGACCCAGAGAAGTGCTGATGCACATCAATCAAGAGCTGCTGGTCATCCAGTAAGACTGTTCATGTGTAAATTTGTACTTGTCCTGATGGGTCATCCAGAAGGGTTTCATGGAGATCAGTCCACAACATTGGAAAGACTTTGAGACAAAGGCTGTGATGTATTTTATACTCGGTATTGGATGGTCTTGTCCTTCATACCCCACTCCAATAGAAGAGACCTCCTTACATTCCACTTGAAAAGATTATTACCATCAGTAACTGCTTGTCTATTATTTTCCAAGGCCAACCACGGGATATAAGTCTGTTCTGCAAAATGAGTAGCAAAAGAATGTTTAGCATAATTCCTCTGTTTAGATTTTGGTTTGAATTTTGATTATTTTGGTTTTTCTTGTATTCATTTGAAAGTTTGGCATTTATTTGTTTTTGTTTTATTCTTGCAGTTGATTCGCTATTTTGATGAGGATATAGACTGTATATATTGACTACCCGCATCTGGTTACTATTGAGTAAATTGGATGTATTCCTTTAAATAAAACAGTAATCTCAAACTCTTCACTCTTAAGAACCTCCTTTAGTGATCATTAGTGTCAACATCTGAAGTCCCACAGCTATCAGGAAGGGATGGATCTGTGCATTCTCATGGGGACTGGGCATCAAATCACTTCCCCGTCAGACTGAGATTCAAAGGCATTTATACAGTCACTGTTCACTGTGTTCCCAACTCTGTGAATTGCAACTTCATCATGCATACATTACCCACTGTGTATGTTTGCTGTCAAATATATAGTTACCTCTAAATTATGCTCTGTGGATGAGAGTGTTGAACAAATTAATGAGATAATCATTAATTTTTCTGTAATATCTCCCAGGAAATATAAACATGGTATAAGGGAGTTTAAAGCAATCAGGAAGCCTGCACCCAAATCCGGTGGTGAAGAGTGCTGAACACCCAGAAATGCAGATACTCCTGAGACCACAGGACAGAAAGCCACTTCTGCCCAGCTCTGCCCATATCTCTGGCCCAATATTCATCTGCATGATGCCTCTGGAAACAGGAAGAGAGGAGCAGTCAGCAGCAGGAACCTGCTTGGTCCAGCCTGGGCCCAGAACCAACCCGGGCCCTGAGCATATTTGAAGAAAACCAGAGGCATACAATTCTCTGTTTCCTGATTGTGGCTTTTTTTATTTGAAGCCTTAAACACCATGTTGTTGCTGTTAATTTTTAATTGGATATTTTTCATTTCGAATTCAAATGTTATTCACTTTCCTTGTTTCCCAGAAATAAGTCCAAATATCATCCCCCTCCACTTCTTCTCCACTTTCCCAGCCTAGGCAGGACCAAGGGCTGCTCATTCCATTTGTGCCCAAAAAGACCATCCTCTAAAACACATGCAGATGGAGCCATGGCAGAGTCCCTGTATAGTGATTGGGTAGTGGTTTAGTCTCTGGGAACTCTGCTTGGCAGGCATGGTTGTTCTTATGGGGTTGAAGTCCCTTGAGCTCTTTCAATCTTTCTCTAATTCCTCCAACTGAGGTTCAGTTCTCAGTTCAATGGTATGCTGCTAGCATTCTCCATTGTATTTGACACGATCTGGCTGTGCCTCTCAGGAGACATCTATATCCAGTTCCTGTCAGCCTGCATTTCTTAGCTTCATCCACCTTATCTAGTTTGCAGGCTGTATATGTATGGGCCACATGTGGGGTAGACTCTGAATGGCCTTTCCTTCAGGCTCTGTTCTAAACTCTGCCTCCCTATCCCTCCTATGGGTATTCTCCTTCCCCTATGAAGAAGGAGTGAAGCATGAGCATTTTGGTCATCCTTCTTGAATTTCATGTTGTCTTGGGCAATTTGAGCATTTGGGCTAATATCCACTTATCAATGAGTACATACCATGTGTGTGTTTCTGTCATTGGGTTAACTCCCTCAGGTTGATATTTTCTAGTTCATTCTATTTGCCTATGAATTTCATGAAGTCATTGTTTTTGATATCTCTGTGTAGATGTACCACACTTTCTGTTTCCATTCCTCTGTTGAAGGGCATCTGGGATCTTTTCATTTTCTGACGATTATAAATAAGTCTGCTATGAACATAGTCGAGCGTGTGCCCTGTTGTATGTCGGAGCATCTTTTGGGTATATGTGCAAGAGAGATATAGCTGGGTCCTCAGCTAGTATAATGTCTAATTTTCTGAGGAACCTCCACACTGATATCCAGAATGGTTGTACCAGGCTGCAATCTCACCAACAATGGAGGAGTGTTCGTCTTTCTCACATCGCTCCAGCACCTTCTGTCGCCTGAGTTTTTGATCTTAGCCATTCAGACTGGTGTGATGGGTAATCTCAGGGTTGTTTTGACTTGCATTTCCCTTATAAATAAAGATGTTGAACATTTCTTTTGGTGCTTCTCAGCCACTCCATATTCCTCAGCTGTGAATTCTTTGTTTAGCTCTTTACTGCAATTTTTAATAGGGTTATTAGTCTCCCTTAAGTCCAAGTTCATGAGTTCTTTGTATATTTTGGATATCAGCCCTCTATCAGTTGCAGGATTCATAAAGGTCTTTTCCCAATCTCTTGGTTGCTGTTTTGTCCTAAGCACAGTGTCCTTTGCCTTACAGAAGCTTTGTAGCTTTATGAGGTCCCATTCGTCTACTCTTGATCTTAGAGCATAAGCCATTCGTGTTTTGTTCAGGAAATTGTTTCCAGTGTCCATGTGTTCAATATTCTTCTCCACTATTGCTTCTATTAGTTTGAGTGTATCTGGTTTGATGTAGAGGTCCTTGATCCGCCTGTGCTTAAGCTTTGTCCAGGGCAATAAGAAGGGGATGATTTGTCCTCTTCCATATGCTGACCTCCAGTGGAACCAGCACCATTTGCTGAAAATGCTATCTTTTCTCCACTGGACAGTTTTGTCTCTTTTGCCAAAAATCAAGTGCCCATAGGTGTGTGCGTTCATTTCTGGGTCTTCACTTCTATTCCACTGGTCTATCTTCCTGTCTCTGTACCAACACCATACAGTTTTTATCACTAATGCTCTGTAATACGGCTTGAGTTCAGGGATGGTCATTCCCCTGGAAGTCCTTTTATTGTTGAGGATAGTTTTAGCTATCCTGGGTTTTTTGTTATTCCAAATGAATTTGAAAATTGTTCTGTCTAACACTATGAAGAAATGGATTGGAATTTTCATGGCGATTACATTGAAACTGTAGGTCATTTTGGGAAATATGCAATTTTTACTCTGTTCATCCTGCCAACCCATGAGCATGGGAGATCTTTCCATCTTCTGAGATCTTCTTCAATTTCTTTCTTCAGACACTTGAAGTTCTTGTCACACAGATCTTTCACTTGCTTGATAAAGTCACACTGAGGTATTTTTACATTATTTGGGACTATTATGAAAGCTGTTGTTTCCCTAATCTCTTTCTCAGCTTGTTTATCTTTTGTAAGAGGAAGGCTACAGATTTGTTTGTTAATTTTATACCCTGCAACTTTGCTGAAGTTGCTTATCAGGCTTAGGGGTTCTCTGGGTTAAGTTTTGCGGTCACTTAAGTATCTTATCATATCGTCTGCAATACTGATATTTTGACGATGATGATGATAACAGCTATTACCTTTGGAGGTAACATAAGTGGATACAAGTGGCCCCTAGCACAGGCAAGCAGCACCTTTTGCTTCTAACAACTCAGTCACTTTTCAGAGTTATATCGTGTCTTAGCAAGCTTTGTGTCAATTAGACAAGCTTGGCCTAGACTGACAGCAAAATTCAGGTGTCTTGCTTAGGAAACTGAGCACTGAATGACTAAACTCCCATGAAGTCAGCCGGTGCGTGCAGTGTTATGTGCCATTCCTGGAAACAAAGACTTCTAATTTGCTTCTTCCCTCCCTTTTGAGACTTTGTGTGTAGCTACATAGTCCATTTTGTTTCTACATTCATTTCCTTTAAACTTTTAATTCCGTCACATGTGTCTGAGTGGCAGCATGTGCACATGACTGTGCATGCCCTTGGAGGCTGGGTGTCAGATCTCCTGGAGTTCCAGGCAGTTTTAGGCACCCTGACATGGATGCTGGGAACCAAATCAGTTCCTCTGCAAGAGCAGTACAGACCTTAACCTCTGTGCCACCTCTCCAGCCCCAACTACCCAATAACTAACCAATAATTTTAACGAGTTTCCTTCCTGTGTGTGTCAGGCAAAGCCACTGGGCCAACTGCCTTACTGAAATGGGTGGTGATTAGGGTCAGCCAAAGTGCTTTCTGAGAGGAGAACTCACAGCTGAAACACTCACAGGTCTTTGTACCATGTAACCTCACATCCCCTTCCTGCTTCCAAACTCTGCTAGAGTCCACTGCAGTTTCACAGAAACCTCCCTCCAATGCAGTTTGGTGAGGCGCATCATGGAAAGGCCCTCTGTACCATTATGTTACAATATGATACAGTCAAGGACTATGTGCTAGACTATGAGATGACCTAGAGCAGAAATAATTCAGCAGGAACAGAAGCTTAGAAATAATGTGCAGGACCGTAAATCTTACTCTCAAGGTTCCCAGGGAGATGGGAAGAGATGGAGCCTTTCCACTGCTCATGGGCTCAGATCTGAGCCAATTACTCCTTGACCTCCAAATGGGTTGTCCCCTCCTCATTTTATAGCCCAAGTCCTGCTTGTTCAGCTTTAACTGCTGGCACATGCATAGAGGTTTATGCAGTGAACACTTAGTTTCCTACACAAATTATCTGGAGATGTCGATGTTAGTCTGAAGCAAGCTTTGTTGCCTCAAAAGATTTGTTCAGAAAAATAACTGTCACGCCCACCTCGGCCAGCAAGGAAGACGCAACACGGTTGGATTCTTCTCAACAGCCTTTACTGCAGGACACCTTCATTATTGACACAGGGAGGCGGCGGCGGCAGCAGCCAGCCCTAAGTGTTACAGCTCTAAGTGTTACAGCTCCAAGTGTTACAGTTTTAAATGTTACCGCGCGGAGCAGCAAAGCCGCTCGCCTTATATACACAACAGTATGCTAATATTCTTTCAGGGATTGGTGGGGCATGAGTCACCCCACTGTCATCCCAGCTACTTGTCCTCCAGAGATTGGCGCGGATTGAACTTGCATTAGCATAGTACCGCCCCACCCAGACTGAAGTCAGGTGCAAAACCACACACATGCGCAGTACTGTTGTTCACCACAGGAGGGTGCCAGATTCACCTCATTATCATACAGCTGCCCTGACAGGGGACAAGCCCGCGCATGCGTGGTAAGTTATTCACATTCGGACTGGGCTGGCTGTGGGCGCCATCTTTACTTCGCCTAGCTGCTCCCTACAAATAACTTTCAAAGGTGATTGGTTTGCATTGCTTGAAAGTGCATCTAGCTTGGCATCTGATTTAACCATGGTGCTTAAGACAACACGCCAATTAAAAATGTAAAAGTGTATGTAGCGATTCAGAGTAGCCATAGCAAAAATTGTGACCATGGTCTGCAGACGAATGAAGCTCCCCAGTGCCTACATCAGCCTAAATTTTCTGTCCAAAATTCTAGGCTTTTAGAACACAGAACTGGCAGAGACCTTTAGGAGTTCTTGAGTTTAAATCCTCATGGGAGGAGAGAACTGATTCATGCAAGTTGTCCTCTGATCTCCACAAGCATGCCATCACTTGTACACACGTGCATGAACACACACACACACACACACACACACACATACATACACACACATACACACACACACTCACACACACACATACACACACACATACACACACATACACATACATACACACACATAAACACACATACGTACACACACACACACATAAACACATACATACACACACACACTCACACACACACATACACACACACATACACACATACACATACATACACACATATAAACACACATACATACACACACACACACACACACACACACACCTTGAGAATGTTCTCGAATTCTCTCAGCTGGCCTAGCCTGTTTCTGTCAAGCCTACAGGAAATGCTCGCATCACGATTTAAATGCCACGAGAGGAGAAATATTCTCGTGCGTGTTCACTGCTGTGTCCCTTGTACCTGATAATTCAGGCACTTTTCCCAAATGGGGAAAAAACGGGGGGAAAAAAGTCCTGACGGCTGAAGGGCCAGCCTGTGAGCATGTCCTCCAACACGCAACCGGACTGAACCTCCTACATGTGGCTGGCGAAAGGGGCGAAGGGGTCCGGCCATGCGCTGCCTTCTGTCTAGAGGTGCGTGTTATTTTCTATTTCTAGGTGCATTTCGTTACTTTCCCATTCGGTCGCCGGGCTGTTCCAACGGGATAACCCTGTGTATTCAAGGCGCCATTTTGAGGGAATGACCGGAATAAATGCTTTCCTGAGAGAACTCTGACCACAGTTCTGCACAGGACGTGTTTCAAAGCGTCTTCAGACACGGTTCTGGGGGATCCAGGGAGTGGCGTGAGTCTGTCTGTCCGTCTGTCTGTGGGGCTCGGGCCTAGCTCGTCCCGAGAACTGTACCTCACCCGTGCCCCACGCGCACCCCTCACCTACTCGGGTGGGCGTCGTGGGTCCTCCAGTCCCCCTGCGAGGGCCGAGCGCTGCCGCCCATTGGCTGAAGCCCACCACGAGGCCAGCCCCGCACAGTCATCCCCGGGGGCGCGCCGCCCACACCTCAGTGACTCAGTGACTCTCGCCACGCTCGCTTCCCGACTCCATTGTCTCCGAGGCCCTTGGCTCTCCTTCCACTGCCTCCGCCACATTTTGCCCGTTGGTGGCCAGGCCGCCACTCCGCAGCTGCCCCGAGTAGCTGCTAGCCGCGTGGCTTCTGTGCCATCTTCGGGTTTTTTTCCAGGGGACCTCCGGCTGCCATCATGGTGAGTCAAGGGCAGGCCCTGGGTGACAGTGCAAGACCAGCCCAAAGCCACAGACTCCTTACAGGGAGGATGAAATTCGGCTTTTTCGATGTAGCACGAAGAAATGGGGGTGAGGGCAAAAAGGGGTTCCTTCGTATTTCCGGTGCTGGGTTCCCCACTGGACAGCCCCCAGGGTAAGGCCTGGAGGGCAGGAGTCGTGGCCTTGCTGACTTTGGGTCCTACACAAGCACTGAGGGGCCCCGGGGAGATGGCGGGAGGCCGGTGGCCACGGGCAGCCCTGGGGACCTCGGGCTGCTCCAGGGTGGGCCAGGTGCAGGACCTGGGCGTCACGTGACAGCCCTTTCCCGCCTTTGGGGGTAGGTGCCTTGGGTTATGCAGGCCGCCACCCAGCCCTGAGGCGGCTTCCGGGTAGGAGCAGGCACCGGCTCCTCTGCTAGGTTACGCCTAGGCTGGCAGCAGCAGGGCCTGTGGACTTCTGGATGCCAGCCCTGTCTCCCCTGACTCAGTCAGTATGGTTTTGGGGGGCTGGAGGCGGGGTCTTCGCAGGCCACCATTGGCCAGGCCCTGTTGACAGTGGTGCCTGAGAGGTGGAGGTGGCTTGGCCTCAGCTTGAGTGTTTAGCTCAGGTGTGCATGGGATGGGGAGGAGCCAGAGGCCTGAGTGGGGTTGGGGGAAGGGTGAAGGAGGGGATAGCTGGACAGGACACCTGCTGAAATCCCTACTCTACCCCAGGACACTGGCTTTGTAGCTTCCAGGGTAACTTAGGCTACAGTAAGACTCTGCCTCAGAATCAGTACTGCAAAAGTTGATGGCCATTTAGTCACATTTCCCTTGTGAGTTGCATCTCATTTATAATTTTTTTCATTTTCAAGGTAAAGGAAGAAATTTATACAGTTTACGACAGATGTTAAAATTAAGTTGGACTTTAGTAATCATTTGTAAAAATTGTGAATCACAATTGTGAATTATCTATCACAATAATTAAGATCGCACAATACTGGACAGTTTACTCACTACATTAGTGTCAGAAATGTGATGACTTCAGGCTTTATATAGGGTAGTATTTGTGACATACATGGAAATTTGCTCAGCATAGTGATTTACTTACATTTCAAAAACATTATCCTAAAATCTTTTAATAACTATTCTCAGCTTCTAGCAATATTTGATATGTGGATATTCAGATATAATGGAATGTGTTACTATACATAATAGGAAAGTGTGTGTGCTAGCCTCCAAGTTCATTGCTGGTATTCTAATATTCTCATTAACTCATAGCTCATTTGGAGATATAATTAATCTGCCTTAAGTTTAATACAATTTTTTTCAGTATGCTATTATAGTCTACTGGTGGGTAAGATTATACTTTTCCACCAGTGTCAGTAGTGGGCCTGTAGGTGTGGGGAAAATCTCAACTATTGGGGTTAGTGGGGGCCAGAGGCCAAGGCAAGAGGATCACTTGAGCCCTTTAGAAATTCAAGTCAACTTTGGCAGTGTAAAACATCCTTTAAAATCTGTTGTACTCAAGAAATAGTGGCATGAGTTTGAAGCCAGTCTGGTGTACTCTTCAGGCCAGCCAGATTTACATAATAAGGCCTTATCTCTTAACTTTAAAACTTACACTTTCTTGAACATCAGAGTTTGACTGACAAGTATTTGGTTGTCGAGTGGTTTTGATCATATTTTAAAAGAAGTAACTAAAGCATTTATCTGTCGTGGGAGTTTTAAATAAAACAATATTAAGCATACAGTAGGCATTAGGTCTTATTAAAATGGAGTTCTTTGCTTTCTTGGTTTTGAGTGTCACCTACTGGGTAAGGACCAGGATATGGTGTGCTTTCTTTAATACATAATACACTATTAAGACGAAACAGATTTTATATTTACTCAGGTGAAACAGGTAGTTTAAGCCCAAATCAAGCATCCTATGATATTTAATGCTTTATTTTCCTTCTCATTAAATTTTCTCATTCATTTTCCTTTTGTATAAAGAATACAATTAGAAGACATAGGAGATTTTTTTTTCTAATTTTTTTTTCCGAAAGGAAACCCAATATTTTGAAAAATGAAAAGCAAGTTCTCCTGAAAGAATAAAAGAAGTCAGCAGGTTAAAAAAGCCCCAATAAATGTAGGTAGTTGACTAAGTCCATGTTTGTTGTGTTCTGTTGTATTACCTCTTCTGTACACACATTCTCAGTTAAGTTCTACTTAGAAAAATTCATGTTAACCAATTAAGAATCTACTGTATGGTGATTGTAGAGAGTTTGGATCAGAATCAGGAAAAGGTGAGTTGTGTGTATAGACTCCCTGAAAATAAAAGATGGTGTCGTCTCTATTAACTCCCGAAAATTTTGAGATGGCAGTGGGGGCTTATATGGTGTTATTCAAGAAAGAGCTATTTCAAAACATGCATTAAACACAGTATTAAGGAATAGGAACAGAATTCATGTATTTCTAAACTCGCCGGACATTAATATGGCGGTGTTAATTTCTATTAATTTGCTAACAGAAAGGCAAAGAAAAAAGATTGATTTAAGAGTTTGATACTTTTCTGTTTGGGGTTTTGAAGAGCTGTTTTGTTTACTTTGGAGTTTTAATGTGCTTTGGATTTAACATACTCAGTAAAATTAAAATTTAATAATTTAATTCTTCCCTTCCAATTTGTATCCCTTTGAGGTCATTTCTCTGGCTAGGACTTCAAGAACTATATTGAATAAGTAGGGAGAGAGTGGGTAGCCTTGCCTAGGCCCTGATTTAGAGGGATTGCTTCACATTTCTCTCCATTTCTTTAATGTTAGCTACTGGCTTTCTCTGTATTGCTTTCAATATGTTTAGGTATGGGCCTTGAATTAATGGCCTCCCATTACCTTTGTCATTGTTAGGATACTAGTAGGATAGGTTTGATTGAAATATACTCTCAAGAATATTAACAAAACCATTGCCTCTTGTGTACCATCTGGAGGAAGTACCAAGTTCACAGACAGTTCTTCACAAACTTCCCAAAGCCAGCAAATTGGAGCATGAAGAAAGCCATGTCCAAGGCATTCAAAACCAGCCTCCTCACCAATGCCCCCAGAAAAGGCTTTCTTAAAAGGAGGGAGGTACTGAGACAGTTGACCATCATACACTCAGAGAAGACTGTGCCAGGAGAATTGGGGAAAGATTGTGGGAGAGAGTAATTAGGTATCAGTAGTCAGTGAGTAGAAAGTAAAGTGAAAAAGAAAAAATATATAAATAGAAATAAAATAAAGTTCTTTAACAAAATGGGACACAATGTATTGCTGAGCTATACTGTGTTTACACTTGCACAGGCTTTAACATCTAGAGAGACTAGATGTGATGAAGTAGGATGCCCTTGTCATTTACATATACTATGTATACAGCAAAGATAAATGAAGTGGAGAACACACAGATCAAAGTTCCATTGTTCCCTCACACATATATGGCTCTGCTTCCCTTTATCAGGACTGTGGAGGCCAGTGCTCATCCAGGTCTCAGGGCTCAACCAAAACAGTCCCCTGTGATCTCTGGCCAAGTGCTCTTGTGTTCCCAAAGAACTCTGCCTCAGGCTGCAGAGGCACTGAGGGGCCAGCCTTCACCTTCAAGGTGCAACCACTCTTTCAGCCTTTCAGGACTCTCTGTTACTCAACTGGAGGCTTCAGCAGAGGCCTTTCATCTCAATAACAGAAGCTTACCTGATCCAAAACATTGGGAAGCCATCCTACACTCCTGATTGGCTGGTTATCTGAGACCAAACAACATAACTCTCTTCTTTATGCCTGTTTTCCTGATTTGAAAGTAAATAATGTGCTCATCTGTGGTGTTGGTGGTAAGAATAAAATCCTTAACATGAATAATAGGACCATACAGAGCATGGGCTTCACATTCTAGATACAGAGTGAATAGCTAGAGGGAATTACCAAAGAAAATAATAAGAATCCTAAAAACAATTACAAAAATAATGAAATGAATTAAAACAAAAAGAAAAGCAAAAACAAAAATACCTTGTGGGTGCTGGATTTAAAGGCATGTATTGACTTTGACCAGCTTTGTAGGTATTTGAAATAAAAAGCAAACAAACAAACAAACAGCCTTATTACACTTGCAGCTGTTGCAGGAGAGAAAGCTGGTAGATATCCTGTGCTGCCGCCCCCATGCTGTGATTCTGCAGCAGCAAGTTCCTTGGGAATAGAAACCTGTATGCAGTGGGATCCCTTGCTGGCCCTGGCATCTCAAAAATAGAGGCTTCCCTAATCCAAAACCTTGGAATCCAGTTTACTTCAGGCCAGGAATGAAGTCAACCATCATTAGTGAAAGAGGAAGGGAAAATTACATAGGAAAAATATGTGCCTTAATCAGAAAAGATCCTCAACTTCTAAGACCTCCACAATCTCCACTCCTCTCTTCTGGGCTTTGCATATTGATGTTGTATAACTCCAGATGGTAGGAAAAGGCAGAGTTCTTCCCAGAAAAGTCATACATGATTTTCACCCTGACATATGTGAGGTGAGGTGGCATCGTATCACAGAGTCAAGAAAGCCGGGATAAGAACACAGAAGCCACAGATGACAATGCCAAATGGACTCCCTCCTGAACTTATGGACCCATTAAAATTGAGGTTTAGCCTAATCTTAGGCCATTCCACTCCCTGCCCACCTGCCTGCTTTTTATGTTTGCTATGAGTAAAAGTTCAGCTTGTAGCCCCAATATCTTCATGATTGGACTTGGAAATTCAGGAAGAATGATATTGGAGAAGGGATGGGTATGTGGTTTCAATGTGGTAACACATGGTCCAGGTTGATGTTTGCTCAGTGATGTCCAATTTAATTGTCTTGTTATATTTGTGAAAGGGAAGATATCCAACTTAATATATAAAAGGTACAGAAATTTATTATTTTATATATGGCCTATAGTTGATCCCTATGTTCCCAAGAAAAGGGAGTTTTTATTGCAAAAAATAGGATTATAGATCATTGATTCTGTGAAATACATGGATATGTAAATAGAAACAATGTCAGATGTCATGGTCTGTACAGTAAGCAAATATTCCCCGGTTTTATGCAGTCAGAGGTCTAGAAAAAATACATTGGCCTCCAGAAAAAGGGAAAACCTTAGGAATCGAAATGTGTGTCACATGTATTGTCTTGGGTAGTAGATTTACTTTTAAGAAAAAAACTCCCTCCTCCTTGGTCCCTAGAGATTTGGGTGCTAAGAAAAATCTGTTCCCTAATTCAGGGTTGTAAGCAACTCTCCCCAGCAAAAGCATTGATGACCTCTAATGAAGCAGAGAGAAACATCTAGCTTTGGAATAGAGGTTGCCAAACAGTATTCCCAGTGACATATGAGAGACTGGAGGAAAGGGCCCCCACAGAAATTGATCCATTTGGGGAAAGCTAGTTAGCAGGTAGGCCATAGAACTTCCCAGTGACATCATCAGTAAGCCCTTCACTGGACAATCTATTGTATCTAAGAGATCCCTAGAATCTCCTGTGTGTGATGTCACCAGTGTTGTGGTGACACCAACTGCCTTTGGGATATTCCTTCAGTTCCCTTTGGGTTCACAAGCAGGCATGTTTCGCCAGCTGCTCAGGCTATTTCGCAAGGAAAGTGGAGATCAAGGAGAGACCACACCAAGGCAGAAGGAAGATGACCTCCTCTCTAGTAAAACAGGAAGGAGGAAATCATTCTGGGGAAGGCTTGGTGAGTCCTGGGCAGAGTTGGGGAACATCCTCAAGGAGGTAGGTTTGAGGTGTGCCTTCAAGGACTAGCCCTACAAGCAGGAGCCTTGGTATTTCTCAAAGGCAAACCAAGAGTCAGGAGTTCCTGATCATTAATTTGAGAGAAAGCCAGAAAGTGGTAAGCCTTCAGTTTCTTTTCTGGAAGTTCTTTAATTGTGAGTGGCAGTTGGAGGCACTGTGAGATTAAGCATGTTTCCATTCATGGTGAGGAGTTGAAGCATTTCATCCTCTAGATTACTGTAGGTTACATAAGTCTCTGATGGCGAGAACAAGGAAGGATGTGCCCCTGGAAATGAATTGAGTTCTCAGACACTTTGGGCTGAAAAATACATGATTAGAGCTTGATGGTGCTAAGCATTATGAACTCCAGGGTTATGTGCACCACAGCTGATATGAGATAATAATGTCCCAGATGTTTATGTCTCAGTCAGATTCTAACTTTCAGTGTCAGGGGTCCTGTAATAGTGAGTGTGGCACGTGTATGGCATTAGAGCTTGGGAAGAGGGACATAGCTTAAGAATCCAGTTCAAGAAAGCTTTTCTGCTCTTTCAGGGATTCACCCAGTCTCTACCATTTCCCCTTCCTCAACCTCCTTTTGGGATTCAGAATGATGTTTTCTGCCCATGGGCCATAAAATATGCAAATTCACTTGGGTTTATCTATCTATCTATTTATCTATCAGGATTTGGTAGGAAGACATCATCCCAAAATGTCATCAGTGAGCAAGAGAAGTGTCGAAAGGAACTGGAGGAACTCAAACTTGAAATCCAGAAGTGTAAATTCGAGAGGGATGAACTTTATCAAATCCTGGACCTTTATATCTATGATGATTGGGACCTCAGGTAGTCATTATGCCCAGTAACCTGTTCACCGTCTTGTGTTCTGTTCTCTCTCTGCTAACCCAAGATTTCCTCATAGCACCAGAGAGTTTCACCTCTCATCCTGGATTTTAAGGAGCCTTGGCAGGCATTTGCTTGTGAGATAAGCTAGGTGCTGTGTGTTTAGGGTCAACCCCCTTTGTACTTGACCCTGAGCTCCTTGGATTAGCATTGGTTCTGTTAATAGCTAGAAGGACCTGGTCACACTTGCTGCCTCTAAGTGAGGGAATGAAATGCCTGCACGTCATCACTCTTTTCCTCTGATTTTGTTCATTATACACTGATTCTATGGCACCTCCATGCATGTAGTTGGGATTCTCCTTGTGTTTTATATGGGTTGGTATGTATGTATGTGAAAGTATTTGTGGGTTTTATGCTCACGGTCAGGGAGTCTGGGGAGTTTGATGGGATCTGAGGATTTGTGTGATGGACAGTTTGCAGGTCATGATGGTGTGGAAGCCCACAGGGATCAACAGAGCACTTTGCATCTTCTATTTACTTAGGTGGTAGATAGGACTCTCCTGAGGGAAGGAGGGGTTACAAATCCTCTTCCCTGTCAAAGTAGTTATGCCCTCTGGTAATTCAGAGAACAGTAGGAAACAAGGTTTGAGAATCCCTGTTTTCAAAACAAAAGAAATGTCATCACAACTATCTGTTGGACCCAAGCCACTCCAGTACAGAGGGTCTTTGCAGAACCATATCTCCACAGTCTTTGAAAGAGTCCTTATGTCAAAATAACTCTTTGCTGATTTGCATAGAAACATTTCCTTGAAAGAATTGTTGTTGGAGTCTCACTGTTGTGTTTTTGCTCTGGTCTTTCTGTTTGCCACATGATTCCCTACCCCCTCCTTTCTTAAATTTGAATTTTTTATTGGTTTTTTTTATTTACACTTCACCTAATTCTGAAATCAGGAGTTCAGATTGTTATTTCTTCCTTGGGCCATGTCCCAACACAGGCTGGATGTCGAATTGCCAATACTTCAATCCGAACATGAGAGGAGAATGATGTCTATGCAAATGATGACCAACTCAATAAGTGATGCCATGGAGAGGTACAAGGAGCTCATACAAGCGAACAGTTCCTACCGGTGAGTCACTGACAGAGATGAGAACCCAGCACTAGGCAGGAAATGCTTCTGTCCTGTATGACTTTGAACCAGATTGAGGGCTCTGGTTCCGTAGTGTCTGACTCTTAACAAGAAGCCTGCCTCCTGGCAAGGGTCTTAGATTAGTAACTAATGGACTCATTTGTCGTACATGGGAAGTGTGTAGAAGACACTCCAATTGTTATTTTCCCCATTGAGGATCCTCTAGATAGAAAGTTTTGAACCATGATGGGAATATCAATCAACTCTGAACCTGTAGGACTCTGACAGCAGATTTAAAGATCTGTGATGCATGAGAAACACATGGAAAGATTGTATAGCTATTGGGTCTTCAACTAACCCTCAGAGGGGATTTCCCCACTATGTGAAGATGGTTTTAGCACACCATAGATATATAAGCACCCATATGGACCATCTCTTCTTCCTTGATTTAGGTAAACCGTCTTAGTGTCAGGATTTTCAGAAGTACTTTGATTCATGTGGATTGTGGATTCTGGATTTGACTCCCTCTAATTGGTGCTAACTTGTATAGTGTGGCTCTATTCTGGGGATGTCTGGGGATGAGGACCCATGAAGGGATGATTGTACTTGCAAGAGTGAGAGGCAAATAGAAGCTGGCTGGGATTTACCATTGTTTGTTTGTGGTTCAGCATCAGGCACTCCCAGCTCCTGCGTGAACAAGCTCAATTGAAGAACAAAATACAGATTTTGCTGAATGAGAAGAGAGAACTGCTGGTGGAGCAGACTGAACTGCCAGCATCCTCTGTGGAGGCCAAGAGGTTCTGTGAAGAGGCCGGAATGAACATCTGTGTCCCCAGTGCCAAGCAACAGCAGGTAGGGTTAGACCTCAGGGTCAGGTTGTCCTCATGTCTTACCATAAACATAGACAAACCAATGTAACTGTCTATTGACTGATCCATGTACTGTCCTCTGTCTCATCCAATTGTTCATTTATGTGATGGCTTACAAGGCTTTCTGTGGAGATAGCCCTTTTTCAAGAAACGGGATGTTTGGAAAGCAAAAGCTCCTGCTCTTTGAGAATCTGCAGTTTATTAAGGGAGATAAGTTGATCACACATCACAGCACTACATGCCATTATGTGTGGAGGGTGCTATGTGCAAGCCCCTCTTTAGACTAGAACAGGGCTTTGAGGGATGAAGCAAAAGCCTGGAGCTCATTTTCTTTACAGGGATCCTTTGAGACTCCAGGAAGTAAGTAGTTTTCAAGGAGGAGAGCCTGGTGGAAATGGCAAAAAAATGTTCTAATTGTCATTTGTGGTAGCTTTTGTTCTTCCTCCCCCCTCCCCCTCTATATGAAGATGGTGTCTGCATGCTTCATAGATCTTGGGTAACTACAGAGCCTGAGGAGCAGCATGTCAGTCCTGTTTTATTTGAGTGCTCCTGGAGAGTTCACATCTGGGCCTTACAATCTGAAGCTGGTTAGAAGAGCAAGAATGTGGAAAAGGTTTCTCAAAGGCTGAGGGTTGGCATGAGAGATTTGAGACTTCAAGAACAAAGTTATCCATATGTACCCCCAATTCTCACCAAGAAAGGTGCATTGCTGTGCTGACCTGCATCTTAGGGAACATGCGGGGAGGCCAGTTCATGACAAGCAATTTTGTCTAGTCATCATCCAACTTAGTCCTTTAAGCCTAGGTCTCTCAACAAACCTGAAGCTTCCTGTTTTGTGCTGGCCAGCAGTCTTTGCATCACTGGTCCAGTTCCAGGTGGAGCCCCCTCTCTTATTTTCTCAACACATTCTTAAAACATTCAGTGATTTTCAAAATAAGGATTAGATTTCTTCACTTTACCTGAACATAGGTATCCCCCTGGAAGACTCTGGTTTGTCTTATTCGTTTTGCCATGATCTTGCATGGAATCCTAGAGTGCATCCCTCTGCTGACATTTCTTTGCTGACTATATCATGGGCATGGCATTCTTTTAGGATAGACTCCCTCTCAATATTGTACAGTGCTGCATTTCAGAAAAGTCACTCTATGTTATTTATTTAGCCTTTTTCTGACTGACATTTAGGTTGTTTTAATATCACATGAACTCTAATGTGATGAAAAGTTCCTGGTAAATGACCATGAGTCACTGCCTTCTCTGATGCTTCCAAGGTCTTCTATGAAGGAAACAGGGGCCTATGTTGAGTCAGCATAGAGCTTGATGGAGTCTTTTCCTAGAAATCTCTGTCTTGGGAATTTGATGTGGTGTTGTTTAGGCTATTTGTGCAGAACATGTAACTTACTTGTAGGACCATCAAGTATCTGCATAGAAAGGTTTCCTGAAGTGGAAATGAGTACAGGCCAGGGCAGCACAGCCTGCTTGAGTCTAAGAGACTCGTACACAGCATTGTTCCCAGTAATTCCTCACTCAACAGGAAATGTGCTGCATAAGAGCAAAGTTTTAATTTGTGCATGTGAGTGTGTATCTGTGTGTGTGTGCCCGCGCACGTGCGCATGTGTGTGTGTGTGTGTGTGTGTTTCTGTGTATGTGTGTGTGTGTGTGTTTACCAGCAGTGGCTGAGCATGTTTATTCTCATGTTGTGTCTTTTTCTAATGCTGGATGATTTTTCAAGTCTTTTTGGTATGGGAATTTATATATAGCAGTGTGGGTGAGTGTGTGTGTGTGTGTGTGTTTGTGTGTGTGTGTGTGTGTGTTTGTGTGTGTGTGTTTGTGTGTGTATGTGTTTTTTCAGTAGTGAAGGTCTGTTTCCCTCTATTTCCAAGTTTCATGAGAAACGAACTCTAAGAGTTCACTTTACATCCATGAAACATGAAATACAGCTGCCCAGTCATTTGGCATCTCCATCTAGCTCTGTACCGCCAAAGGACACTTAACTTGTTACTTAATTCTGTTTTCAAAAAATTCATAACAGAATTATCTTGCGAAGTCTGGGGAGGAGTGGGAAATATGTTCAAGTGAGTCCGGTTTCACAGGGGTAACAAATGGTAAAGACCTGGATCTTGCAGGACCGCTTTTGTTATGGTGTAGAAGCAGGACAATAAAGTCCTGTAGAAATGCACAAAAACACCTGTAAAGTTAGATTTTCAAGTGATTAGGGGAAAACTACTGATCTGCATTGAAATCCTTTGGAGCACATCAAAGGAAAGGAGTACAGGGAGGTAAGGGCAAGGCTTCTCTATAAAATCCATGAGATTATGCTGCTTCTCTGTCCTTTGTGAATTGTGAAAGCCCACTGGAAGGTTATGTCACTCACTGTGTCTTCTCCAAGGTTGCTTTCCACATTGCCTGCTACCATTTCTTTCCAGTTTCCTTGGCAACTCCAGCTTCCCCTGGGCTGTTGGCTTGGATTTTATTCATTGAGAATTTGAGTTGCTTGGAGTTGTATCATCATACAGCAAAAGTCCCATATGCTGTGGTGCAAGAACAGGGCAGTTTCAGGAGCCCCTTTAGGTGCACAGATAATCCAAAGCACTCCCCTATGTTATCTGTGTAGTATTCTGCAAGTGCTGTTAATCAACATCATTGGCTCTGAGTTAATTTCAGCCTCAATGAGGTTAGGAGAAATGATGAACTTCAGATGGGCCTGGGACTGTAAGAACAGGTAGCCCTATGAGAAGCCATGTTCAGAAAGTGGAACAGAAGTTTTAGTTAACCCAGTGATTCCACAACGAGGAGTAGGTGTTGCCACTGCAACTAAGGAGCATCAGTGTTGTAGTGGTCCCAGAGCAGCCTGGAAGGAGAATCAATCCAGACATCCATCAGCCAAGGAGTAAAAATGTACCATAGGGTGGAGCCCTTCCATGGATTCTTATTCAGTGTGAGATAATCCATGCAAGCTTTTACTTACTTACTCACTCAAAATATCTGTGGCACAATCACATTACCTGGAGAAAATTTATTGATTTGGATCCTGGTTATGGAGATTTCCTATGATTCTAGCTTTGGGCATGAAGTCACTCAGGCTATGGTAAAGAGAGCTTCGATTAGAAGAAGCTGCACACTGTGGGGAAAGTCTGAAAGAGTGAACAAGAACGAGAGTCTAGTCCACCACCAACATATGATCCCTTGCTGGGGAACAAGACTGCTCTACACAGCCTTGGGAACTTGCTAAGCAAGATTGGTAATAGGGAAAGAACCCTGAGTCTATATCGATTTATAAGAGGACAGCACATCACTGACTGAGCTGTTTATAGGCTCTTGTCACTATGTACATATGCCACACAACATTTGTTTTTATGCCTCCAGCATATCCTGGGGAATCTTTACATTAAGCATTAATGTTCAGGTAGGAACACAGGCTGGAAGAAGCCATTTGAATATCCTTCCCTATATAAATACCCTTTTTGGGTGAATGACCACCCACATGGTTTTCAGCATCAGGCAGCTAAAGAGCTACTCAGAGTATTGTTCTGGTACAGTTCATGTGAATTTTCCCCATGAAACAATATATATGATCCTTTGGATTTCTTGGTATTTTCTACTCCTTTCTTCCTGTGATCTCTCCGGAAAGATCTAAGGTCATTTTCTCTTCTGTCCTCTCACAAATTGCTTTGCACTAGCAATAGACTTACAGGGGTGCTGGTGTGTTTCTACATCACAATCACCTTTAATGTTCCCTGTGTACGCTGGGAAGATTTGCATGGAGCACATTCTCAGTGATTACAGGATCTATGCAATTCCCATGGATTTGATGTGAGATGGCTTCTCTGTGTATTTGCAGGTACAGCGGTTAAAATGGAACCTAGGCAGGTTCCTTCACTGCAAACATAATCAGAACTTTCACCTCAGTTCTGGGCATGTTCTCCAGAAGGCATCCACATGGTATTCTAGGTTGCTCATAGTTCTCTTGAACTCCGATTCAGAGACAGCTACAATGTTATTATTCAATATATTATACCTGGACCAGTGGAAAAATATGCTCATTTTTTCTAAATTCCAGTACAGTGCATAGTCCACAGTTCAAAGTCTAGCAGTTTTTAAAAGCTGAGATAGAAATCCAAGCCCAAGTACTCTATGACACTTGAGGATGCAGGGACTTACCTCAGCTGACAGGTCATGCTGGATTGTCCAACTGAATAGAGCTGATGTAAGAGGGAGAGCAGAATAGACAACCCCTCACTAAATCTTTTTTTCCTTGCTCTGCCAGGTCTGAAATTCTCCAGCAGAAACTCAAACATGACATAGAGCAGGACAACATCTCCCTTGGTGAGAAGTGGTACAGGAGGAGTGCTAAGTGTGCACAGCAAATGCACCACTATTGCATCTCATCTGTAATGTCCATAGCAATTGTGGACTGCATTTTCCTCCTTTAGTTTGATTTCTTTGGATTGAATAGGCTGTACTTTCACCTCGCCTCTCTCCAGCAAGTGTACAGTTTTAGAGGGACCCAGAGAAGTGCTGATGCACATCAATCAAGAGCTGCTGGTCATCCAGAAAGACTGTACATGTGTAAATTTGTACTTGTCCTGATGGGTCATCCAAAAGGGTTTCATGGAGATCAGTCCACAACATTGGAAAGACTTTGAGACAAAGACTGTGATGTATTTTATACTCGGTATTGGATGGTCTTGTCCTTCATACCACACTTCAATAGAAGAGACCTCCTTACATTCCACTTGAAAAGATTATTCCCATCAGTAACTGCTTGTCTATTATGTTCCAAGGCCAACTACGGGGTATAAATCTGTTCTGCAGAATGAATAGCAAAAGAATGTTTAGCACAATTCCTCTGTTTAGATTTTGGTTTGAGTTTTGATTATTTTGGTTCTTTGGTTTTTCTTGTATTCATTTGAAAGTTTGTTATTTATTTGTTTTTGTTTTATTCTTACAGTTGATTCGCTATTTTGATAAGGATATAGACTGTATATATTGACTACCCACATCTGGTTACTATTGAGTAAACTGGATGTATTCTTTTAAATAAAACAGTGATCTCAAACTCTTCACTCTTAAGAACCTTTTTATTGATCATTAGTGTCACCATCTGAAATCCCACAGCTATCAGGTAGCGATGGATCTCTGCATTCTCGTGGGGACTGGGCATCATAATTACTTCCCAGTCAGACTGAGATACAAAAGCCATTATACAGTCACTGTAGACTGTGTTTCCAACTGTGTGAATACCATGTTCATCATGCAAAAATTACCCACGGTGTAACCTTGTTGTCAATATTTAGATACCACTTAATTATGCTGTTTTGTGGATGAGAGTGTTGAATATATTAATGGGATATACATCAGGTTTTCTGTAATATTTCCCAGGAAATAAATGCATGGGATAAGGGAGATTAAAAGCAATCAGGAAGCCAACACCCAAATTTTGTTTTGGAAAGAACTGAACACCCAGAAATTTGGATGATCCTGACCACAGCACAGACCGTCACTTCTGCCCACCTCTGCACACATCCCTGGCCCAAGAGGAAACTGCACAGTGCCTCTGATACAGGAATATGAGAGCAGTCAGCGACAGGAACCTACTTGGTCCATCCTGGACCCAGAACTGAACTGAGTACCGAGAATATTTGAAGAAAACCAAAGGCATAGTATTCTGTGTTTCCTGATTGTGGCTTTTTTTAACACTCTAAATGCGATTTTTTTTTTGTTTTGTTTTTGGATATATTTTCATTTCCATTTCAAATGTTATTCACTTTCCTTTTTTCCCGGAAATAAGACACCCTATACCATGGCACTCCCCTTCTTCTATAACGTGTTCCCTTTCACATCGACCCCCTTTCCCTACTCCTGACATTCCCCTACACTGAGGGTCCAACCTAGACAAGACCTATCGTTTCTCCTTCTATTTGTGCCCAATAAGACCATGCTCTACTACATAAGCATTTGGATCATAGGTCAGTCCATGTATAGTCCTTGGGTAGTGGTTTAGTCCCTGGGAGCTCTGGTTGGTTGGCATTGTTGTTCTTATGGGGTTGCAAGTCCCTTCAGCTCTTTTAACCCTTTCTCTAATTCCTCCATCTTGGATCCAGTTCTCAGCTCAATGATTTATTGCTAGCATTCGCCTCTGCAATTGACATGATTTGTCTGTACCTCCCAGTAGATTGCTATAGCAGGATCCTGTCCTCATGGTCTCCTTAGCTGCATCAATCTTATCTACTTTTGGTTGATATATATCACTGTCTGCTCCAACCTTTTGCCTCCATATCCCGACCTATGAATATATTTGTTCTCCCTTTTAACAAGGAGTGAAGCATCTGCATTTCAGTGGTCCTTCTTCTTGAGAGGCAAATGCTAGCAGCAAACATTGAACTGAGACTGGGCTTCCCATTGGAGGACATAGTGAAAGTATTGGAAGAGCTGAAGGGGTTTGCAACCCCATAAGAACAACAATGCCAACCAACCAGAGCTCCCAGGGACTAAACCATTACCCAAGGACTATACATGGACTGACCCATGGCTCCAGCTGCATATGTAGCAAAGGATGGCCTTGTTGGGCACCAATGGAAGGAGAAGCATGTGGTCCTGCCAAGGCTGGATCCCCCAGTGAAGGTGTATATGGGGGGGGACAAATTGGGTGGGGAACATTGTTATAGAAGAAGGAGAGTGGGATGGCATAGAGGGCTTATGTTCGGGAAACCAGGAAAGGAAATAACACTTGAAATGTAAGTAAAAATTATTCAATAAATGAAAAAATTCTGAAAAAAATGAATTTGTGACCAATGGTGCTGGGTTAATTCCTCACAAGTTGATCAGATCTTGAAGAAGTACACATTGATGGATTTCTAGGGTAGGAACTCCCAACATTCCCTGCTTCAGTAAAAATAGGGCTATGTATTCAGGCCCTTCTCAGAGTAAGAGACACAGGCTGTCCCTTCACAGATCATGGGAGACAAAAAAAACAATGAAAGTTCCAAGCCTATACAGCTGGGTGTGGTCGTGGTTTGGCCTTGTCTACCTGGATGGTTAATCACAAGAGTTCCACTTTTCTGTATTTGAAGTATGGAAATGAGCTGGAGAAACGAATCAGCAGTTAAGCACAATGGCTGCTCTTTCAGAGGACCTGGGTTGGAGACCTAGTACCCACATGGCAGCTCTCAACACTCCATAACTCTAGTCCCAGGGATCTCATGCCCTCTTCTGATCTTTCTACACACCAGGCACACACTACTGCCCAGATATACATGCAAGCAAAAGACCTGTGGACATGAAAACAAAGAAACAAATACAAGCGAATAAAAGAATCTGTGGAAACCACTATATCTCAACAGAGCATAGGTTTGCTACAAAAAGAAATGAACATTTTTTTGTCATCTACATGAATTTATTCATACTTTCTTAAATAAAAGATGAAAAGGAGGAGAAGGAGGAAGAGGAGGAGGAAGATGAGAAGAAGGAGGAGGAAGAAGTTAAGTTGGAAGAGGAGGAGGAGGAGCAGGAGGAGGCGGAAGAGGAGGAAGAAGAGGAGGAGGAGCAGGAGGAGGAGGAAGAGGAGGAAGAAGAGGAGGAACAGGAAGAGGAGGAGGAGGAGCAGGAGGAGGAGGAGCAGGAGGAGGAGCAGGAGGAGGTGGTGGTTCGGGTGGCCAGGGAAGTTATTCATAAACACTGAACAGGAACCAAGACTCCAAAACTTGAGTACTCCTTGTACCCTCAGCCTCCAACCCTCCCGGAGTTCCTTTACAACAAGACACCCAGATCAGCAGCAGAGGTACCTGGGGTCAGCACTCAGATTGTGAACAATGGGATGGAAGGGGAAAGTTCAAAAGTGGGAGCTGAGAAGGGGAAGGGATGAAGAAGAGAGATCCTAGGCTCTAGAGGACAGTCTGCCACAGGAGGGGAATGTGAGCCAGTATGGGGGAGCCCATACTGTGGCCCATGCTCCCTGGACCCCAGAGCACCCCATGGTTTGTTCTTCAGTCCACTCCCCTATTCCTGAAGCCTCACAGGCCCAACTCCAAGTCCTCCAGCCCCTCCTCCAAAACCCTGTGCCATGTCAGCTTTTCCAGCTGTTCTCTGTTGAACTTCCCAGCCTGGAGGCGTTACTGCAGCTTCTCCACCTGTATCAGCTTCTTCCTTAAGTTCTTGATCTTCTTGGCTTTCTCTGTGGTGGCAGCAGAGTCGGGTGCATGGAAGGCAGCTAGAGAGGTGGCCTGGGGGCCATGGTGAGCACTGGGTGTCTGGGCTGAGAGTCCCAGAGACACCTTATCAAGAGTCCTGCTCAAGGCCTCTGTGTCTTTCTCCTGTGGCTGTCTCCTCTTCTCCTTCCACTTCAGGTTGTGTTTGGCTGTCTTGGAGAGGCCTGCTTCACAACTGTCAGGTCTGGATGGGGTGACCTGTGTGGAGGCCTCAGGGCTCTGCCCTGGGGAAAGTTCTGGTTTACTCTTGAAAAACTTCACTTGTTTTCATAGGCTTGGTTTCTTGGAGCACATATCCTTTGACCCTCCGCTACTTGTGCTGTGTCCCATCGGGTCTCTGTGTTGATTCAATGTAGTTGCCGACGGTCTTGTCAGTTACAATGGGAGTCGCCATCTTGAGAACCAGAACCCAATAAATGAATTAATAGGGGTGATAAATGGAATTGTCCTGCATTTAAGTTCTTGATAAATGGCAGCATTCATTCCTTTTTAAAATTGCTTTTTAGGTGACCTGGGTTGGATCTGGAATTGTGTTGGGTGGTTTTGAGTTTGAGAACTCAATAGACTATGCCTTTTATATGCATCATTGTTGCTGTCTAGTGGATGAGTTAGGTCCATTTTAAACCTAATGCAGGCACCACAAAGTGAGTTTGGAGAGGACGTACTGAGAACAACTCCCTGGGCTCTAGCTGTCTTCTAGATAACCCACTGTCTCTACATGGAAACCTTGCTCAGGCTACCTTCCTCATTTCCACCACCTTATGTCACTGACATGACAGATGCCTGAGAAACACTTTTCTTCAGCCAGATCTGCCTCTTCCCAGGTGCCCCCTTGTTCTATGTCTAGAAGGTTCATTCAGGTTCGTCTCCTCCCACAAACCCTGTGTATCCTTCAGAACACAGTTGAGTTCTTCCCAGCATATGGAAATAACACCAGACAATGGAGACTCTAGAGTCAGGAAAACATCTAAGAAGCCAGGGCACTCAGATTGCACAGGATCCTGATAACCAATGGGGAAGACAGGGTGGATAGACAGATGGCCACTTCTCTATTCAATATTTGAAAGCGCACATGCACTTCATAATTCAGGAAAGTCTCTACATGTATACCTGTAAATAGCTCAGCTGATTACTACTAATTGCTGGTTTGCTCTGAGTTAACTTCTAATCCAGGAATACTTCAAGAGGAATACTTCAAGGTTTGGCGGCCATTGCGTATTCAAACCCAGTTGCAGAAATACCAAGGAGGGAGAGCTACAGGAATATTAAATACAGAAGGCCCTAGCATGAATCTCAGGAACAAGGCAGCCACCTGACCAGAGGAGCAAGCCTGAGCTTTGAAATGAAGGACTTTGCTCCCACTCACTCCTGGCTGGAGGTGAGATGGGAGGTAGGACATTAATCTCAGATCTCTAGCTCCCAGAGCGTAGCACAGCTTCAAGGTTCAGTTCTTTGTTCGCTATTGTTTTCTTTCATGCTGCTTTTAGGATTATTCCTTTTAGTTTTCTTTTTTTCCTTTCCTTCCTTTCTTCCTTCCTTTGTTTCTTCCTTCCTTCCTTCCTTCCTTCCTTCCTTCCTTCCTTCCTTTCTTTCTTCCTTCCCCTCCCTCTCTCTCTCTCTCTCTCTCTCTCTCTCTCTCTCTCTCTCTTTCTTTTTTAATACAGGGTTTCACTGTGTAGCTCTGGTTCTCCTGGAACTCGATCTTTTGACCACTATGTCCTTGAACTCATAGAGATCTGCCTGCCTCTGCCCCACAGGTGGTAGGATTAAACACAAGGCATGCACTATCACTGCCTGGCTAGAATTATTTCTTTATTTTGTATTTTTGACCTCCTGATTGTATGTCACAGAGAGTTTCTTCTCTGATTCTGTCTGTTTGGATTTTTACATGGCTGTTACACCTGCAAGCTTAATTCTTTCTATAAATTTGTGATAATTTCTGCTAGAATTTCACTGAAATATGTCTGTCTCATCCATTCGATGTTACTTCGACTGTTTCCTGCTATACCCCATGAATTCTTAGGTTTGGACTCTTGAATGTGTCCCAGGCTCTTTGGGGATATTGTTCATGCTTCTTATTTTTCCTCCTTGTCCTCTACCCCTGAGATTTGTTCTTGTGCATGCATGATCTTATCTCTTAATGACAGTCTTGGTTGTGGTTTCTACCAGTTTGACCATCCTCTTCAAATATTTTTATTTGTTTAGTTTTTAATGTTTCAATCTCCTTGCAAAGTTTTTCCTCCATATTTTGAAATTCTACTACTGCACTCTGAACTATTACATTTGCTTTTGAGGCTGTCTGTACAAGATTTTGGTTAGATTTCCTTAATTCATGAATTTATTTGACTCCTTATTATCATCAATTCTTTTGAATAGTAAGGCTATAGATTCTTTCTTGGACATTTCAATTACTTCTGTATGGTATACTGTGGTTTCTGTAACTTAGATCTGCATGCAGTCCAGCTATGATGACTGGGGGAATTTGACTTTGATTTCAGATGAGTCACAGAGGCAATCTAGTCCTTGCTATGTGCCAACAGGATCAAGCATGGGGCAGCACCTTAAGCACCAAGGTGACCAGATGGAGTCAAAAGTTTGGTCACCCCCAGATTCTACAAACCTGTTGGAGACTGGATACCCAATTTCAGACCAGATAGCCTGTCTACAATCATGGGACTGAACACAGTGCTACAGGCCCCAAGTAACCTCTAGAACCATAGAAAGGGAGACTTGAGGCCTGGCAGTAACCTTTGGCACCTCAGACTTCAGGATTTCATACCCACATTGATGTCAGATACCACTGGAAGCAAAACTGCAGTATTTCGAGGGAACCCTGAGCAAACTGGAACCACACCTCAGACCCTGTACTGACCTGGTCTGGAAATGTGGTTGCAAGGTACTCTCTGGTCCTGCAGGAATTGGAAGTCTGGATCCAAGACTAAGTCCCACATAAGCTGGAGGCTTAGTCACAGGCACATACTAGACATCAGGCATTTCTGCAAAAAAAAATAATTTTTCATCGGTTCATGTGCTGATAAACTCTGAGGCTGACTCCACATGTTCCCTTGAGTACCCACCAGGAGTGGTACATGTGGATTATGATAGTGGTTCTGTTTTTAGTTCCTTCAGTAGCCTCCACATTAGTCTCTACAGGCTTTATGATAATTCACATTCCTACCAGCAATGTAAACCTATAGTCATTTATTTCTGTATTAAAAACCAAAAGCACAAATACTATTTGGATGTGTGACTGATATATATGTCAGGGGATATGTGTACCACAGGGCAGAGCTGAGGGTTAGAGAGAGTCTGTATGGAATCGGTTCCTTCTCCCATCTTTACATTAATTCTAAGAATTAAACCTGGTAATCAGGCCAGGATCTAAGTTTCTTTACATACTGAATCATCATTTGCCTGGGATGACATGGAATTGGTTATTTGCACATCTGTTTAGCAGTTGCGGGCTGGAAGTGTGGCTTAGTGGTAGAATATTTACCCAGCATCCAGTTCTGGCTGCAGGCCCGAGTCATACACACACACACACACACACACACACACACACACACACACACACATACACACACACACAATCACACACACAATCACACACACAGAGACAGAGACAGAGACAGAGATAGAGAGAGAGAAACACATATTTACACATGAGACACAGAGTCACAAAGACACAGAGAGACAGAAACTGACAGACAGACAGACAGACAGACAGACAGACAGAAATTTCTGTTCAGATCATTTGCTCATCTCCTAACTATATTGCTTATTAGCTATTGTTTTATTTTGGTTTGGTTTTGAGATAAGATCTTACTGTAAAGCCCTAGACGGTCTAAAACAAGCTATGTAGAGAGGATGGCCTAGACTTCACAGAGTTTGCCTGTTTATGCAGACACGAGTTGGGATTAGAATGTGCCACACTGTCCTTCCCTACCTTACTTCTTTATAGGATGGAGATTTATTCTGGGTTAGATGAATGATTGAGCAAAGATATCATCCCAAGTATACTTTGGGGCTTTCGTTACAGTGTTTGATCTATTTTGAGTTGATTTTCATAGAGCAGGAGAGACGGGGATCTAGTGTTACTCTTCAATGTGTAGCTACTCAATTTGCCTGACATCACCTGTTTAAGAATACATTTTCTCCAACTTTTCTTCAACACACCTTTATTAAGTAAGAATCAGATGGCTGTGACTACATGGCTTATTTCTCAGTCCTCTCTTCTATTCCATTGACACATAATGTATGCGTTTCTACAAAATCCTGTCTTTTGTTATCCAGACTCTGTCTAATTTTGAAATTAGGTGATGTAGTACTGGGAGCATTTGTGGTTTTGAGCAGGATTCCTATAGCTAGTCAATAGAGTCTTAACAATAAAAGAAAGACATTCAATATTGATCTCTAGCCTCTATATCAGTGGTTCTCAACCTTCCTCAAGCTGCAGCCCTTTAATAGAGTCCTTGTGTTGTGATGACCCCTAACTATAACATAACAAAGGGGCTGCAATCCACAAATTGCAAAATGCTGCTCTACACACATGCACACACATGAGCTCACTCTCCCCAATGTATAAGCAGACTCTCTCCATAACAAGTACATCACACACACACAGACACACACACACACACACAGACACACACACACACAGATTATACACACACACACACAGACACACACACACAGACACACACACACAGATACACACACACACACACACACACACGTAAAGTCTTAAAATATCTGGTATAATTCAACAGTGCATCTGTCCCATCTTATCCTTGTTGGAGAATTTGGACACTTTTTTTTTTTGCTACAGCTTCAATATCATTGCTTCTTAAATGCATATATTTGGAACAAGGATTTAGGGTGCCTCTCTGGCTATCCTGGGACTTGCTCTGTAGACTAGGCTGACATAAAACTCACAGAGATCTCTGGGCTTCTGCCTTCCAAATGCTGAGATTAAGGTATGTGTGTCACCAAGATCAATAACATTGTTTTTTACATTTCATTTAGGTGTTTTTATACCCTGCAAATGGTTATGAGTCACGAAGTGGGTGCTGAGACTTGAACTTGGGTGCTGTGGAGGAGCAGCTGGTCCTCTTAACCACTGAGCTATCCCTCCAGCCCCTTACATGATTTTTGGTCAAAAGAATAAGATATGAATTATATTTCTCTCTCTGAGTGGAAACATGACAATCTGAATTATTCAAGGCCTATAATATAGATACATAGCATTTTGGCTCCTCCCATAAAATTAATTCAGATGGGCTTGTCAATCACATGGACAGAAAACAAACCTCACAAACTATAACCTTGAAACATAAGTCATCTAAAGACCTTAAAAGGATACAAGAGATAACTATCCCTTCGATGAACTGATGTACTTATACATTCCAGGAGCCCCTCCCTTGATGCAGCTGCTTACAGATTGTCCTGGTTAGATTTATTTTTTCTTTTTGGTCACCTTGGCAAAAACCAGGATCAACAGAAAAGAAGGAACATCTGTTGAAAAATTCTCTCCTTAAATGTGCCTATATAGAAGTCTGTGCAGGAGTTTTCTTGATTAAGGACTAATGCAGGAGAGCCCAGCCTACTGTGGGTGAGGCCACCTAGATAGGGGTTATTGTGTGGTATAAGGAAGCAAGCTATGAGCAAGAAGCCAGTAAGCTTTCTTTTTCTCCCCAGCCTCTGCTTCCGGCCCTGCTCCAGGTTCTTGCCTTGAGTTACTGCTCTGTCCGTCTTCCATGGATGATGAAGGACAAGCTTTAAAATGAAATAAACCTCTCCCTTCCCACCTAGCTTTAGTCCTTGTGTTTATCATAGCAACAGAAATCCTGACAAAAATTCACCTTCACTAAGTCTGACATCTTCACAAGTTCTAACTCAAAAACTGTAATTTTTATCATCCTGACCCCACACACACATACACACCACGCCTTATAACTACTGATGAGATTCCTAAATCTGTTGGCCATAATATTGGGAGCATTCCCACTCTCTCTAAAGACACCACCACCCCTACACACACCAATGCATCTGATTTTGCAAGCTTCCATATTGAACCTGCCTGCTTTCGTGGTCTCTAACTTGGAAGACATGTCCCCCCCAGCCACCAGTCACCACCCACCACTACCTACCCATCACCCACCCACCCCCTCGCCTCCCATGCCCCTGAATATTATTCTGCAGGTCTCCATGCTGAACCTGCTTGCTTTCTTTATATCTAACCCTGAAAGCAGGGGTTTCTTTCCTCTTTTGCCCATTTCTTTCCTGGCAGTTGAGGAAGATCTATGGTGCCTGCCATGTTGATACTGTCCTCTCAAACCCCATAAAATGGGCCTTCAGCCTCCTCTTGAGTTTGTTAAGTTTTTATATCTATGAGATGAAGAGCTCTCAGAAAGGCAGCCTGAATTTCCCAGGAATGATCATAAAGAAATGAAGACACAAGGGAGCAGCAAATGGTTGTTGTTGTTGTTGCTGTTGTTATGGTTGTTGTTTTGTTTGTTTTGTTTTGTTGACATGGTTGTGATAAAGAGTGGACAGGCATGATGTCAGCTTAGAGCAGATGATAAAGGAGTGAATGGGATCTAAACGGGAATTTAGGAAGGATTGTATCAAATTTAGCAAATAGTTTTCTCCTCTGTGTCCCTGTGTTTGCCAGGATGAGGTTGGTCCTTTACCCGAGGTATACTAAGGGAACTAACTTCTCAATGATAGCCGCTTCTCTAATGCCAGCACACCTCAGCAGTGAGGGGACAGAGACACAACTCCATGCTGCTGACCTTGGCAACTTGATGAATTCCCTGGAAATTGTAGGAACCTTGACTAAGGACAAACCAGGATTCACAGCTTCAATAATAAAAAGAATTTTGGGATTATACAGTTTATAAAGAAGAGTTGGAGACTTTTATTAAACATATTTTATTATGGACTTAATCATGAGACACACTCAGAATAAAGTAAGATACACAGGAGAGTACAAATGGGGGTTTCTAAAGGAGAGCAAAATGTACCTAGGTGTGGGAACAGTCTCCCCAAGGGAGAGGAACAACTGGTTGTGTGAGCATTAGCCATATGGTCAATTTTGGTGGCTCTTGGGTGTTTGCTTCTCCAGAGAAGAAGCTGTTTCTGCAGAGAATAATTGACTGAGTAAAACTGCAGTCGTGTGGAGACTTTGGGATTCTGCCGACCCTGATGCTAATGATCTTACCAGAAGCTAGCTTTAGTGTCTTGAATTCTGAGCCATGCCTTGCCCACTTCTATTACTGAAACCATAACAGTCCCACTCACAACAACAGTCTCTGCATAGGGAATGGGGTCAGCCCTCCTGCTTACAGAGGAAGTGAGACTTGGCCAGCCAGTTCTGTGTCAACTTAACACGAGCTAGAGTTATCTGAAAGTTGGGAAACTCAGTTGAGAAAATGCCTCCATAACATCAGACTGTAAGGTATTTTCTCAATGTCTGATATGGGTGGGCCCAGCCCACTGTGGGTGGGGCCATCCCAGAGCTGGTGGTCCTGGGAGCCAAAAGGAAGCAGGCTGAGCAATCCTTGAGGAGCAAGTCAGTAAGCAGCACCCTTCTGTGGCCTCTGCAGCAGCTCCTTCCTCCAGGTTCCTGCCCTGTTGAGTTCCTGTCCTGGCTTCCTTCAGTGATACTATGAGGTGAAATCCCTTTCCTCCCCAGATTGCTCTCCTTGTGGTTTCAGCAAGGCAGTGGTAACCCTGACCTAAACAGTTTAGGTCAGTACAGCCTTTGCTGTTACCTCAGACTTTGTGTGCTTCCAGAATCCATGTTCTTATCCACACAGACTTCTGGGATAAAATTCACCACTGTGTATAAAACTTTCCACTCAAAGATAAGGAATATGGGAAGAGGCAGACAGCACAAAATGGCTAAAACCAGGAACTAGCAGACCTGGACTGTCCACAGGAAAGCTGGGTCTTGATTCCCCCTGGTAAACAGAAAGAAGCCTGAAGCCAGGAGGAATCAGAAAGGGCCTAGGAAACTCTTTCAGGAGCTTTGTAAGCTGACAGGATTCTTGTGTGTGGGTTCAGCTGCCCTTCCTTCACATTCCTTTCCATTTTCCTGAACCCATACCACTCTGCCCTGGAAGGATTTCAGTGCTAATCATGCTCTCTGAGACTGCATGGACTCACTGGGCTGCTTCCAAGGGCACCACAGGAAGAATTTACAATTTATCACACACTGCTTTGTTCCTCTCTAAGAAAAAAGAAAGAACAGTGTGATATAGGGTAAAGGAAAGGTCTTAAGAGGTAATGACTGGTTTTCTGTGAAGGCTTTTCCTTAAACTGCCTTTTACAGAACAGCAGGGTCCCCACACTTCCCAGGGGCTCCTTAGAACATTTCTTTCTTTTCATTCTTCAGTTGGAGTTGAGGGAGGGTTGGGATGGCTCTGCCTCCACCTTCACTGTCCCTTCAGGGAGCCCAGCAGGAGGCTCTGCTCTCCAGAGTCACCAGAAATGGCAGGCATCACCAACACTGAGCCAGGAGATGGAGACAGGAATTCAGTGTGCTAGCTAGCTGGTGGCCCTAGAGTAAGTCTCCTGTCAAAAGCCTTAAGAGTGTGCTCTGCAACAGGACAAGCTTGGGAGCCACTTGATAAAGCAGAGAAACCTACTGGAGGAAGGAACCATGTCACCAGCGCTTCATGGATCCCTTTCCTCCACAACGGAAAGACACTGGCGAGAAACATAACTTTCTTCTATGAAAAGGCATTTTTTTAAAGGTTAACTAAAAGAAAAAATTAGACCAGCTTGCCTAGTGGAAATAAAATGCAAATCACATTTGTGATTTCAAATTTTCTAATAGTCATATATTTTAAAAATAATAGGTCAAAAGAAATGAGTGAAATTTGAGGAATACATCATGGTTCTAGTCAATACATTATCATTTAACATATAATCAGTATAAAGATGTTACCAATGATGTCATTAACACTGATGTATTTCGTATTAAGCTCTGTATTCTGATATGCATTTTACATATGTTGGCACAAAACAAAGCTCTTGCTTCCAAGGGGCTAAGAGTGAAATAAATGTGACCAGAAACGTGGATTCAACTTGCTGGATATAAGATGAAAGAGAGAGAGAGAGAGAGAGAGAGAGAGAGAGAGAGAGAGAGAGAGAGAGAGAGAGAGAGAGAGGGAGAGAGCAGCCAGAGGCATCTAGAAGAGTCCAGAGCAGAAAAAGAAAGCTGTAAACTGAACGTGGCCAACAGACTGGACAGGGCCAGACTCTCTGCAGGAGCACAGAGAACAGAGAAAAGAGGGAGAATAGCAGGGTTGTAAGGAATTTGACTGGCTGGGGGCAGGGAGCCTGTGAACTCAGGAGGCTGGGATGCTGGCATGGACTCTGAAATGTGCACTAGTACTGGGTACCTGTAACATTGAAGAAGCCTGGAGCTCCCACATGGTAATGAGAACCACAGGTAGCCATGTGTGCCTTCTGCTGGGTAAGGGGAACAGAAGCTGTTTCACAAGTTCCAGAGGAATGTGGACTCTTACCTAACTGCCACAGGCTGAGCTCATTGGACTGCCCCTTGGGATTCAGGGAACTGAAGTTTCCTTCAGACCTGACACCAGGGGAGTAGTTCTTTTATAATGATAAAACAAAAGACAGTCTTGAATCAATTTACTAAGTGAATTAATAGGGAAATTAGGTTAAATTGGCTAATACCCCAGAAGGGAAATCTCTGGTACAGGTTTCAGATGCTGTCAGATGACATTTGCACCTTTAGGGTTGTTGTGATCTAAGTTAGAACATCTCAAACATTTTACCTAATAGTCACAAGTATGAGGGCCCATGGCTTGCCAAAGAATGATACCCGGACTCAAATAGTATGAAAAGACATTGAGTGTTTTATTCTGCAGAAGTCCAGCATGTTGGAGTCCCCCATTAGCAAGTCAGAGACCACCAATGATCTTGCAGGCCTGATTTAAAGTACATTAGGGAATTCTGGGGTAGGTGACTGTACTGGCTGGTTTGCCTGTCAACTTGACACAAGCTGAAGTTATCACAGAGAAAGGAGAATCAGTTGAGGAAATGTCTCCATGAGACTAATATGCAGGGGAGTGATCTCAACTAGTGATCAAGGGGGGAGGATCCAGCCCAGTGTGGGTGGTGCTGTCCCTGGGCTGGAGTTCTTGGGTTCTATAAGAGAGCAAGCTGAGCAAGCCAGGGGAAGCAAGGCAGTAAGTACCATCCCTCCATGACCTCTGCACCAGCTCCTGTTTCCTGACCTGCTTGAGTTCCGGTCCTGGCTTCCTTTGGTGATGAACAGCAATGTGGAAGTGTGAGCTGAATAAACCCTTTCCTCCCCAGCTTGCTTCTTGGTCGTGGTGTTTGTGCAGGAGTAGGAACCTGACTAAGAGAGTGACCTCTATGTTAATGTGTCAGGTCCATCTCATCTGTATGAGAGTGTCAGGGCTGGAAACTTCTCAGGGAGGTCTGGAAACTGCTGCTGCCCCATTGTCCTTGCCTCAGGATAACTTCTGAGGCCTGGAATTGCTTGGAATTGCCCAGTTTGTGGAAACAGATATTTAGGCCTAGTCTCCTTAACTGCCAAGGTGAAGCCTGTCATGGAATCAGCCTATCTTTCTCAACAGTGATATCAGGGAACATATAGGTATTGATAACAAATAGCTATGAAGGGAACTAAATATAGGACAAGATCTAGAACATTTCATCTCTTTACAATTTCCAAGTTCTAATCAGACTGTGATCTTTAACACAGATATGGCTTCTGCTGAGAACTGCAGTTCACGTAGAAGACACCAAGGGCTCTACAGTGGCCCCTGTGGTGCTGAGACAGAGCAGAGAAAGATGCCGATTAAGGTCCTTGCAGGTGTGCAAGTCTAGAGACTGACCTTCCTCCCATCCACTCTTTGGGGCTTTTAATTGAGTTTGCAGAAACAAATCAACGATTGGCAGAAATAAAGGAACAGAATTACTAATGTGCAAGTAGACAGCTGTCACGCTGAGCATGAAACTCTGAGATGAGCCCTAACGATTGTGGCTTAAGGATTCTTTATGAGGAGGACAGAAGTGAGGCCACATCAATTTCAGAGGAGAAGTCAATGATTTATAGGGGACATGGGCCAGGCACATAGAAGTGACAGCATCTGGGAACACAGTCTGCCTGGGATCTATGGGCGTGAGCTCTCCTCTTGTCTCCTGCTTGTTACCCTTCAGGGAGTTCATCCTTAGGACCTTTACACAGATAAAGGAGCTTCAGGAATGATTCTTAGCTTTTATTTCAGGTTCAAAGGAGGACTGCAAGCCAGGGCAGTTAAGTTAATTAAAAAAGGAAAAAAAAACAAAAAAACAAAAAAAAAACCAAAAAAACAAAACAAAACCACCAGGCTTCACTTGGAAGTATTTGTGTTTTCTGAGTCCCAACACATTGCTTTACTCAGCTCTTAACAATAAGATCCAGGGTTTCTAGAAGCATGACGTGTAATTCCACATTTCTTCAGCTTTCTCTCAAGTAAATAGCAAACACCTTGAGAAAAGTGTCCTCTGTTAACCCAAGTCCTTAAGTCAATGTCTGGGCCCTGGGAGCTCTAACAAGTTTGGATCAATGACCACCAAATGTGTGTGTGTCTGTGCGTGTGTGTGTGTGTGTGTGTGTGTGTGTGTGTGTGTGTGTGTGTGTGTGTACATATACAACTAGCCACATTAGGAGCAAACCAAATAATGAGACCCACTGACTCATCCAGCCAAGTCCATCTTCAGGCTCCTGCACAGGATTAGGCTTGAATACAAAGTGGTCAGGATGTGGTCCATCCCACCCATTGTTGATCCTGGCACTGTCTCAGTGGCACTCTCTCCTTGTGAAATCTCTTTCCAGGGAACAAGTTCCTTCCTTTTCTTCTTCTTCTCTTTTCCCCAAGGAGACTCCTTGGAAAAATGCAATTCCTTGGAACCTCTATTCCCAGGGACAAAAGGCATCAGGATGTCTTTCCTTAGAACATCTGATGCTACCAGGGTGGTGATAATTTGCAGCCTGATTTGAATTATTCCCATGTTTGAAAGCAGTGTTTAGAATTTAGTGGGTGATTTATCTGTCTGTAGGGTTTATATAAATACTAATTACTAATCTTTCATATTATTTGTTTTTCTTTTAATTTTTCTAAGACAAGACCTGGAGTATCCATGACTGACCTTGAACTCCTGATCTTTCTACTTCTACTTCTGCCCAACTTCTGCGTGCTTGCAAGTATTATAATGTGTTTTTAGTATTACATGGCATGCATGTGGCACCAGGCCTGGCTAGTCTGCTAGTTTTTATGTTATTCTATTTTAAATGTCTTATTTTTGAAGTGATCTCCATACATTTGTATCCAACCATCTATACAACTCCAGGCAAAGGTGCACCCCATATAAAGAAGCCTATATATATATATATATATATGTATATATATATATATATATATATTAGATATAGAGATAGAGATAGAGATAGAGATAGAGATAGAGATAGAGATAGAGATAGAGATAGAGATAGAGATATATAGATATATATTTCTCCAAGAAAGACTTGCTCTGCTTTTCCTTCCTTCCATAGCCCAGGCTGACCTTGAACTCCCTATCTAAGCCTCTCATGTGCTGGGATTGTAGGTGGATGCCATCACTCCCAGTCTTGATAGTTTTACCTTGAAAAGTTCGGGTAAGTTTTTGAACTTTAATCTCTGTGTTTGTCTCACACCAGCCTTCTTGGGTTGGTTCAGAACACACTATCCAACACAGGACCCCTTAACATTAGTAAAAACAGCAGCATAAGAAATGAAATTCTCACCTTCCCTTCTTCCCTTCACAAACTATAACATCTAGGAAAATTTTCCTAGATTTCCCATTTTCCTTCCCCATAGCAGATAATATGACCCTCATTTAAGAGGCGACTTTCCTGTACTCAGGTGACAAGAGCACTCTACTCTTTTAATCTTAATCTCTTCCTTATACTAAAAAGCCATAGATTATGTAATTTATGAACAACAGATTAGGTAATTTAGCTCACAACTCTAAAGGTTGACCTCCAATGCTATTTCTCCATGACAGCCCACTCTTCCTTAAGACTGAGCACGAAACTGCACAAGTCGGGACTGGAGAGTTGGCTAAGTGGTTAAGAATGCTTGGTACAATTACAGAGGATGCAGGTCTGTAGGTTGATGGTATTATGCAGGTGAAGGCAGGCAAGGAAAAACAAGGCCTGTCATTGGACGAGAAGGAAGGGAAGTGGGAATTCTCTTTAGAAGTGAAGGAGAAGCAGGAAAGAAGGTGTCAGAGGGAGGGAAAGGACGTGGGAGAACATGGCACAGATGTTAAGATTCTTTTATGTGCATAGATACAGGTTATAGTGAATATTTCCAAGGGATGGGTATGTACAGGACTTTGTGATGTCTAGATGGGCAAATTATCTTATCAATTGGATCAGAGGTTATTATGTGATGTGTTCTTTCATGTGGTGACTTAATTGAGTTCAAGAGAAGGTGTGATGGGAGGAAGCACCAAGCCTGGCACGGAATTGGGATGTGTGTGCCTGGTGTGGAAACAACCTCCCTTGGGGACTTGATGGGTAGATAGATTGCTGCCGGTCTCAGAGAGTAGCCATCAGCAGTGTGAGATGGGAGGGAGCTTAGCAGGTGAGATATTTGCTGACTGAGATGAAAATATCCCACAGATGCCATGTGTGTTGATACTAGTGGGGAATAAAAAAAACATTTTTATTTTTTATAATAACACAGGTTTGTTACTCAGCACTCACATGGTGACTTCCAAACACCTTAACTCCAGTTTCAGGGACACAATACCCTCTGAAGACACTCTTCTTCAGAGAGCCCCACCACGACCACTCATCAAGGCTTGCTCGAATCTCCTATCTAAGGGGGACCAGCTTAATCCTGCTCTCCCAAATCTACTTCCTTCTCTATATTCCCAATGTTATCCAGTCTACTTCCCTCCACATGTCCCTGAACACTCCCCTCTCATATACCACACCCCTTCCCTCACTTAGAGGATAGCACATAATATGAACCTGATAAATATTTATTGACTGCATGAATTTCTGCTATGAAAAATGATGTATACTGTCAAAGCTTCTAAAATAGTTTAAAATATTTATTTTCTTCTCACACCTTCCATAAAAAAAACTTATGAGCAATTTTATTCAATTTCGTGGCATCATTACAGCAAAGTGCAATTTGATTCTTTGCAAATTTATGACGTCACTGTTTACTGAGGCACCTTGTCTTTTTTGACAAGGTGCCCTGATCTCTATGGTTTTCTCCTGTATGTTTAAGAAACTTTATTTAGGGCATTAGCCTGAGGGCAACAGAAAAGTGACAGAAATGTTCTTTGTCCTCATTGTTGAGTGCTGCAGCCACCCGGCAATGTGTGGTGACCAAATACTCAAATACTCCAATGTAGCACGAGCAAGTGAGAAGGCAAATTTTTTATATTATTTCACTGTGACAGGTTTGCATTTAAATGGCCGCATGGCTAATGGCTTATGTATGGGAGAGAGCAGCTCCATCCTTAAATACTGTATATAAGCTGTTTTCTTACCAAACTGGTCGACAATCTCCTTCTTAGTTATGTGCAAGGAGACCAATTAAATCACCTCATATCTTGAATATGGGAAGGGTTTGCAGAAGAAATGACTGGTTAAGAATAAAAATTTCAGAAAACATAAAGTTTTTAATTAATCTAAGATGGTCAGTCCTCTGGAGCAAGGCAGGGCAGATCCCCAACTCTTCCTCTCTTCACTGCCAACCACAGCAACGACAATAAATAATACCCATGCTCCTCTGCAAGCATGGTCATCATCAGTCTCATGGGCACAGCCCCCAAAATTGTCATCATCCTATTTCCCAGATGCAGAATCTGAGGTTCCAAGAGCACTACTTCCCAACTGCAGACCCAAGACGCTAAAAGTTTATGTGTTCCCAGGGACAGGCCGCATGTGCCATATCACTTCCCTTCCCACACCAAGATCCCAGATATTCTTAAAATAGATGAAAGATCATTTAAGAGCATCTCTTGCCAGCACTGCTTCTTGTACACATCAATGCTGTACAGACACAAAAGACTAGGTGGATTCACATCACAAAGCAAAGTTGACTTCCAAGTCATTCATTAAATTATTGAGCTTCTTAATAAAAGGAAGTGTGAGCAGGGGCATTGGAGACTCTAATTGTGCAGCACAAACACTCCCACCCACATGCCACCCCCTCAATATGATTCTGTGAAGGGGGCACAGAGGATATCCATAGCCTTCATTTCACTCGGCTCTTGCTAAAACTGTGAACATACTAAGTCATCACTGTAGTTCATAGCAACAAGGAATCCAGCCCACCCCATCGGGCTCTCCTCTGCCCGTGGGGGAGCCCAGCACTTCCTAATTCCACATTAATGAAGAGCAGAGTCCGTCCTTGTTTCTATCTTGAATTTCATTTCCACAATAATTTGAAAAGCATGCGGAATGGGGCCCACGTGAGGAAATGTAAACAGTGCTCTGTTACCACAGCTCTGAAAGATGTGTTCTTCCAACAATGTAGGTGACTACTGTACCCAAGCCTCAGGGCCATGTCCTTGACCTGGTTACTCCCTGAACTAACACATGCATAAGAAATCCTTTTTCAAAGGTGACTCCCTGAGTGTTCTCTAACCTGCACACGTGCTACTGGAGAAATGGCCAGAGGAAACTTACCAATACCTACGACCTTTAAGTTGTCCTTCGAGTGTATATGTGTTGTTCCCTAGTCTAGACATTCTGACTCTGTCCTACACTTTCCTACATGACAGTGGCTACTCTCCATCTTCCTCACTCTCTTTCCCTATCTGTGCCTTCAGCCATTGGCGTGTTTTTCAGAGAAAACAGAAATGGTCAGAAAAGAAGCTTTGGAAACTCCCTCGGGCAAGTGTCCCAAGGACCCTGTGTCCCCATCTGTGAACGGTGCTGCCTTTATCTGAAGCCATTTCTTTCTCTTCTGTTAAACTTCCAGCCCATGAGTGCCAGTGTTAGTCTTGTGTTTGTCAGACTTGCTGGTGGGACAAACTATCTGTTAGAAATTACATAAGGGAGGGAAATCTTTTGCTTTTGTTTCCTTGCTTGTGGTTTCAGTCCAGGTCAGCTGGTTCCTGTGGAGAGGAAGCTAGGTTGGGAGGAAAGCTTCAGTAGAGGAACAGCCAATTAACATGGGGGCCAGGAACCAGAGTGTAATCTTGACCTATCTCCCAACATCCTTTATTTCACTTGGAACCCACAGCCTGTTGAGTGCCACCCACATCCATGGTGAGCTAATCCTCTCTAAGACAGCATCCCAGCCACTCAGAGGCATCTTCACTAATCTCCTAGGTGCTTAATACAATCAATTCTGCAAGCAAGAGCAGTCATCACAATTCCCATTTTAAACATTATGTGCTACCTATCTTCTTATACAAACAAACACCTCTGTCAACCCCACTGCCACAGCTAATACCCCACCTTCTCCAATCTTTTAGAGCAGAACTCCCTGGAAGATCCCTTTCTGTGTCCTATCCCCCTTTTGCATTCTCAGTTGACTCACTGTGTAACCAACTGCTTTTGTTCAAATTGGCAGTGACTGCTACATCCCTAAATCCAGTGGCTGTTAGTCCTGATGTCTGTTTTCATACTGGCCGCTCCATCGTCTTGTATCTGCTCTCCATTTGGTCTTCAGGAACCCTGCTTTGCTGAGGACTCCGCAGTCTCCCCACTGTTCTCCCCTGGAGTGAGGAACCACACAGACCCTTGTTCCTCATCTCCTCTCTTCTCCCATTCCCATGCATTTTCATGGCTTTAGCTGCCTGCTGGCATGCTGACCTGTGTGATCCAAAGGCACTGTCCCCAGACGCATAGCCAGTTGTTCATTTCCCCTGGGAACTCCAGTGTCTGGTAGATCTCTCAAAACTTAGCTTGTCCCAAACTAGCCAGAGCCATTCCTGAACCTTGATGGACCCAGTCTTCTACTTCTGAGTCCATGGCAAGTCCAGCCTCCTGTTTGCCAGGTCAAAGTCTTACCTGACTCCCCACTCCTTCTTCCTCTCATGTCCCAGGCAGTGCACCACGGTCCACAGTGTGTGTGACCCAAGTGTGCTGAGCCTCCGTCCACTTTTCACCTTCTCTGCTCTTGCTCAGCCCCACCAGGTCCTCATAGCTGACCTCAGCTGGGATGGCTTCCTGAGTAGTCTCCCTGCTCCTTGCGTTGCTCCATAGTAGTCGATTACAACAGCCAAAGTAGCTCCTGTAAAATGTCAGTGAGAGAGTGTTCCTTGAAATGTCATTTGCCTTAGTGTAAAAGCTGGAGTCTTGGGTGATGGGGAGATGGCTCAGCAGTTAAGAGCGTTTGTGACTCTTCCAGGTGACCCAGGTTGGTGTTAAGGTCAGGTGGCTCTCAACTGTCTGTAACTCCGACTGCAGGTGATTGGATGCCTCTGCCTTCCAGGAACCTGCACTAACAGGCATGGATCCACATAGACATGAGACATAACCAGAAATGAAATAAATGTTCAAAAAGATCCAAGCCCCATTATCTTCCCCCCAAACCTCCCACCCAATCCACAGGCTTGCTCTACTGCACTGAGCTCCTTCATGTCTTCTGCACTGAGGGTCTCTAGAAGGCTCTAATGCATGGCGAGTGCGTAGGCCAGATTGATAAAGACAGCCCACAGCGCACAGGGCAGTCCTCTCTATGAAGAATTACCAGATCTGAAAGTTCAGAGTCAGGCAGAGACTCCATATAAACTGAGGCATAGACAAGAACTCCAGGCTAAGTTGGAGCCTTGTGGAAGTTGACTGGATGGCTATTCCTGCTTCTGATGTCATAGTGAAAGTATTCAGCTGCTGGAGGAAACACCTTTGTCACAGAGCTGGCCATGCAACCCACTCCTATTGGAGATACTGGGAAGGATCTAGCTGCAGGCATTTTTTCAACAGCTCAGCCCACGTCAGCACACAGGAACAGAATAAAAAGGGGATTAGGCTTGCTGTCCTTGCTCCCCCTTACTCTGATGAGACCCCAGCCTATGGGATGGTGCAGCTCACACTCAGGTGGACCGTCCTGTGTCAGCAAATCCTCTGAAAATGCCCTCACAGACCGAGCGGTGGGTGTAGCAGAAACAAAAGATTGCAGGTGTTTTACATGGAGATAAACTTCTAAGAGCTAATACCCTACTTTTACTCAGCTCTCTAGGATCTCAACCTTCAAACCACATAAATTCAGCAGCAAAATAGTACATTCTGAGGTTGAACTTTCTCCTCTGCAGGAAGAAGAGAGGAACCTGGCAGCTGGTTTGGTCCAAGCATGGTGGCTTTCCCTGTGCTCTGCTGGAGGCATAAACTCCTTGAACTAAAAATAGCCAAGAAAACAACTATAATTGCTTCCTTGCTTCCTACAAAGGATTGAACAAAAGTGCTCAGGCCCTCCTGGGCGATCATAAAGAAGTTTTAAAATTTCAAATTACACTAAATAGGTAAGTAAGTGGGCAAAGCTTCAATTTTTGCCAGGTTCGTTTTTCTAGGATAATAATATTCTCTGGGGGCTGGAGAGATGGTTGAGAGCACTGGCTGCTCTTCCAGAGGTCCTGAGTTCAACTCTCAGCAAGCACTTGGTGGCTCAGGAACATCTGTCTGTGAGGGGATCTGGTGCCCTCTTCTGGCATCCCCGTGTACATGCAGCAGAGCACTCATTAACTAAACAGGCAAACAAATAAAATTTTAAACAATCTGAGGTTATTCTGTTCCTTAAAACCAGAAGACCTTTGCTAACTCATGAAATTCTGTGTGAGAAAAACACAGGCTCTGTTGCTAGGGACTTTTATACAAATGCCACTCCCAGGAAGGAAATTTGAGAGTGGCTCTCCCCAGGAGAGAGTGAGGTGGGCAGAAAACACCATAACATCTATTTAAAAGAGAGTCTATTGTGAGAAGTGCTGATATATTTTCAAACACTTTAATTTGGTCCTTAAAATAATCATATGAAGTATACAAACCACATGCTATACTCTTTTTCAAGCTCTCTGTGTATATGTGTGTGTACATATCTGTGTGTGTGTACATGTGTGCCTGTGTGTCTGTGTGTGTGTGTGTGCGTGTTCGTATGCTCAAACATGTGCACCTGTGCATACATGTGCACTGGTTCAAGTGCTCCTGTTTGAGCATATATCACATATATGCAGGTACCCACACAGGACGGAAGAGGGTACTGGGTCTTCTGGAAATGGAATGGTTTTGAGCCGTCTGATTTGTGTGCTAGGAACTGAACTCAGGTCCTCTGTAAAATCAGCAAGTACTCTCAACTCCGGAGGCAGTGCCCCACATCCCTGCTTCTATTTGTAAAATTTTTTTTTTTTGAAAACCTGGTCTTCCAACACAACATCAGAAATATTCCAATACTGCTCTTCGCAGAATTCTATTCACCTTCAACCAAGCAGCCAGGCTTAGCACATGGCTCACCCAACCACAGAGCTCAAAGTTGTTTCCAGAGGTCCCCATGCTACAGCAGCTTGGCTCTTTCCACTTGGAATCTGGGCACTGAAGCATATTCTCCAGCCCAATCAACAAAGGCACGGACTCAGAACAAGAGAGCGACTGACAAAATACTTGAGTGACCCTAAGTGCTTGGAGATATCTGATGGTCAGAGAGGGCGGCAAAGGGAAACATAATGCTGGTTAACAATAAAAGTTCTCCTGCTTCAGAACCGATGGTTTCCAGAAACTTTGCTTCAACTGAGCCTGTTTCTTCATCCATCACAGGGTTACCCTGTAGGGTTAGGTACTTCAGACATCATGGTGGCACATGGTGCATTTCAATATAGAAAGCCTCATAAGTCACTTTTAGGAGACGCCAGAGAAGACAGCAAGGAAGTACAGCCCTCTCTTGCTTCTCACAGAGGCAGAACAGGCAGCCTCTGTCCTTCACTGTGCTACGGGTGTTGGGGCCCTGCTTCCAGGTGGGAGATAAACTCAGAGAGACTCCATAATTTATGGCTTTAAGTATGAAAAGAGATGCAAGTGAATTCAAATTAAGTAATTGTATCAATTATTTTAAGTGTTTGTTTGGTTTTCATTATATTTAGGAACCTTCGAAATCCTCTCACTTAATACTTATCTCAAAAACAAGACTCCTAAAATGATTTAGTAGGTGAAGGCCAGTGTTGGCCACAGGCATATGACAACTTGAGTTTAATTCCCTAAGATCCACACGGTAGGAGACCAGAGCTGATTCTAACAAGTTATCTTCTGTCCTCCTTGTGCCTATGTGCTCCCCTCCCCCACACAAAATAGCTACATTAAAATGAAATAACAAAAAAAACAACCTCAAAAATAACTTCCCAGAATTCACACATGCACGTGAGCACACACCCAGACACACACATACCCAACCTGCTGATCTCACTTAGTGCTTTTTATATATACATTTGTCCAGGGCTGACTTGACTGAGCACTGGATAAAAGCAAGACATTCCCTCTCCCCTCCCCTTCTCGTGTTCAGATAATTGCTCTGGACTCTGAAGGACCCTACCACTCACTCACAGGTGGTGAGCTCTAGACTTTATTCCTGCTTTGAGGTAAACAGTGACATTCCAACATGAATGGCAAAGAGGGAATCTCTCAGAATCCTCTTCACAGACAGCCATGGCCAACAAGTCCTTGACTTTGGATCTCTAAAACTCAGGCAACCCTTTATTAGCACACATGCCGTGGGTGTCTTAGAGTCCACTGAGCAACTCAACTAGGGAACATCTTCTGCTAGTTGCTGTTCAGTCATGATGGCGGGCCTACTTTGCTCTGTAGTGCTATGTTAAACACCATGTAAACTCTGGGAGGAGGGATTTATTTGACGCACAGGTCTGATCATTGAGGGAAGCCAAGCAGGCATTCAGGCAGGAGCAGAGGTGGGGACTGTGGAGGAGTGCTGCTTGCTGGCTTCTCTCCAGGGTCACATTCAGCTGCCTTCCTTATACCTCCCAGAACCACAGGCCCAGGTACTTCACTGCCCAGAGCGGACAGGGGCCTCTCACACCAGTCAACAATCAAGACAATCTACCGAGACATTCCTACAGGCCAGGAAGATGGAAACATTTCCTCAACTGATGTTCCTGCTTCCAGACAACTCTAGTTTGTATCAAGTTGGCAAAAATAGCACAGGGAGTTTAGATGGCCAGCCATGGGGGCAGGGTGTGGGACAGAGAAGAGCTATTCTCTGCCTTGGAAATAGTGGCTCCAAATACTTGGCAGATTACTTGACAGGCAACAACACAAAAGGCCACGTCTTCTTAGCATATCTCACTGGTGGGGCTACTGAGATGGCTCAGGAAGTAAAGGCACTTGTCATCAGGCCTGACAGCCTGAGTTCCATTCCCAGATTCTGTATGGCAGAAGGTGAGAATGACTTCTTCAACATTCTTCTAACATCTACATTGTGTGCTCTGGCACATGCATGTACACACAAATGTGTGCCTGTGTGCTCACTACCCCCACACACATATAAAAATCAACAATAATAAAATTCAGCCCAATCCCCCAAAGGAAAACTCATCCTAACAGGAGTCTTAGAACTCAGAGTTTTGAGAGGTAAATTGGAGAGAGCCTCATCTCTAGAAAGGGAGCTCAACAAACACACATGACTTACAGGTTTCTAACTCATCTTCTCTCCTCAAGTTTAAACAGAAATTTCCAAGCCCTGGCTCAGTTCTTCTTGTGTTCAAGATAATATACTAGCAAGAATCAGAGCCATGGGGCTAACATCATTCCTTTTCCAAATAAGAAATACAGTAATAACTAACTTTCTACAGAAGCAAATAATACAGTAGGAATTGAAGCAAAATCATTTTACAGTAAATTATACACGAAATCTTTAAAAATTAAAACAAACTTTTCAAGGAGATCTCACACTTGTGGTAGTATAATGAACCACATTACTGAACCATAAACTCTGGGGCTCACTAGCAACACCATGGCCACCAGCCCTGTGGCTGCCCAGTACTTGCAATGTGGCTACTTCAGAGTGAGCTATGCTGGAAGAATAAATATGTCTCATATTCCAAGTATTTAGCACAACAGAAGAAATAAATACCGAAATAGTTTTATGGCTCCATGTTGAACTAATGTTTAGGATAAATTGGTTTAAGTAAATGACATTACTGAATTCAATTCCACTTGCTGCTTCTTGCTGTTTTAATGGTGATTCAAACATTGAAGAAGAAAGTCTCTTAGCAGCGGTCCACAGAACTTTCTCAAACTGAGCAGAACTTTGGAGTAGAAGGTAAAAGATTACAGAAAACACCTGTGGAGATGGTGCAGCACGGAATGTTCTTGGGAACATCAGGCTACTTGGGGATAGATTATCCGATGAAACGAATAGCAACCATGGGATTTGGGTTTGTGCGTGCATGCGTGCATGCGTGCCTGTGTGCGTGCGTGTGTATGTTTGGTACTTAAGAAATTGAGGAGTCGCCTTTTTTTCCTGCTAAATACTATCAGCCCCTGGCTAAACCTTAGCCTTCTGTGGAACTGAGTTTGTGAGGTAAGGGACCCAAAGCACAAAAGTCTCTTCTGAGGTTAGTGTCATATTGCGATCTCTTCCAGTTCCAAGTAAGATCAGCAGCCAGACTGTGTTCCAGACAACAACCCCAAAGTGGAATTGGGTTACAGGAAACCATGCTCGTTTCTTTCTTTGCTTTATGCCTTTGTGGAGCTGACTTCCACACACTGAGCAGCCACTACCAAGGACATTGCTTGCTCGAGGGAGAGCAAGGAAAGCACATGCTATATCTGTATTCTCATCGCTCAGGAATGACACACACTTCACTGGTCTAAACAAACCAGACCATGCTGGCCATGATTATAGGACACATGTGTGATGCTCTCATGGGGAGATGATCTTCCACAGACCCATCAAGCTCCACAAACTCATGGGTCTTATACAGCTTCTGGTGGCCAAGCCATGGCAGCCCCCTCAGTGAAATATGTGAGAGCTTTTGAACATGGTCCACTGGAACCCTTGTCTTGATCAGAGTTATCTCATTCCACCGACTCTGTTGCCCTAGCTTTAAATCTCCGGTGTAGAGACTGGATCTCAGACTCTCTTTTGTAGAAACCCATGGACTCCTTATGCAACCGTGTTTACTGTTGTGTATTCAGGGTTCTCCTGGCTGCCTGTTCTACAGTGATCCTCAGTCTGTTCAGAGAGCCATCTAAGCAACAGCTTGTGAGGTTCCAAGGGTGGTCAAGTCAACAGGCTGCTGACGTCTGAGCTACTATTTCCCCTGCATCTCTGTGTAGTAATGTTGAAGACTTATAGAATGAGTGACACACTTGAATAGAAGCTTTGAACGAGTCTAGCCTGGTGCCATAAGCCCATAACCCTACACACGAGGATCCCAGGTTCAAGGCCTGCATAGGCTGTAGAGTGAGTTCAAAGGACAACTTAGCGGTGATAAATATTAGTCCTCTTGGTAGGTAGATAGTGAGGAAAAGAGAGCCCTGGGTGGATTTATTCTCACAGGCATGTCCTAAAATGGCCAGAAATGGTGTCCACTTCTTGATTTCTTCCTCACCGAGATTCACAAGTGCGTGCTCTTTCTACAAAGGACTCTGAGGGCAGGTGTGTCCTAGGCATGGGTTTTATGTCACAGGCTGTATACCAACCAGCCCTTCCACATCCAAACAAGTCAGGAGGACCTACAGGGCACTCCTGTCTCTTCCCAAGTCTCTTTCACACCAGTGGGGAAAAAGCCTCCCTCAGGAAAGATGGCTTCTTGATTTGCATCTGTCCTCTGCTGAGGAGTCTGATCTCTTGCTTACTTCTATCTTAATTAAACTCAGGCTGTACAAACCTTCTTTATTGCCTTTAAAAGAGGGCTGGCTCCAGCATGAGATCACTTTGCTTGCACGTCCCAGTCCCTAAATTCAATCTGTACTCATCCCACTCAGTGCGAAGGAATCCAGTAACAGGTGACAAGAAATAGCACACTGGCAGCCGGCCGCGAAGTGGGCACAGGAGGACATGCAGGGCTGCTCAGCCGTCCACCTGACAGGCGACCATGTCGGACATCAGCGACGGGTTCAGGAGCTTCCTCACCATCAGGCACTACTGGTTTGCTGCCACAGTCACGGTCCCCTTGATGGGCAAGCTTGCTATTATCAGCCCGGCCTAATTCTTCCTCTGGCCCGAAGCCTTCCTCTATTGCTTCCAGATATGGAGGCCGTTCACTGCCGCCTTTTATTTCCCAGTGGGGCCCAGAACTGGATTTCTTTATTTGGTCAATTTAAATTTCTTATATCAGTATTCTACACGGCTTGAGGCAGGAGCTTTTGACAGGAGGCCAGCAGACTATTTATTCATGCTTCTCTTCAACTGGATCTGCATTACTATTACTGGCTTAGCCATGGATATGCAGTTGCTGATGATTCCTCAAATCATGTCAGTACTTTACATCTGGGCCCAACTGAACAGAGACCTGATTCTATCATTTTGGTTTGGAACACGATTTAAGGCCTGTTACTTACCTTGGGTTATCCTCGGATTCAACTATATCATTGGAGGCTCGGTCATCAATGAGCTCATTGGAAACCTTGTCGGACATCTTCATTTCTTCCTGATGTTCAGATACCCAATGGATTTGAGAGGAAGGTATTTCCTGTCCACACCTCAGTTTTTGTACCACTGGGTACCCAGCAGGAGAGGAGGGGTGTCGGGGTTTGGTGTGCGCCCTGCAAGCATGAGGCGAGCTGCTGATCAGAATGGCGGAGGCAGGAGACACAACTGGGGCCAGGGCTTCCGACTTGGAGAGCGGTGAGGAGCGGCCCTGGCCTGCTCACCAGCCATGCTAAGCAGATGACAGTCTCCTCCCAGTGCTGGACACGCTTAATGGCCGAGCTCTTGCTGCCGCTGATGGACCTGACCCACGCTGAATGTAGTCCTTTGGTACAAGACACATTTTTAAATCCCAAAGGAAAATACAAGTTCCTCAAGTTCATGATTCTCATTGAAGTCCTTTCTGCTGTGAAGAACAAATGTCAGCTGTGCAGAGTTCAGAACTGACTCATGTTGTGGTGCCTTCTCCTCTCCCCTTCCATATGCATAAATGAAGTGGGCAAGCGGGGCTGATGAGCCAAATCCTGTCAGAGGGCCCTCTCCTCTCTCATGTCCCCGGAGCTGCAGCTAGCATTGTCCACAGAAGGATTTTGCCTTTGACAAACTTACTGACTTGCAAAAGCTTGGTCACAAAGAGCTGGCTCACACATGGTCCTTGGCCATCACTGCAGGACTGTGACGATAGGGAGAAGACTGGAGCAGCAGAGGAAGAACTTTCTCCGCTGTGGGGCCTCATCAGCCTGTCAGCAGTGCCGCCATTGCTGCCTTTCACGTATTTATACACAAAGGACCTCTGAGTCAGTGAGGACCCGGACTGGGAGTAAAGAGGGTTAGGACTTGTTGCTCCGCCCTCCTATCCCTCTGAGCTGAGCGATGAAAACCATAGTGGAGTTGCTCCTGACACAGGGGATGAGTTTAAACGTGGTCCCTTGTGTTTCTTCATGGGGTGAACTGTCCTTGTGTGCCCAGAGCAGCTGTACTGTGCTGTGCTGTGTTAGGAGGTTCCTGATCACATGGCCAGACAGACACACGTCCCTGGAGGCACTGATTCCATTTGGTCCTCATTGCGGATGTGTGTTCACTCAGTTGGTGGAGGAGAGAGGTTCAGACTCTAAATTTTTAATTAATTGTTTTTTGGACCATGCCTTTTCTGGTCAAGTGTTTATGATAATGCTAAGTGAAGTGCCTCTTCAGATGGGTGTCAGTCAGTTTTTAAGGCTAATGGAGGCACATCTGAACAGGTCGCTCATAATTAGAGGTTCCAATAGCTTTAGGATCATTTGCATTTGAAGGTCTTCATTACCTTGGGTCATGCATGTATACACTTTGTGAATCAGACCTGCTCACTTTTTAGAGGTGGGCTTTTGCTAGCAGAGCTCAGCTTATCACTAAATAAAGTGTTCTGAAGGCTCCAGGGCTTTATACAGTTACTTTATGCTTTTATTCTGGAATCAGGCTGCTGGCTGCAGTGGGACGGGGCCAGTATGCTCTGAAGGCTTTTGATACTTTGGTTTTTCCCTTGAGGAAATGTGCCCAAACAGGGTGACTTACCCTTCTCTGCTCACTAAAACTGTGATGTGTATTATTTTAGGAAGTGGGAGTTTGAAAAAGAGCTCCCCCTTTCTCATGTGACCCTCTCCATATTTAATTTATATGATGAACTATTGAGTGGAGAGAGGCTGATCCTGAACCACCTGGTTCTCCTGCTGACCTGAGGCTGTGATAAAGGTGTGTCTGTCAGGTTCAGGAAGGACTGCCATTTGTGTGAGCAGGAGATTGTGCTTCGTCCTGGTACCAGGCTGGCCCCTGAGAGCACTGGCTTTTCTAAGGATCTGCAAGCACAGAGAGCTTTTCTGTACAGGGAAAATGGTCATAAGATTCTTCCTCCTGGACAGGATTGGGAAGCTGATAATTTTATTACCTTGCCTGGATTACTAGTCCTTCCAAGATAGTTTCACCAAAGTGAGCTGTTTGAGTGTTGACTTCACAAGGTAAGAATTTACAGTGGGTTCTCTTTATGAATGTGAAAAAAAAAACCCTTATTTTGTACAGACAGCTTTCCTTTTTGTAACTAATCCTTTTTACTGGTAAACATTGTAAATTAAAATGTGCAACTTGAAGGCTGTCTGTGTTAAGTTTCCATACCTCTGCTATGGAGTGTTCACGATGTAATTTATGTTATTTTCTTCACTGGATTGGTTTTATGTGACCGCCAGTAGTTTTTGACTAGCAGGACAGCAGGCATTTTTGTTTGTGATTGGTATTCATGTATTAGAGAATGTCTGAATTCCTGGAAGAAATTGGTACTGAGTTTTCCTCTGTGTGCGCATGCACGTGCTTGAGGGGCTGTGGGGGTGCAGGGGGTTGGGGGGGGGAGATGGTGTGTGAGTGCCTGTGTGTCAGAGAGAAAACGGCTGAGCGTGCGCGAGTTGGGTTTTGGTAACTAGCCTAGACTGTCTGCAAACTTGGAATCTTCTTGCCTCAGCCCTTCAGGTTCCGGAATTAGGCATATTCCACCAAATTGGCTTGGTTTTATTTAATGAAGCAGGGTGTTTACAGGTTTTAAATTAGGAGTAGAGCCGACAGTGCTATGCTTTATAGCATTTCTGTAGCTTTCACCCATGAGTGTGAGTTTTGGAACTCTGGAGTTAGATTAACCATTTCTTTATTTAAGAACACCAGACAAGAACACACATGCCAAGTTTTTGTTAAAGGGAAGCCGTTTGAGTATGGCTTCCTGGCCTTGTGATGCATTCATTCCAAGATAGGTCAACACCAGGAAGCAGAGCTGTGCACCTTTGTCTTAGTAGAGAAATAAGGGGATGATAAGAAAAAGACAGGACATTGCAGTCTCCGGGTAGGTGAGCTTCCGTTTGGATAGCTAATAATGGGCAGTGTCTTCACTGCCAACTGTATGTGAGGTCCCTTGCCGTTTTACGTTTTCAGTAGCAACAGTACTGGATAATGAAACTTGCTCGCCCTTGGGGAAAGGCACAGGTCTTTTTGGACTTCTTGCAGGTAGTGTCTTAGAGGCCTGGCTTAGGCAAGCTTGCTTGCTTTATCTGCTGGATTTATTTGCTTTCCAGAGTGGCTCTGGATTGGGATTGGGGTGACAACAGGGTACGTGCCCAAATTGGTTGTTATGTTTGCTCCTATATGTCCTGACATATTAACGTCTGGATTCAGGTGTATTCCATTTTGAATATTTTAAGACTCTGTAGTTTCCTTTCTGCTTCATGATGAGAATCATTTGGGATCAGAGGGGAGAAATTGTCTTGTCATGCCCTTTCTATGTGTTTTTAAACTTCCTGGTCATTTAGTTGGCTTTGGGAACCCATGTTTAAACCAACTTTCTTTTCTTTTATTAAATGTATTATTTTGACAATTTAAAAAAAAGAAATAGCATACTGGCAATATTCTGCTTATATATTTCTATCAAAAACTCTCATATTTTATGATTGTTGTATCAGTTAAAATTGCATATATTTGTAAATAAAAACTTTAGAATAACCTAAAAATTATGCCTCAACAAGATATTTAAAAAAGAGCTTTGTTTACTTTCATGTATGAGAAACTTCACACTAAGCAGAGCTAGGACAAAATTAAGCTCAATGACCCCATTAAAGACACAGGCTCTTCTTCTTTTTCTCTCTTTTTCTTAAACAACAAAAGTGACCAAAAAACATACGGTAAAATAAAAACAAGAGCTATCACATCAAATTTGGACACAGCAAAACAAAAGAAGAAAAAGAGCCCAAGAGAAGGCACAAGAATCAGAGACCCATGAGTTCACACACTCAGCTTCAGTAAAAGGCTGAACCGAAAGCTGTAACATATGCAGCAGACCTGGTGCAGACCTGCTATAGCCCGTGTCTGCTGTTTCAGTGTCTGTGAACTCATATGAGCTCCGAGGGGAGGGGTTTGGTGGGGATGTCCCATTTAGAGATGTGTGCGTCAGGTTTCTCCCTCTACACAATGTCTGGCTGTGGCTCACTGCATCACTTCCATCCACCACAGGAGGCTGCTTCTCTGATGATGACTGAATAAGGCACTCACCTGTAAGAATAGCAGGATGTCATCAGGAGTCATTTCATTGGCTTTTTATTTGGTTGGTTGGTTTTGTTTTTTCAGATCAGAACTATTTGCTTTCATCCCAAGTCCCTGGGATATCTGGCCTGGTTCTTGGTTACCAAGGCACTGCTGGGTATGGACTCTGCTTCATGGAGTGGGTCAGTGGATCAAATAAGTATTGCTTGGCTGCTCTCACAGGCTTTATTCTACCATTGTCCTAGCATATTCTGCACACAGAACAGAATCGTAGATCAGGTTTGTGGCTGGGTTGGTGTTTATGTTTCCCTTTTGGTAGCCAGAAGAGTATCTTCCTGTACTGTCTCCATATTTATCATGTTGTACACACGTCATTTTCAGCAATCAGGACTTGATGTGCAGAATAACCTGCTGTCTTGGAGACAGCCTGGGTTGTTTGGGGATTTCCATAGAAACAGCCTGGGTTGTTGGGGATTTCCATAGGACCCCTTTGGCCAACAATCAATTGGATGAAACCCAATCCCAGCTCTAATAGGATCATTTGGGCCACTTGGGGATTTGTCTCCCCCATTACTTGAACACTTCATTAGGATCACCTTTGGATATTTTAGGAACTTTCCACTGCATTAGGTTTCCATACTGCTCCTCGAATGCTCGACTCCAGCAGTCTCTTTCTGCCTTCTCCCCCTCAATGCCGTCTTTCCTCCCCGTCCCAGTTCATTCTCATTCATGTCCACATTCAACTTCAGTTGGCCCACAGAACCTATTCACTTTCCCCCTCCGGAGAGATCAGTGAGGCTACAGTTGCTTAAGTCTTCTGTCATCATAAAATGTGATTTTTAAATCCAAATCTTGCTTTTCCGGGGAATTTGGAGATCCAGTATTTTCTTTGCTCAGAGAACTGGGCTCTGATGGTGCCAAGTGGTCTTGGTTGCTGTTGCTTAGGTTCCTGTACTAGCCTCTCTCCATCAGGTTGGCTCTGGGGTTGTCCTGTCTGGCTGTCTCTGACAGTGGCTTGACCCTCCTGTAGGCCTGTGTCAGCACTCCTGTAAACTTGCTTTCTTTCAGCCGGATACGTGAACATAGGGTGCTCCTGAGTTGGTGTGACCTGAATCCTCCTGGCACAGAACAGGAGGTCACACCTCTGCTCTCAACTCTGTCGTCACACCTGGTGACTGGATTTCAGCTCTGGGCCCAGGCACTGGAAGTGTCCCGCCCCTGACTGCTCCCAGGTCCCTTCACCCAGAGGGCACAGATGGCACTAGGCAATTTCCTCTTGTGTCAGGAATATGGGCAGAAAATAGTTGTGTCCTCTGACTCTCAGGATTGACTGCACTTCTGAGGGTCCAGCTCTCTACCCCACAGGATTTGGGTGCAGGGAGCTGTGGGACTGATTCAGATCAGTTCTGGACATAGGCAGAAGCCAGCAGCTTCCTAACACTGACTACTCTTGTATTCCTGTTTCCAGAGGATACAGAGGCAATATCCAGATGCTTCTTTACAATGTCTCCAAGGTCCCCAACAGAGAAAGCAGCCTATTGTCAAAGGCAGAAACTTTATTATTGATCTTTTGGTCCAGAATGTCCTTAGCCTTCATCGAGGATACAGTAGTCAAACTCTTTCTTAGTAAAGCTGATCACGGTTCTCAATGTGCCTAGAAAACCTAGAGATGGAATTAAATTATCGCCAGCTCTCACAAGGTCACCGTGTCCAAGAGCTCTGAATGTTGTCTCCTCGGAGTGGTAGAAACACTCCCAGCACAGGGACACTGCTGGCTGGACCCATGGAGAAGCCAATACCATATCCTGAGGAGCACCTGGCCCTCTGCATCCAACTGCACTGTCAGCAGCCTCTTAGAGTCCTCCGCAGACCCAGACCTGAGGTGACTCCTAGCTGCTGGCTGAGGAGTGATGGGGGCAATGGCTACAGGGACTGATCCCAAGGCAACTCTTTTAAGGACAACATTTAATTGGGACTGGCTTGCAGGTTCAGAGGGTCAGTCTATTATCATCAAGGAGGGAACATGGTGATACACAGGCAGGCATGGTACAGGAGAAGCTGAGAGTTGCACATCTTCATCTGAAGGCTGCTAGCAGAATACTGGCTTCCGGGCAGCTAGAATGAGAATCTTATAACCCAAGCACACAGTGACAAACCTATTCCAACAGGGTCACACCTTCTAATGCTGACAGTCCCTTGGCCAAGCATATACAAACCATCACACCCATCTCAGGCCTAAGTCTCTTTACTACTGTAGCTGAGCTGCCTGAGTTTCCTTGAGGCTAGACACTATAGTCACTGGCTTTAACACCTCAGCAGGGGACAGAAGAAAGTAGCCTTTATTCTCTGTCTGCAGGAACTGAGCAGCTCTAACTCCCTGTTGCTTGTTAAAGGCTCAGGAAAAGGGACACCTTGAGAAGTGATTTTAACCTTTATTTATAAGTTATTCAGGTCTCCAAAAAGTTTCTACAAAAGTTTGCCTCCAAAAAGTTCGCTTAAAATGTTCTCTTTGCTCTCTTCCTCTTATCTCCTTTCCTCTTGCTCTTATGTCACAATAATTTCCTTACTCTCAAGGCCTTACTTTCAACACTCTGCCTTTACTTCTAAGTTCTTCTTGAGTTCTGTTCTGTTCAGTTCTGTCTAAAAAGCTTTCTCTCTCTTTGTCCTCAGCATTTGTATATCTTTCTGAACCCAGTATCACATGGTAAAAAAGTTCACCTCAAGCTTGCACAGGAATTCAAATCATAAGTTGAATAATAAGTTGATAACAGGGAATGTTTATATGCATATCCGATAAGAGTAATTATCAGGATAACTTGTCATCATCTGTCAAAGGCTCTACAGGTTCATGGAGAGAGTTAAAAGCTGTAATTTTTGTGACAAAGGAATTAGTGGAATTTCCTATAGGCAAATCCAGTCAATTTTTTATGTTCAGTCCTTCCACCTATAGTAAATCACTCATTCCCTTTTTATGAACTGTGGTTAATTGGTTTATACGCTCTTAGAATGGGCTCTAATTTGTAGATTCCTGCTTGGTATTGCAGAAGCAATTAACTCATAACACTTTAAGCATGGCAGAGTTCTCAATGCAATTTTGATTATCAGAGAGAACATAATAGCAGTCCTATTGTAAAAGAGCTTAAAAATACTAATCTAATTTTAGGAATTCTTTTACAATCATCAATAAGAAGTAATAAATCAAGACACTGCCAGCACCTGAAGGGACCGACCTGATAAACAGTTCTCTGCACCCAAATCCCGTGGGAGGGAGAGCTAAACCTTCAGAGAGGCAGACACGCCTGGGAAACCAGAAGAGACTACACCCTGCCCACATTACTGATTACAGAGGAAAACACCAAATGCCATCTAGAACCCTGGTGCACGGAAGCTCCCAGAAAGGGCAGCGCAGGTCCTCCTGGTTGCTGCCCTCATGGAGAGCTCATAAGCAACACCCTACAAGCAAACTTGAGCCTCTGGACCACAGGTAAGACCAACCTTCCTGCTCCAAGCGACCTGCCTGGTGAACTCAAGACACAGGCCCACAGGAACATCTGAAGATCTGTAGATAGGAAAAACTACACGCCCGAAAGCAGAACACTCTGTTCCCATAACTGGCTGAAAGAAAACAGGAAAACAGGTCTACAGCACTCCTGACACACAGGCTTATAGGGCAGTCTAGCCACTATCAGAAATAGCAGAACAAAGTAATACTAGAGATAATCTGATGGCGAGAGGCAAGCACAGGAACCCAAGCAACAGAAACCAAGACTACATGGCATCATCGGAGCCCAATTCTCCCACCAAAGCAAACACGGAATATTCAAACACACCAGAAAAGCAAGATCTAGTTTCAAATTCATGTTTGATCATGATGCTGGAGGACTTCAAGAAAGACATGAAGAACTCCCTTAGAGAAACACAGGAAAACATAAATAAACAAGTAGAAGCCTACAGAGAGGAATCACAAAAATCCCTGAAAGAATTCCAGGAAACACAATCAAACAGTTGAAGGAATTAAAAATGGAAATAGAAGCAATCAAGAAAGGACACATGGAAACAACACTGGATATAGAAAACCAAAAGAAGAGACAAGGAGCCGTAGATACAAGATTCACCAACAGAATACAAGAGATAGAAGAGAGAATCTCAGGAGCAGAAGATTCCATAGAAATCATTGACTCAACTGTCAAAGATAATGTAAAGCGGAAAAAGCTACTGGTCCAAAACATACAGGAAATCCAGGACTCAGTGAGAAGATCAAACCTAAGGATAATAGGTATAGAACAGAGTGAAGACTCCCAGTTCAAAGGACCAGTAAATATCTTCAACAAAATCATAGAAGAAAACTTCCCTAACCTAAAGAAAGAGATACCCATAAGCATACAAGAAGCCTACAGTACTCCAAATAGATTGGACCAGAAAAGAAACTCCTCCTGTCACATAATCGTCAAAACACCAAATACACAAAATAAAGAAAGAATATTAAAAGCAGTAAGGGAAAAAGTTCAAGTAACATATGAAGGCAGACCTATCAGAATCACACCAGACTTTTCGCCAGACACTATGAAAGCCAGAAGATCCTGGACAGATGTCATACAGACCCTAAGAGAACACAAATGCCAGCCCAGGTTACTGTATCCTGCAAAACTCTCAATTAACATAGATGGAGAAACTAAGATATTCCATGACAAAACCAAATTTACACAATATCTTTCTACAAATCCAGTGCTACAAAGGATAATAAATGTTAAAGCCCAACATAAGGAGGCAAGCTACACCCTAGGAAAAGCAAGAAACTAATCATCTTGGCAACAAAACAAGGAGAAGAAAAGCACACAAATTTAACCTCACATCCAAATATGAATATAACAGGAAGCAATAATCACTATTCCTTAATATCTCAACATCAGTGGTCTCAACTCCCCAATAAAAAGACATAGATTAACAAACTGGATATGCAACGAGGACCCTGCATTCTGCTGCCTACAGGAAACACACCTTAGAGACAAAAACAGACACTACCTCAGAGTGAAAGGCTGGAAAACAACTTTCCAAGCAATTGGTCAGAAGAAACAAGCTGGAGTAGCCATTCTAATATCAAATAAAATCAATTTTCAACTAAAATTCATCAAAATAGGTAAGGAAGGACACTTCATATTCATCAAAGGAAAAATCCACCAAGATGAACTCTCAATCCTAAATATCTATACCCCAAATACAAGGGCCCCTACATACATAAAAGAAACCTTACTAAAGCTCAAAGCACACATTGCACTTCACACAATAATAGTAGGAGTTTTCAATACCCCACTCTCATCAATGGACAGATCATGGAAACAGAAATTAAACAGAGATATAGACAGACTAAAAGAAGTCATGAACCTAATGGACTTAACAGATATTTATAGAACATTCTATCCTAAAACAAAAGGATATACCTTCTTCTCACCACCTCATGGTACTTTCTCAAAATTGACCATATAATTGGTCATAAAACAGTCCTCAGCAGTTACAGAAAGATAGAAATAATCTCATGAATCCTATCAGACCACCGCGGGCTTCTTCAACAACAATAGGGAAGAACGTCCACATATACATGGAAGTTGAACAACGCTCTACTCAATGATAACCTGGTCAAGGAAGAAATAAAGAAAGAAATTAAAGACTTCATAGAATTTAATGAAAATGAAGGTACAACATACCCAAACTTATGGGACACAATGAAAGCTGTGCTAACAGGAAAACTCATAGCTCTGAGAGCCTGCAGAAAGACACTGGAGAGAGCATATGTCACCAGCTTGGCAGCACACCTAAAAGCTCTAGAACAAAAAGAAGCAAATAAACCCAGGAGGAGTAGAAGGCAGGAAATAATCAAACTCAGAGCTGAAATCAACCAAGTAGAAACAAAAAGGACCATAGAAAGAATCAACAGAACCAAAAGTTGGTTCTTTGAGAAAATCAACAGGATGGATAAACCCTTAGCCAGACTAACCAGAGGACACAGAGAGTGTGTCCAAATTAACAAAATCAGAAATGAAAAGGGAGACATAACTACTGAATCAGAAGAAATTCAAAAAATTATCAGATCTTACTATAAAAGCCTATATTCAACAATACTTGAAAATCTGCAGGAAATGGACAATTTCCTAGACAGATACCAGGTACCGAAGTTAAATCAGGAACAGATAAACCAGTTACACAACCCCATAACTCCTAAGGAAATAGAAGCAGTCATTAAAGGTCTCCCAACCAAAAAGAGCCCAGGTCCAGACGGGTTTAGTGCAGAATTCTATCAGACCTTCATAGAAGACCTCATACCAATACTATCCAAACTATTCCACAAAATTGAAACAGATGGAGCACTACCAAATTCCTTCTATGAAGCCACAATTACTCTTATACCTAAACCACACAAAGACCAAACAAAGAAAGAGAACTTCAGACCAAATTCCCTTATGAATATCAACGCAAAAATATTCAATAAAATTCTGACAAACTGAATCCAAGAGCACATCAAAACAATCATCCACCATGATCAAGTAGGCTTAATCGCAGGCATGCAGGGATGGTTTAATACATGGAAAACTATCAACGTGATCCATTATATAAACAAACTGAAAGAACAAAACCACATGATCATTTCATTAGATGCTGAGAAAGCATTTGACAAAATTCAACACCCCTTCATGATAAAAGTCCTGGAAAGAATAGGAATTCAAGGCCCATAACTAAACATAGTAAAAGCCATATACAGCAAAACAGTTGCTAACATTAAACTAAATGGAGAGAAACTTGAAGTAATCCCACTAAAATCAGGGACTAGACAAGGCTGCCCACTCTCTCCCTACTTATTCAATAGAGTTCTTGAAGTTCTAGCCAGAGCAATCAGACAACAAAAGGAGATCAAGGAGATACAGATTGGAAAAGAAGTCAAATATGACTATTTGCAGATGATATGATAGTATATTTAAGTGATCCCAAAAGTTCCACCAGAGAACTACTAATGCTGATAAACAACTTCAGCAAAGTGGCTGCATATAAAATTAACTCAAACAAATCAGTAGCCTTCCTTTACCCAAAAGAGAAACAAGCCAAGATAGAAATTAGGGAAACAACACCCTTCATAATAGACCCAAATAATATAAAGTACCTCAGTGTGACTTTAACCAAGCAAGTAAAAGATATGTACAATAACAACTTCAAGACTCTGAAGAAAGAAATTGAAGAAGACCTCAGAAGATGGAAAGATCTCCCATGCTCATGGATTGGCAGGATTAATAAAAATGGCCATTTTACCAAAAGCAGTCTACAGATTCAATGCAATCCCCATCAAAATACCAATCCAATTCTTCAAAGAGTTAGACAGAACAATTTGTAAATTCATCTGAAATAACAAAAAACCCAGGATAGCTAAAACTATCCTCAACAATAAAAGGACTTCAGGGGGAATCACTATCTCTGAACTCAAGCAGTATTACAGAGCAATAGTGATTAAAACTTCATGGTATTGGTACAGAGACAGACAGATAGACCAATGGAACAGAATTGAAGACCCAGAAATGAACCCACACACCTATGGGCACTTTATTTTTGACAAAGGAGCCAAAACCATCCAATGGAAAAAAGATAGCATTTTCAGCAAATGGTGCTCGTTCAACTGGAGGTCAACATGTAGAAGAATGCAGATCGATCCATGCTTATCACCCTGTACAAAGCTTAAGTCCAAGTTGATCAAGGAACTCCACATCAAACCAGATACATTCATACTAATAAAATAAAAACTAGGACAGCATCTCAAACACATGGGTACTGGACAAAATTTCCTGAACAAAACACCAATGGCTTATGCTCTAAGATCAAGAATCGATTAATGGGATCTCATAAAGCTGCAAAGCTTCTGTAAGGCAAAGGACACTGTGGTTAGGACAAAATGGCAACCAACAGATTGGGAAAAGATCTTTACCAATCCTACAACAGATAGAGGCCTCATATCCAAAATATAAAAAGAACTCAAGAAGTTAGACCTCAGGGAGACAAACAACCCTATTAAAAAATGGGGTTCAGAGCTAAACAAAGAATTCACAGCTGAGGAATGCCGAATGGCTGAGAAACACCTAAAGAAATGTTCAACATCTTTAGTCATAAGGGAAATGCAAATCAAAACAACCCTGAGATTTCACCTCACACCAGTCAGAATCACTAAGATCAAAAACTCAGGTGATAGCAAATGCTGGTGAGGATGTGGAGAAAGAGGAACACTCCTCCATTGTTGGCGGGTTTGCAGACTGGTACAACCATTCTGGAAATCAGTCTGGAGGTTCCTCAGAAAATTGGACATTGAACTACCTGAGGATCAATCTATACATCTCTTGTGGATATATCCAAAAGATGCCCCAACATATAAAAAAGACACATGCTCCACTATGTTCATAGCAGCCTTATTTATGATAGCCAGAAGCTGGAAAGAAGCCAGATGCCCTTCAACAGAGGAATGGATACAGAAAATGTGGTACATCTACACAATGGAATATTACTCAGCTATGAAAAACAATGCCTTTACGAAATTCATCGGCAAATGGTGGAACTGGAAAATATCATCCTGAGTGAGGTAACCCAATCACAGAAAAACACATATGGTATGCACTCATTGATAAATGGCTATTAGCCCAAATGCTTGAATTACCCTAGATGCATAGAACACAGGAAACTCAAGATGGATGATCAAAATGTGAATGCTTCACTCCTTCTTGAAAAGGGGAACAAGAATACACTTGGCAGGGAATAGAGAGGCAAAGATTAAAACAGAGACTGAAGGAACACCCATTCAGAGCCTGCCCCACATGCGGCCCATACATATACAGCCACCCACTTAGACAAGATGGATGAAGCAAAGAAGTACAGGCCGACAGGAGCCGGATGTAGATCTCTCCTGAGAGACACAGCCAGAATACAGCAAATACAGAGGCAAATGCCCGCAGCAAACCACTGAACTGAGAACAGGACCCCCGTTGAAGGAATCAGAGAAAGAACTGGAAGAGCTTGAAGGGCTTGAGACCCTATATGAACAACAATGCCAAGAAACCAGAGCTTCCAGAGACTAAGCCACTACCTAAAGCCTATATATGGACTGACCTTGGACTCTTACTTCATAGGTAGCAATGAATATCCTAGTAAGATCACCAGTGGAAGGGGAAGCCCTTGGTTCTGCTAAGACTGAACCTCCAGTGAACGTGATTGTTGGGGGGAGGGCGGCAATGGGGGGTGGATGGGAAGGGGAACACCCATAATGAAGGGGAAGGGGAGAGATTAGGGGGATGTTGGCCCGGAAACCGGGAAAGGGAATAACACTCGAAATGTAAATAAGAAATTCTCAAGTTAATAAAAAAAAAAGAAGTAATAAATCATCTATTTGTCTATACAACATCACTCCAATACAATACATCTTCATTGTTCTATGGTGATCTGCTCAAAAAGCATGACAGATACAGAGGCAGATGCTTGCAGCCAACCATTTAGCTGAGAACAGGGTCCCCAACAGAGGAGTAAGAGAAAGGATTGAGGTAGTTGAAGGGCTTTGCAACCCCATAAGAACCGCAATACCAACAACCCAGAGCTCCCAAGACCTAACCCACCATCCAAAGAGTATACAAGTACAGAACCACGGCCCCAGTGGCATATGTAGCAGAGGATGGCCTTGCTACAATGGAAGGAGAAGTCCTTAGTCTTGCCAAGGCTTGATGCCCCTGTATAGGGGAAAATAAGGACAGGGAGACAGGTAGGGTGGGTGGGTGGGTCAGTCAGTAGGTGGGTGTGGGAACACCCTCGTAGAATAAGGGGAAGGTGGAGGGATAGGGAGTTTTGTGTATGGGAAACCAGGAAAGGGGATAATATTTGAAATGTAACAAAAGCCCTCACTGGGGAGAGGACAGCACCTACGGTGCACCGAGCCCCAACTGCCAGGTAGAATCCCTTTGCTCAAGACTCTGACATGAGGAGTCCACCTCGAACTTGCCCTGAGACTGCTGCTGGCACTGGTGCTGGCACTATGGGCTTGGTTCAGCCCGATTAGGAGCTGAGCGAGTGGCAGCCCAAGAACAACTATGGCTTCCAGTACGATCAAGAGGTCTTCCTGGGCATGGAGGACTCCAAGACCTTTGATCAGCTAAGACTGGATGAGAGCAAGGAGAGGCTGGGGAAAAGTGTTGATCAAATTGACAGAGATGGAGATGGCCTTATTATTACGGAGGAGCTGAAAGTTTAGATGAAATGGGTAAAGAAAAGATACATCTACAATAATGTGGCTAAAGTCAGGAAGGATTATGTTTGGAACATAGACAAAAAGATCTCCTGGGAAGAATTCGAGCGGCCATCTATGGCTAGTACCTGGGAAACCATGCTGAATTCCAAGATAGCTCTGATCATCATACCTTTAAATGTTGCTGCCATGAGATTAATGGAGGTTTAAGGCTTCAGACCTCGATGGCGACCTGACAGCTACTCGAGAGGAGTTCACTGCCTTTCTGCACCTGGAGGAGTTTGAACATATGAGATTGTAGTTCTGGAAACCCTGGAGGATATCAATAACAACGGGGATGGTTTTGTGGACCATGATGGACACACATACATTATGGACATGTTTTCCTACAAGGACCATGGCCCTGAGCCAGACTGGGTTTTGTCTGAATGGGAGCAGTTCAATGATTTCTGAGATCTGAACAAGGATGGGAAGCTGGACAAAGATGAGATTTGCAACTGGATCCTCCCTCAGGACTATGGCCATGTGCAGGCTGAGGCCCAGCATCTGGTGTATGAGTCAGACAAAAACGAGGATGAGATGCTAACCAAGGAGGAGATTCTAGACAACTGGCACATGTTTGAGGGAAGCCAAGCCACCAATTACAGGGAAGATCTTAGCAAAAATCATGATGAAGTTTGAAAGACACTCATCCCCATCTAGCCAACAGTCACAGGCTTACTGCGAATGTTCTGGGTGATTGTTATAGTTGTAAATGTATAGAATTGTGTCCCTAAACCTTGAAATTATACCTCAGATTGGAGTAAAAATTATTTTTCACTCCATATTTACTGGAAAACAACCAACCCTATTTATTCCAGTAGGATTTCCCATGAAGCACATTAAACTCTTCACAGATTGCACGTCTCTGAGGGATACATTGCTACAGCATGATTTCCTACACATTTCCCTACTTAATTAATTAATTAATGGCAAGAAATCATGAAAGGGTTCAGTAACTCAAGGTGGTTGGTGGGGACACTATGTATAATCACTATGTATTTGAATTATTAGATTTTGGGTTTTCTTAGTTGCCACTTTTAAATGGTGGTGAGGGTAAAGGCTTGAAGGACTCAATGTTATATTGTCGTATGTCAGCCAACCATGTTATTTCAAATTCATTATATTTAGAGCTGTTGTTGTGATTGGTACATATACTTTTGTGCATTTTCCTGTATGGACCTGCTAATGTGCACAATAAGCCCACATCTTTGTGGTTTTGTTTTCCTTTGTTTTAATACAAAGAAGCAGAGTTCCCTGCACTCAAATCCTGTCAGAAGTGTGGCCACTCCTGAGAAATCAGAGGAGACTACCCTCTGCCCACATTCCATACCCAAGAGCCCAAGAGGAAATTGCCTAGTGCCAACTGTCCCCCTGGGTTCAAGGACCCAGGAGCAATCAGGGGCAAGACCCTTCTCATTCCTGTCTGTGGCTGACAGTCACCAGGAGCACCTAAACATGTGAGATGGAGCATGTGTTCTAAGAAAAGGCTGAGAGAAAACAGGAAAACAGTTCTAGAAGGGTGCAGACACAGAGGGCTACCAGAGGGTCAAGCCACTCTAAGAAACATCAAAACAAGCAAATACCAGAGACAACCCAACGGCTAGTGGCAAGCTCAGGACACTTAGGAACAGAAAGCAAGCCTACTTGGCATCATCAGAGCCCAGTTCTCTCTTGAAATAATACTGGATCCAAACACACCAGAAAAGCAAGATTTAGATTTAAAATCACGTTTTATAATAATGATGGAGGACATAAGTAAGTCCCTTAAACAAAGGTAGGACAACCCAAGTAAACAAGTAGAAGCCCTTATAGAGGAAACACAAAACTGCCTGAAAGAATTATAGGAAAACACAATCAAACAGGTGAAGGAATTAGACAAAACCGCCCAGGACTTAAAAATGGAACTAGAAACAATAAAGAAAGCACAAAGGGAGACAACCCTGGACAAAGCAAACCTAAGGAAGAGACAAGGAATCATAGATTCAAGCATCACCAACAGAATACAAGAGATAGAAGAGAGAATCTCAGGGGCAGAAGATATATAAAACATCAACACAACCTTCAAAGATAATTTAAAATGCAAAAATCTCCTAGCCCAAAACATCCAGGAAATCCAGGACACAATGAGAAGATCAAACCTTAGGATAATACATATAGAAGAGAGTGAAGACTCCCAACTTAAAGGGTCAGTAATATATTCAACAAAATTATAGAAGAAAACTTCCCTAACCTAAAGGAAGAGATGCCCATAAACATACAAGAAGCCTATAGAACTGCAAATAGATTGGACCAGAAAAGAAACTCCTCCTGTCACATAATAGTCAAAACACCAAATACACAAAACAAAGAATATTAACAGCAGTAAGGGAAAAATGTCAAGTGACATATAAAGGCAGACCTATCAGAATTGCACCAAATTTATCACCAGAGACTATGAAAGCCAGAAGATCCTGGACAGATGTCATACAAACCCTAAGAGACTACAAATGCCAGCCCAGGCTATTATATCCAGCAAAACTCTCACTTAACAGACAGGGAGAAACCAAGATATTCCATGACAAATCCAAATTTACACAACATCTTTCTACAAATTCAGACATACAAAGGATAATAGATGGGAAAATCCAACACCAGGAAAAAAAACTATGCCATACAGAAAGGAAGAATATACTCTCCTTGCAATGAAACCGAAAGAGAGACGCACAAACATAATTCCACCTCTAACAACAAAAATATCAGGAAGCAACAGTCACTATTCCTTAATATTTCTCAACATCAATGGACTTAATTCCCCAATAAAAAGACATAGACTTACAGACTGGATATGTAAAGAGGACCCAGCATTTTGCTACATATAAGAAAGAAACCTCAGAGACAAAGACAGACACTACCTCAGAGTAAATGGCTGCAAAACAACTTTCTAAACAAGTGGCCCAAAGAAAAAAGCTGGTGTTGCCATCCTAATATCAAATAAAATTGAGTTTCAACCAAAAGCCATTAAAAAAGGTAAGGAATGACACTTCATATTCATCAAGGGAAAAATCCACCAAGATGAACTCTCAATCCTAAATATCTATGCACTAAATGCAAGGGTACCTACATTCATAAAGGAAACCTCACTAAGGTTCAAAGCACACATTGTACCTCACACAATAATAATAGGAGATTTCAACAACCCACTCTTATCAATGGACAGATCAGGGAAACAGAAATTAAACAGAGACCTAGGGAAACTGACAGACATTATAAACCAAATGGATTTAACAAATATTTATACAACATTCCACCCTAAAACCAAAGGATATACCTTCTTCTCAGCACCTCATGATATCTTCTCCAAAATTGACCTTATTGGTCACAAAACAGGCCTCAACAGATACAGGAAGATAGAAATAATCCCATAAGTCCTTTCAGATAACCACAGACAAAGGCTGGTCTTCAATAACAACAAAAACGACAGAAAGCCCACATATACATAGAAGTTGAACAACCCTCTACTCGATGACAAGTCAATCAAGGAAGAAATAAAGAAAGAAATTGAAGACTTCTTAGAATTTAATGAAAATGAAGATACAACATACCCAAACTTATGGGATACAATAAAAGCAGCGCTAAGAGGAAAACTCATAGCTCTGAGTGCCTGCAAAAAGAAACAGGAGAGAGTATAGGTCATCAGCTTGACAGCACATCTGAAAAGCTCTAGTAAAAAAGAAATAAATAAACCCAAGAAGAGTAGAAGGAAGGAAATAATCAAACTCAGGGCTGAAGTCAACTAAGTAGAAACAAAAAGGACTATACAAAGATTCAACAAAACCAGGAACTGGTTCTTTGAAAAAATCAGCAAAATAGATAAAACCATAGCCAGACTAACCAGAGGTCACAGAGAGTGTGTCCAAACTAACAAAATCAGGAATGAAAAGTGAGACACAACACCAAAATCTGAGGAAATTAAAAGTATCATCAGATCTAACCTCAAGTGTCTATATTCAACAAAACTGGAAAATGTGGAGGAAATGGACAATTTTCTAGACAGATACCAGGTACCAAAGTTAAATCAGGAACAAATAAACCATCTAAAAAACCCCATAACTCCTAAAGAAATAGAAGCAGTTATTAAAAGTCTCCCATCCAAAAAGACCTAGGACCAGATGGGTTTAGTGCAGAATTCTATCAGACCTTCATAGAAGACGTCACACCAATACTGTCCAAACTATTCCACACAACAGAAACAGACAGAGCACTACGAAATTCCTTCTCTGAAATCACAATTACTCTTATACCTAAACCACACAAAGACGCAACAAAGAAGGAGAACTTCAGACCAACTTCCTTTATGAATACTCGTGCAAAAATACTCAATAAAATTCTTGAAAACCAAATCCAAGAACACATCAAAACAATCATCCATCGTGATCAGGTAGGCTTCATCCCAGGGACTCAGGGATGGTTTAATATATGGGAATTCAATAACGTAATCTACTATATAAACAAACACAAAGATAAGAAACACATGATTATTTCATTAGATGTTGAGAAAGGATTTGACATCATTGAACACCCTTTCATGATAAAAGTCCTGGAAAGATCATGTAGTCAAGGTCCATATCTAAAAATATCAAAAGCAATATACAATAAACCAGTAGCTAACATCAAACTAAATGGAGAGAAACTTGAAGTAAAACCACTAAAATCAGGGACTACACAAGGCTGCCCACTCTCTCCCTACTTATTCAATATGGTACTTGAAATCCTATACAGAGCAATCAGACAATGAAAGGTCAAACGGATACAAATTAGAAGGGAAGAAGTCAAAATATCAATATTAAAGATAAAAAGATAGTATACTTAAATGACCCCAAATTTTCACCAGAGAATTATGTAACCTGATCAACAACTTCAGCAAACTCTCAGCTTATAAAATTAGCTTCAACAAATCAGTAGCCTTCCTCTACTCAAAGGATAAACAGGCTGAGAAAGAAATTAGGGAAATGACACCTTTCACAATAGTCCCAAATAATACGAAATGTCATGGTATGAAAGCAAGTGAAAGATCTGTATGACAAGAACTTCAAGTCTCTGAAGAAAGAAATTGAAGATCTCAGGAGATGGAAAGATCTCACATGCTCATGGATTGGCAGGATTAATATGGTTAAAAAAATGTCCATTTTGCCAAAAGCAATCTACGGATTTAATGCAATCCCCATCAGAAATCCTACTCGATTCTTTATAGAGATAGAAAGAGCCATTTGCAAATTCATTTGGGTAAACCTAAAACCCATGATAGCAAAACGTATACTCAACAATAACAGAACTTTTGGGAGAATCACCATCCCTGACCTCAAGCAGTGTTACAGAGCAATAGTCGGAAAAACTGTATGGTATTGATACAGAGAAAGGCAGATAGATCAGTGGAACAGAATTGAAGACCCAGAATTGAACCCACCTACCTATGGTCACTTGATCTCTGACAAAGGATCTAAAATCATCCTATGAAAGAAAGATAGCATTTTTTTTTGTCACTCAGAATATTTATTCAAACACGGGGATTGAAAAAACTGTACAGAGTGTCTGCTGCTGAGAACTGGGCCCCTGCCCCCAGGCCATAACCCCTGCTTTAGGCAGAGCCCTGTCTATGGGTTACCCCCACCCCCAAATCCCCCCAGAAGCCCAGCATGTCTATTCCATTCAAAAAGGGTGTCAGTGGAAGCAGCAGGATCTGCAGGGGATGAAGAGAATCTTGGCCCCAGCCACCCCTCACTCTCCTTCAATTCCCACTGGGGCAGCAGGAGGAAGCCCAAAGGGATGGAGAGGACAAGAGTAGCCTCTCCCATGCACTGCACTGGGGAGGCTCCAGCCACTCCCTGCATCCAAGCAGAGGTCTGAAGGGGTGGAGCCCCTGCTCTGGGGCTGCCAAACTCCTAGAACCCTGGGCCAGAAACTGTCCCCTCTCTGAGGAGGATCTCCAAAGATGGGGCAGGTAGGGGGTGCATCCATGCTTCTGGCATTACTGGTGCTTGAGACACTGTGGTGGAGTCTCCTTGGGCAGGAAGGATGTAGAGGCAGCCCCTGCAGGCTGTCCTGCCTGCCCCCGCCTGTGCCTCAGTAGGGGGAGAATTTCTGCCTTTCAGCTTTCTTGTTCCCACTGGCCACTGCCATCTTGGCAATGTAGGCATCCAAGCCTGGCGGTGGCCCATGGAGTGATGCGGTACTAAGCCAGGGCAATGGAGACCTGTGAGCCAGTGATGGTCACAAGCCGCTCCCCAGCACCCTCTGCTTTGTTCCTGATCTTAATGTGTGCCCCTGACATCTGCCAGATCTCCCTGATCTTGCTGCCCTGTAGCCAGATCACACAGCCAATCAGATCATTGGGAACCAGAAACTCCTGCAAGCTGGTCTGTGTGCTGGGATCCAGTCCTGGCACCACCCTGGATGATGCAAAGGGAATTGCATGGCCTGAGAGCTGCTGGAGCTTGGTGACCTCTGCAAGGGTCACTACTCCATCCTGACCCTGGACACAGAAACCCTGGTTCCTGGAGAGGAGGCCGGTACCTAGGGGACTCCAGGAGAACAGCACAGATCTGGCACACACACAGGATGATGGCGTCAGGCACCCCAGACACAGTGACAGCTCGCTCTGTGGAATTTGGAAGCAGGACCCTGCCACCTGCACCTGGGCTCCCAGTGTCTCTCGTATCTCCTTGATTCTGGTGCCTGCCTTCCCAAGCAGTGATTCACACTGGCTGGCAGGGATGACAAGGCGCGAGGTCACTGGCGGTCTGCAGACACTGACACCATTTGCAGGAGCAGCACAAAGGTCCTCATCCAGCTTGAAGGTCATCACGGAGACTGCATGGAAGACGGCAGCTGTGGAGCCAGTGATGGTGGTAATTCGCTCAGGGCAGGAGCCCTCGGAGATGGTGATCCGGGCATTGCTCTGCTGCTGGATTCGCTTTACAGTCTCTCCCTTCTTCACAATGATGCTGCCCACCTCCTTCCCGTGCATCAGCATCTGAAGGGTGAGGGTGACACTAAGCTCTGGCTCCTCCTCCAGCCCCCGCATCTGAACTGCTCATCCTCTCAGGCAGGGCTGGGCCACAGTGGCCTGGGAGTGTGTCCACACTGTGGTTCAGCTGGCTCTCACTGGGGCTGTTCTGCAGGCCAGCAGTGGCAGCAGGGTGGCTAGGCCACTCAGTCCCACATTGTCCCTGGGAAAGGTGGCTGCTCACAGCTGAGAGTGACATCAGCAGGGGTCCTGGATCTTCCCTGTGTGGCTCTCACCCAGCCTGTCCTTCCAGCCCAGCTCTTCTGCCAAGCTCTCCATAGACTTCATCTCAGTCCTGACTGCCTAAAGACAGCATTTTCAACAAATGGTGCTGGTTCAGCTGGAGGCCAGCATGTAGAAGAATGCAAATCGATCCATTATTATCACCCTGTACAAAGCTTAAGTCCCAGTGGATCAAGGACCTCCACATCAAACCAGAAACACTCAAACTAATAGAAAAGAGTGGGGAAGAGTCGCGAATACATGGCACTGGGGAAATTTCCTGAACAAAACACCAATGGCTTATGCTCTAAGATCAAGAATAGAAGATGGGACCTCATAAAACTGCAAAGCTTCTGTAAGGACAAAAACGGCAACCAACAGATTAGGAAAAAAATCTTTACCAATCTTACATCTGATAGAGGACTAATATCCAAAATATACAAAGAACTCAAGTTAGACTCCAGAGAGCCAAATAACCCTTTTAAAATTAGGGTACAGAGCTAAAAAAAAACATTCTCAGTTGAGGAATATTGAATGTCTGAGAAACACCTAAAGAAATGTTCAACATCTTTAGTCATAAGGGAAATACAAATCAAAGCAACCCTGAGATTTCACCTCACACCAGTCAGAATGGCTAAGATCAAAAACTCAGGTGACTACAGATGCTGGTGAGGATGTGGAGGAAGAACACTCCTTCATTGTTGCTGGGATTGCAAACTGGTACAACCATTCTTGAAATCAGTCTGGAGGTTCCTCAGAAAATTGGACATTCCACTACCTGAGGACACAGCTATACCTGTCCTGGGCATACACCCAAAAGATGCTCCAACATACAACAAAGACACACGCTCCACTAAGTTCATAGCAGCCTTACTTATAATAGCCAGAAGCTGGAAAGAACCCAGATGCCCTTCAACAGAGGAATAGATTTGAAAAATGTGGTACATCTACACAATGGAGATGACTTCATGAAATTCATAGGCAAATGGAATAAACTAGAAAATGAATGAGGTAACCAAATCACAGAAAAACACACTTGGTATGCACACATTGATAAGTGGATATTAGCCCAAATGCTCGAATCACCCAAGATGCAATATGTAGACCTCAGGAAGCTCAAGAAGAAGGCTGACCAAAATAAGGATGCTCCCACACCTTCTTAAAAGAGGGAACAAAAATATCCATAGGAAGGGATATGGAGTCAAAGTTTAGAGCAGAGACTGAAGGAACAGACGTTCAGTGCGTGCCCTACATGGGGCCCATATGTGTGTGTGTGTGTGTGTGTGTGTGTGTGTGTGTGTGTGTGTGTATGTATGTATGTATATATGTATATCCACCAAAGCTAGATATGGGTGTATAGACATAAGTCCCTAGGAGGTCCTCTAGGAAAGCAGCAGTGTGCCCTTAGGTCCTCTCTGTGACCTCACTTAACTTTGCCAGCTTTGAGGGCTTCCACTCTGCTGCTCTCAGAACTGGAAACTCCTGGAAGAGATGTGTAGTGTCCTATTACCTTTGTCATTGTAGGATATTAGTAGGAATACGTTTGATGGAAATATACTGTCAAGAATATTAACAAAACAATTGCTTCTTCTGTACCATCTGGATGAAGTTCCAAGTTCAGACAGTTCTGCACCAACTTCCCAAAGCCAGCAAAGTGGAGCATGAAGAAAGGCAAGTCCAAGGCATCCATTACCAGCATCCTCAGCAATGCCCCCAGGAAAGGTAAATCGGCTTTGGTGAAAGTACTGAGATAGCTGGCCCTCATACACTCAGAGAAGAATGAGCGAGGAGAATTGAGGAAGGATTGTGGGAGACAGTAATTAGGGATAAGGGGGCAGTGAGCAGCATGTTAAGTAAATAAGAAAATATATATAAATAAAAATAAAATAAAGTTCGTTAACAAAATGGGACACAATGTATTGCTGAACTAACTCTACTATGTTTACACTAGCAAACGCTTTAACATGGAGAGAGACTGGATGTGATGAAGTAGGATGCCCTTGTCATTCACACATACTGTGTACACAGCAAAGATAAAGGAAATGCAGAATTTGCAGATCACAGATCCACTGTTCCCCTCACATCTGTGTGGCTCTGCTTCCCTTTATCAGGACCCTGGAGGCCTCTGCTCATCCAGGTCGCACAACTCATGCAAAATGCAGTCCCCTAACAGCTCTGGCCAAGTGCTCTTTTGTTCCTGGCAGACCACTGCCTCAGGCTGCAGAGGTACTGAAGGGCCAGCCTTAACCTTCAGGGGACAGCCATGTTTGTCAGCCATTCCAGGCACTCTGCCACCCAACTAGAGACTTCTGCAGAGACTGTCATCTCAAAGCCAGGAGCTAGAGGAATCCAAAAGATTGGGATACAGTCCTACACTCAGGATGTGTTGGCTACCTGAGACCATACAGTTAACACTATTCTTTCTGTCTGTTTTCCTTATTTGGAAGTAAATAATGTGATCATCTGTGGTGTGCACAGTAAGAATAAAATCAGTGACATGAATCATAGGAACGTGCAGAGCATGGGCTTAGCATTCTAGGTACAGAGCAAATAGGTAGAGGGAACTACCAAAGGAAACAACATGAATTATAACAATTACAAAATAATTTTTAAAGAAACACCTAGTGGGTGCTGGGATTGAAGGCCTGTATCAACTCTGACCAGCTTTGTAGGTATTTCCAATAAAAAGCAAGCAAACAAACAAACAGCCTTCTTACAGTTGCAGCAGGTGCAGGAGAGAAAGCTGGGAGATTTCCTGTGCTGCTGCCCCCATGCTGTAATTCTGCAGCAACAACTCCCTTGGGAATAGGAACCTGTATGCAGTGGGATCCCTTGCTGGCCCTGGCATCTCAAAAATAGGGGCTTCCCTAATCCAAAACCTTGGAATCCAGTTTACTTCAGGCCAGGAATGAAGTCAACCATCATTAGGGAAAGAGCAAGGGAAAAATTACATAGGAAAAAATATGGGCCTTAATCAGAAAAAATCCTCAACTTCTAAGGCCTCCACAATCTCCATCCCTCTCTTCTTAGCTGTGCATAGTGATGTTGTATAACTCCAGATGGTAGGAAAAGGCAGAGTTCTTCCCAGAAAAGTCATACATGATTTTCACCCTGACGTCTGTGAGGTTAGGTGGCATCTTATCACAGATTCAGCACACCCAGGATAAGAACACAGAAGCCACAGATGACAATGCCAAATGGACTCCCTCCTGAACGTATGGACCCATTAAAATTGAGGCTTAGCCTAACCTTAGGCCATTCCACTCCCTGCCCATCCACCTGAATTTCATGTTTGCTATGAGTATAAGTTCAGCGTGTAGCCCCAATATCATCATGATTGGACTTGGAAATTCAGGAAGAATGATATTGGAGAAGGGATGGCTATGTGGTTACAATGTGGTAACACATGGTCCAGGTTGATGTTTGCTCACTGATGTCCAATTTAATTGTCTTGTTATATTTGTGAAAGGGAGGATGTCCAACTTAATATATAAAAGGTACAGAAATTTATTATTTAATAAGTGGCCTGAAGTTGATCCCTATGTTCCCAAGAAAAAGGAGTTTTTATTGCAAAAATAGGATTATAGACCATTCATTTTGTGAAATACATGGATGTGTAAATGGAAACAATGTCAGCTGTCAAGGACTGCACAGCAAGCAAATATTCCCAGGTTTTATACACTCAGGGGTCTAGAAGAAATATATTGGCCTGCCCGAAAAAGGGAAAACCTTAGGAATCGAAATGTGTGTCACATGCATTGTTTCCAGTAGTAGATTTACTTTTAAGAAAAAACTCCCTCCTCCTTAGTCCCTAGAGATTTGGGTGCTAAGAAAAATCTGTCTCTAATTCAGGGTTGTAAGCAACTCTCCCCAGCAAAAGCATTGATGACCTCTAATGAAGCAGAGAGAAACATCTAGCTTTGGAATAGAGGTTGCCAAACAGTATTCCCAGTGACATATGAGAGTCTGGAGGAAAGGGCCCCCACAGAAATTGATCAATTTGGGGAAAGCTAGTTAGCAGGTAGGCCTTAGAACTTCCCAGTGACATCATCAGTAAGCCCCTCACTGGACAATCTATTGTATCTAAGAGATCCTTAGAATCTTCTGTGATGTCACCAGTGTTGTGGTGACACCAACTGCCTTTGGGATATTCCTTCAGTTCCCTTTGGGTTCACAAGCAGGCATGTTTCGCCAGCTGCTTAGGCTATTTCGCAAGGAAAGTGGAGATCAAGGAGAGACCACACCAAGGCAGAAGGAAGATGACCTCCTCTCTAGTAAAACAGGAAGGAGGAAATCATTCTGGGGAAGGCTTGGTGAGTCCTGGGCAGAGTTGGGGAACATCCTCAATGAGGTAGGTTTGAGATGTGCCTTCTAAGACTAGGCCTTACAAGCAGGAGCCTTGGTATTTCTCAAAGGCAAACCAAGAGTCAGGAGTTCCTGATCATTAATTTGAGAGAAAGTCAGAAAGTGGTAAGCCTTCAGTTTCTTTTCTGGAAGCTTTTTAATTGTGAGTGTCAATGAATGGCAGGAGGAGGCACTGTGAGATTAACAATGTGACCATCCATGGTTGGGAGTTGAAGCACTTCATCCTCTAGATTACTGTAGGTTACATAAGCCTCTGATGGCGAGAACAAGGAAGGATGCACCCCGAGAAATGAATTGAGTTCTCAGACACTTTGGGCTGGAACACACATGATTAGAGCTTGATGCTGCTAAGCATTATGAACTCCAGGATTATCTGCACCACAGCTGATATGAGATAACAACATCCCAGATGTTTATGTCTCAGTCAGGTTATAACTTTCAGTGCCAGGGGTCCTGTAATAGTGAGTGTGGCACGTGTATGGCATTAGAGCTTGGGAAGAGGGACATAGCTTAAGAATCCAGTTCAAGAAAGCTTTTCTGCTCTTTCAGGGATTCACCCAGTCTCTACCATTTCCCCTTCCTCAACCTCCTTTTGGGATTCAGAATGATCTTTTCTGCCCACGGGCCATAAAGTATGCAAATTTCACTTGGGTTTATCTATCTATTTATCTATCAGGATTTGGTAGGAAGACATCATCCCAAATTGTCTTCAGTGAGCAAGAGAAGTGTCGAAAGGAACTGGAGGAACTCAAACTTGAAATACAGAAGTGTAAATTCGAGAGGGATGAACTTTATCAAATCCTGGACTTTTATATCTATGATGATTGGGACCTCAGGTAGTCATTATGCCCAGTAACCTGTTCACTGTCTTGTGCTCTCTCTCTGCTAACCCAAGATTTCCTCATAGCACGAGAGAGTTTCACCTCTCATCCTGGATTTTAAAGAGCCTTGGCAGGCATTTGCTTGTGAGATAAGCTAGGTGCTGCGTGTTTAGGGTCAACCTCTTTTGTACTTGACCCTGAGCTCCTTGGATTAGCATTGGTTCTGTCAACATCTAGAAGGACCTGGTCACACTTGCTGCCTCTAAGTGAGGGAATGAAATGCCTGCACGTCATCACTCTTTTCCTCTGATTTTGTTCATTATACACTGATTCTATGGCACCTCCATGCATGTAGTTGGGATTCTCCTTGTGTTTTATATGGGTTGGTATGTATGTATGTGAAAGTGTTTGTGGGTTTTATGCTCACGGTCAGGGAGTCTGGGGAGTTTACTGGGATCTGAGGATTTGTGTGATGGACAGTTTGCAGGTCATGATGGTATGGAAGCCCACAGGGATCAACAGAGCACTTTGCATCTTCTATTTACTTAGGCGGTAGTTAGGACCCTCCTGAGGGAAGGAGGGGTTACAAATCCTCTTCCCTGTCAAAGTAGTTATGCCCTCTGGTAATTCAGGGAACAGTAGGAAACAAGGTTTGAGAATCCATGTTTTCAAAACAAAAGAAATGTCATCACAACTATGTGTTGGACCCAAGCCACTCCAGTAGAGAGGAGAACCATATCTCCACAGCCTTTTAAAGAGTCCTTATTTCAAAATATGTTTGCTGATTTACGTGGAAATATTTCCTTGAAAGAAATGTTGTTGGAGTCTCACTGTTGTGTTTTTGCTCTGGTCTTTGTGTTTGCCACATTCTTCCCCCTCATTTCTTGAATTTGAATTTTTTTATTGGATTTTTTTTTTACATTTCACCTATTTCTGAAATCATGAGTTCAGATTGTTATTTCTTCCTTGGGCCATGCCCTAACACAGGCTGGATGTCGAATTGCCAATACTTCAATCCGAACATGAGAGGAGAATGATGGCTATGCAAATGATGACCAACTCAATAAGTGATGCCATGGAGAGGTACAAGGAGCTCATACAAGTGAACAGTTCCTACCAGTGAGTCACTGACAGAGATGAGAACCCAGCACTAGGCAGGAAATGCTTCTGTCCTGTATGACTTTGAACCAAAGTCAGGGCTCTGGTTCTGTAATGTCTGACTCTTAATAAGAAGCCTGCCTCCTGGCAAGGGTCTTAGATTTGTAGCTCTTGGACTCAGTTGTCCTACATGTGAAGGGTGTAGAAAACACTCCAATTATTATTTTCCCCATTAAAGATCTTCTAGATAGTAAAGATTTGTTCTATTAGGTGAATATCAATCAACCTTGACCTTCTAGGTCTCTGACAGGAGATTTACATATCTGTGATGCATGAGAAACACATGGAAAGATTGTATAGCTATTGGGTCTTCAACTACCCCTTGGAGGGGATTTCCCCACTATGTGAAGATAGTTTTAGCATACCATGGACATATAAGCACCCATATGGAGCATCTCTTCTTCCTTGATTTATATAAACTGTCTTAGTGTCAGGATTTTCAGAAGTACTTTGATTCATGTGGAATGTGGATTCTGGATTTCCCTCCTCTAATTGGTGCTAACTTGTATAGTGTGGCTCTATTCTGGGGATGTCTGGGGATGAGGACCCTTGATGGCATGATTGGACTTGCAAGAGTGACAGGCAAATAGAAGCTGGCTGGCATTTACCATTTTTTGTTTGTGGTTCAGCATCAGGCACTCCCAGCTCCTATGTGAACAAACTCAATTGAAGAACTAAATATAGATTTTGCTGAATGAGAAGAGAGAACAACTGGTGGAGCAGACTGAACTGTCAGCATCCTCTGTGGAGGCAAAGAGGCTCTGTGAAGAGGCCAGAATGAACATCTGTGACCCCAGAGCCAAGCAACAGCAGGTAGGATTAGGCCTCAAGTTCAGGTTGTCCTCATGTCTTACCATAACCATAGACAAACCAATGTAACTGTCTATTGACTGATCCATGTCCTGACCTAGGTCTCATCCAAGTGTTCATTTATGTGATGGCTTACAAGGCTTTCCGTGGAGATAGCCCTTTTTCAAGAAACGGGATGTTTGGAAAGCAAAAGCTCCTGCTCTTCTCGAATCTGCAGTTTGGTAAGGGAAATAGGTTGATCACACAGCAGAGCACTACATGTCATTATGTGTGGAGGGTGCTATGTGGGAGCCCCTCTTTAGACTAGAACAGGGCTTTAAGGGATGAAGCAAAAGTCTGGAGCTCATTTTCTTTACAGGGACGTTTGAGACTCCAGGAAGTAAGTCAAACCAGAATCTTCCCGGGGGAAGACGCATGTAGAAATGGCAAAGAAAAGGTTGTCCTTGTCATTTGTGGTGGCTGTTGTCCTTCTTCCCCTCTTCTCCCTGTATATGAAGAAGGTGTCTGCATGCTTCATAGATCTTGGGTAACTACAGAGCCTGAGGAGCAGCATGTCAGTCCTGTCTTATTTGAGTGCTCCTGGAGAGTTCATATCTGGGCCTTACAGTCTGAAGCTGGTTAGAAGAATAAGGATGTGAAAAGGTTTCTCAAAGGCTGAGGGTTGGCATGAGAGATTTGAGACTTCAAGAACGAAGTTATCCATATGTACCCCCAATTCTCACCCAGAAAGGTGCATTGCTGTGCTGACCTGCATCTTAGGGATCATGCAGGGAGGCCAGTTAATGACAAGCAATTTTGTCCAGTCATTTTCCAACTTAGTCCTTTAAGCCTAGGTCTCTCAACAAACATGAAGCTTCCTGTTTTGTGCTGGCCAGCAGTCTTTGCATCACCGGTCCAGTTCCAGGTGGAGCCCCCTCTCTTCTTTTCTCAACACATTTTTAAACCATTCAGTTATTTTCAAAATAAGGATTAGATTTCTTTACTTTACCTGGACAGAGGTATCCCCCGGGAAGATTCTGGTTTGTCTTATTGGCTTCAGCATGATCTTGCATGGAATCCTAGAGTGCATCCCTCTGCTGACATTGCTTTGCTGACTATATCATGGGCACAGCATTCTTTCAGGATAGATTCCCTCTCAATATTGTACACAGTGCTGCATTTTAGAAAAGTCACTGTATGTTATTTATTTAGCCCTTTCCTGCAGACATTGAGGTTGTTTTAATATCACATGAACTCTTTGTGATGAAAAGCTCCTTGTAAATGACCATGAGTCACTGTCTCCTCTGATGCTTCCAAAGTCTTCTATGAAGGAAACAGTGTAGTTTTAGTGAGGGGCCTATGATGAGTCAGCATAGAGGTTGATGGAGTCTTTTCCTAGAAATCTCTCTCTTGGGAATTTGATCATGTGTTGTTTAGGCTATCTGTGCAGAGCACGTAACTTACTTGTAGGACCATCAGGTATCTGCATAGAAAGGTTTCCTGAAGTGGAAATGAGTACAGGCCAGGGCAGCACAGCCTGCTTGAGTCTAAGAGACTTGTACACAGCATTGTTCCCAGTAATTCCTCACTCAACAGGAAATGTGCTGCATAAGAGCAAAGTTTTCATTTGTGCATGTGAGTGTGTATCTGTGTGTGTGTGTGTGTGTGTGTGTGTGTGTGTGTGTGTGTGTGTGTGTGTTTGCCAGCAGTGGATGAGCATGGTTATGCTCATGCTGTGTGTTTTTCTAATGCTGGATGATTTTTCAAGTCTTTTCGGAATGGGAATTTATATATAGGAGCGTGAGTGAGTGAGTGTTTGTTTGTGTGTGTGTGTGTGTGTGTGTGTGTGCGTGTGTGTGTGTGTGTTTGTGTGTTTTCAGTACTGAACCTGTGTTTCCCTCTATTTCCAAGTTTCATGATAAAAGTACTCTAAGAATTCACTTTACATCCATGAAACATGAAATACCGCTGCCCAGTCATTAAGCATCTCCATCTAGCTCTGTACAGCAAAATGACACTTAAGGTATTAATTTATTCTATTTTCAAAAAATTCATAACAGAATTATCTTGTGAAGTCTGGGGAGGAGTGGGAAATATGTTCAAGTGAGTCTGGTTTCACAGTGGTGACAAATGGTACAGGCCTGGAGCTTGCAGGTCCCTTTTTGTAATGGTGTAGAAGCAGGACAATAAAGTCCTTTAGAAATGCAACCCCCAAAAAGAAGACACAAAAACACCTGTAATGTAGATTTTCAAGTGATTAGGGGTAAAACTACTGATCTGCATTGAAATCCTTTGGAGCACATGGAGGTAAGGGGGGGCTTCTTTATAAAATCCATTGATTTATGATCCTTCTCTGTTCTTTGTGAATTGTGAAAGCCCACTGGAAGGTTATGTCACTCACTGTGTTTTCTCCAAGGTTGCTTTCCACATGGTCTGCTACCATTATTTTCCAGCTACCTTGGCACACTACAGCTTCCCCTGGGAGTTTGGCTTGGATTTATTCTCAATTTTATTCATTGAGAATTTGAGTTGCTTGGAGTTGTATCATCATACAGCAAAAGTCCCATAGCTATGTTGTGTTGCAAGAACAGGCCAATTTCAGGAGCCCCTTTAGGTACACAGTTAATCCAAAGCCCTCCCCTATGTCATCTGTGTAGCATTCTGCAAGTGCTGTTAATCAAAATCATTTTCTCTCAGTTAATTTCAGCCTCAATGGGGTTAGGAGAAATGATGAAATTCAGATGGGTCTAGGAGTGTAAGAACAGGTAGCCCTATGAGAAGCCATGTTCAGAAAGTGGAACAGAAGTTTTAGTTAACCCAGTGATTCCACAACAAGGAGTAGGTGTTGCCATTGCAACTAGGGAGCATCAGTGTTGTAGTGGTCACAGAGTAGCCTTGTAGGAGAATCAATCCAGACGTTCATCAGTCAAGGATTAAAAATATATCATAGTGAGGAGCCTGTCCATGGATTCTGATTCAGTCTGAGATAATCCATGCAAGCTTTTACTTACTTACTCAAAATATCTGTGTCAAAATCACATTATGGGGAGAAAATTTGTTGATTTGGATCCTAGTTATGGGGATTTCCTGTGATTCTATCTTTGGGCATGAAGTCACTCAGGCTATGGTAAAGAGAGCTCCGATTAGAAGAAGCTGCACACTTCGGGGAAATTCTGAAACAGTGAACAAGAACAAGAGTCTAGTCCACCACCAACATATGATCCTTTGTTGGGGAACAAGACTGCTCTACACAGCCTTGGGAACTTGCTAAGCAAGATTGGTAATAGGGAAATAACCCTGAGTCTATGACGGTTTATGGGAGGACAGCACATCACTGACTGAGCTGTCTATCGGCTTCGGTCACTATTTACATATCCCACCCAACATTTGTTTTTATGCCTCCAGAGTATCCTGGAGAATCTTTACATTAAGCATTAATGTTCAAGTAGGAATACAGGCTGGAAGAAGCCATTTGAATATCCTTTCCCTATATAAATACCCTTTTTGGGTGAATGACCACCCATATGGTTTTCAGCATCAGGCAGCTAAAGAGCTACTCAGAGTATTGTTCTGGTACAGTTCATGTGAATTTTGCCCATGAAACAATATATATGATCCTTTGGATTTCTTGGTATTTTCTACTCCTTTCTTCCTGTGATCTCTCCGGAAAGATCTAAGGACATTTTCTCTTCTGTCCTCTCACAAATTGCCTTGCACTAGCAATAGACTTACAAGGGTGCTGGTGTGTTTCTACATCACAATCACCTTTAATGTCCATGTGTACGCTGGGAAGATTTGCATGGAGCACATTCTCAGTGATTACAGGATCTATGCAATTCCCATGGATTTGATGTGAGATGGCCTCTCTGTGTATTTGCAGGTACAGCGGTTAAAATGGAACCCAGGCAGGTTCCTTCACTGCAAACATAATCAGAACTTTCACCTCAATTCTGGGCATGTTCTCCAGAAGGCATCCACATGGTATTCTAGGTTGCTCATACCTCTCTTGACCTCAGATTCAGACATAGCCACAATGTTATTATTCCATGTCATATACCTGGACAAGTGGGAAAATATGCTCATTTTTCTCTTAATTCCAGTACAGTGCATAGTCCACAGTCAAATTCTAGCAGTTTGAAAAGCTGAGATATAAATCCAAGCCCAAGTACTCTATGACACTTGGGGATGCAGGGACTGACCTCAGCTGACAGACAGGTCATGCTGGATTGTCCAACTGAATAGAGCTGATGTAAGAGGGAGAGCTGAAGTTACAACCACTCACTAATCCTTTTTCCCCTTGCTCTGCCAGGTCTGAAATTCTCCAGCAGAAACTCGAACATGACACAGACCTGGGCAAGATCTCCCTTGGTGAGAAGTGGTACAGGAGGAGCGCTAAGTGTGCACAGCAAATACACCACTATTGCATCTCATCTGTAATGTCCATAGCAACTGTGGACTGCATTTTCCTCCTTTAGTTTGAATTCTTTGGATTGAATAGGCCGTACTTTCACCTTGCCTCTCTCCAGCAAGTGTACAGTTTTGGAGGGACCCAGAGAAGTGCTGATGCACATCAATCAAGAGCTGCTGGTCATCCAGAAAGACTGTTCGTGTGTAAATTTGTACTTGTCCTGATGGGTCATCCAGAAGGGTTTCATGGAGATCAGTCCACAACATTGGAAAGACTTTGAGACAAAGGCTGTGATGTATTTTATACTCGGTATTGGATGGTCTTGTCCTTCATACCCCACTTCAATAGAAGAGACCTCCTTACATTCCACTTGAAAAGATTATTACCATCAGTAACTGCTTATCTATTATGTTCCAAGGCCAACCACGGGATATAAGTCTGTTCTGCAAAATGAGTAGCAAAAGAATGTTTAGCATAATTCCTCTGTTTAGATTTTGGTTTGAATTTTGATTATTTTGGTTTTTCTTGTATTCATTTGAAAGTTTGGTATTTATTTGTTTTTGTTTTATTCTTGCAGTTGATTCGCTATTTTGATGAGGATATAGACTGTATATATTGACTACCCGCATCTGGTTACTATTGAGTAAATTCGATGTATTCCTTTAAATAAAACAGTAATCTCAAACTCTTCACTCTTAAGAACCTTCTTTATTGATCATTAGTGTCAACATCTGAAGTCCCACAGCTATCAGGAAGGGATGGATCTGTGCATTCTCATGGGGACTGGGCATCAAATCACTTCCCCGTCAGACTGAGATTCAAAGGCATTTATACAGTCACTGTTCACTGTGTTCCCAACTCTGTGAATTTCAACTTCATCATGCATACATTACCCACTGTGTATGTTTGCTGTCAAATATATAGTTACCTCTAAATTATACTCTGTGGATGAGAGTGTTGAACAAATTAATGAGATAATCATTAATTTTTCTGTCATATCTCCCAGGAAATATAAACATGGTATAAGGGAGTTTAAAGCAATCAGGAAGCCTGCACCCAAATCCGGAGGTGAAGAGTGCTGAACACCCAGAAATGCAGATACTCCTGAGACCACAGGACAGAAAGCCACTTCTTTTCTCCACTGGACAGTTTTGTCTCTTTTGCCAAAAATCAAGTGCCCATAGGTGTGTGCGTTCATTTCTGGGTCTTCACTTCTATTCCACTGGTCTATCTTCCTGTCTCTGTACCAACACCATACAGTTTTTATCACTAATGCTCTGTAATACGGCTTGAGTTCAGGGATGGTCATTCCCCTGGAAGTCCTTTTATTGTTGAGGATAGTTTTAGCTATCCTGGGTTTTTTGTTATTCCAAATGAATTTGAAAATTGTTCTAACACTATGAAGAAATGGATTGGAATTTTCATGGCGATTACATTGAAACTGTAGGTCATTTTGGGAAATATGCAATTTTTACTCTGTTCATCCTGCCAACCCATGAGCATGGGAGATCTTTCCATCTTCTGAGATCTTCTTCAATTTCTTTCTTCAGACACTTGAAGTTCTTGTCACACAGATCTTTCACTTGCTTGATAAAGTCACACTGAGGTATTTTTACATTATTTGGGACTATTATGAAAGCTGTTGTTTCCCTAATCTCTTTCTTAGCTTGTTTATCTTTTGTAAGAGGAAGGCTACAGATTTGTCTGTTAATTTTATACCCTGCAACTTTGCTGAAGTTGCTTATCAGGCTTAGGAGTTCTCTGGGTTAAGTTTTGCGGTCACTTAAGTATCTTATCATATCGTCTGCAATAGAGACATTTTGACGATGATGATGATAACAGCTATTACCATTGGAGGTAACATAAGTGGATCCAAGTGGCCCCTAGCACAGGCAAGCAGCACCTTTTGCTTCTAACAACTCAGTCACTTTTCAGAGTTATATCGTGTCTCAGCAAGTTTTGTGTCAATTAGACAAGCTTGGCCCAGACTGACAGCAAAATTCAGGTGTCTTGCTTAGGAAACTGAGCATTGAATGACTAAACTCCCATGAAGTCAGCCGGTGCGTGCAGTGTTATGTGCCATTCCTGGAAACAAAGACTTCTAATTTGCTTCTTCCCTCCCTTTTGAGACTTTGTGTGTAGCTACATAGTCCATTTTGTTTCTACATTCATTTCCTTTAAACTTTTAATTCCGTCATATGTGTCTGAGTGGCAGCATGTGCACATGACTGTGCATGCCCTTGGAGGCTGGGTGTCAGATATCCTGGAGTTGCAGGCAGTTTTAGGCACCCTGACATGGGTCCTGGGAACCAAAGTTCTTCTGCAAGAGCAGTACTGACTCTTAACCTCTGAGCCCCTTCTCCAGCCCCAACTACCCAATAAATTTTAATGAGTTTCCTTCCTGTGTGAGTCAGCCAAAGCCACTGGGCTAACTGCCTTACTGAAATGGGTGGTGATTAGGGTCAGCCAAAGTGCTTGCTGAGAAGAGAATTCACAGCTGAGGACTCACAGGTCTTGGTACCATGTAACCTCACATCCCCTTCCTGCTTCCAAACTCTGCTAGAGTCCACTGCAGTTTCACAGAAACCTCCCTCCAATGCCGTTTGGTGAGGAGCATCATGGAAAGGCCCTCTGTACCATTATGTTACAATATGATACAGTCAAGGACTATGTGCTGGACTATGAGATGACCTAGAGCAGAAATAATTCAGCAGGAACAGAAGCTTAGAAATAATGTGCAGGACCGTAAATCTTACTCTCAAGGTTCCCAGGGAGATGGGAAGAGATGGAGCTCTTTCCACTGCTCATGGGCTCAGATCTGAGCCAATTACTCCTTGACCTCCAAATGGGTTGTCCCCTCCTCATTTTATAGCCCAAGTCCTGCTTGTTCAGCTTTAACTGCTGGCACATGCATAGAGGTTTATGCAGTGAACACTTAGTTTCCTACACAAATTATCTGGGGATGTCGATGTTAGTCTGAAGCAAGCTTTGTTGCCTCAAAAGATTTGTTCAGAAAAATAACTGTCACGCCCACCTCGGCCAGCAAGGAAGACGCAACACGGTTGGATTCTTCTCAACAGCCTTTACTGCAGGACACCTTCATTATTGACACAGGGAGGCGGCGGCGGCAGCAGCCAGCCCTAAGTGTTACAGCTCTAAGTGTTACAGCTCCAAGCGTTACAGTTTTAAATGTTACAGCGCCGAGCGGCAAAGCTGCTCGCCTTATATACACAACAGTATGCTAATATTCTTTCAGGGATTGGTGGGGCACGAGTCACCCCACTGTCATCCCAGCTACTTGTCCTCCAGAGATTGGCGAGGTATGAACTTCCATTAGCATAGTACCGCCCCAGCCGGACTGACTTGAGGTGCAAAACCCCACGCATGTGCAGTACTGTTGTTCACCACAGGAGGGCGCCAGATTCACCTCATTATCATACAGCTGCCCTGACAGGGGACAAGCCTGTGCATGCGTGGTAAGTTATTAACATTCGGACTGGGCTGGCTGTGGGCGCCATCTTTACTTCGCCTAGCCGCTCCCTACAAATAACTTTCAAAGGTGATTGGTTTGCATTGCTTGAAAGTGCATCTACCTTGGCATCTGATTTAACCATGCTGCTTAAGACAACACGCCAATTAAAAATATAAAAGTGTATGTAGCGATTCAGAGTAGCCATAGCAAAAATTGCGACCATGGTCTCCAGACGAATGAAGCTCCCCAGTGCCTACATCAGCCTAAATTTTCTGTCCAAGATTCTAGGCTTTTAGAACACAGAACTGGCAGAGACCTTTAGTTCTTGAGTTTAAATCCTCATGGGAGGAGAGAACTGATTCATGCAAGTTGTCCTCTGATCTCCACAAGCATGCCATCACTTGTACACACGTGCATGAACACACACAGACACACACACATACATACACACACATACACACACACTCACACACACATACACACACACATACACATACATACACACACACACACACACTCACACACACACACATACACACACATACACACACACACACAAACACACACACACACACACACATACATACACACACACACACACACACACACACGTCTCTGAGATGCCACATGAGGAAGGAAGCACCTGAGTTCTGGCTGTTGCCCGCAGACTGGTACACAGCACATAAGATTTCCAATGGGAAGAACACCCAGGACCAACCAGAGGACAGTCGGAGCAGGATCTGGAAGCCCAGGACAGGTACCTTGCAAATGAGTCTGCCTGCATGAGACAGCACATTAGTAGACCAGGTAGCTGACCACACTCAGGGGCCATGCTGGAGGCACTGTGCCTGGATCATTCCCGCTACATCTTCTGCTGCCACTGCGCCAAGGCTGGCCTGCTACACCATCTACTGCACTTCATGGCCTGACCCTTGATGCAAACACCAAGTAGCACATGATGTTCGTAAACTGTTCTGTTGTCTCCATACACACTCACGTCCTTGACCTGCAGAGAAATACTGCACAACATAGCAACACTGCATGCCTGGATTTCAGCAGAAAGAAGTGTGTGACTCTGCCCCATATGACTTCAGGAGACCAGCACACAAAGCAGAAGCCCCGATGGCCCATAGACATTAAAGGACTAGGAGGAACTGAGCAGCACTTTGGGCTTGCTCTCTGGGTCAGTGGTGTCAAGAAGGCATTGGGTTTAACACTAATTATTCTTTAAGTGGCATGAGCCAAGGACTTCTTCAGCTCATTGTGGACATTGAGATGTCTATTTCTATTATCTAGGAGTAATAGAAGTTGTGGAGGTTGGACTGGGCAGTAGAATGTGGACAGAAGCCAATGCTACTTGTGCACTTAAGCACGTGGCTAAATTAAACTACTCAAAAGCCAACCAGAAGCTACCGATGATTAAAATTATTTTTAATTTAATCAATTAAGTTAAAATTAGTTTTAATTAAATTAATAACTTAATATAAAATATTTTCAACATCCACATATATAATAAATAAATTCGAGTGTAACCATATTTCCTCTGTTAATAGCCCCAGGCAGGTAAGGAAGCCATATAGAGATTTATTTCTCAGCTTATATGAATCATGCTGCTAACCTTGCCACATTGAAATGTTTACTGCCAGTTTTTATCTTAGCAATTGTTTCCCACAGTTTGAATAAGGTTTCTGTAAGATTTCAATAATGTGTCACATACCTTGGGAGGATAATGCTTCCCTAGGAGCCATGAAGTATCTGAAAATAACCTCGGCATTATGTCTGAGAAATATTCTCTCAAGTTTTTAGTCAGGGGAAGTCGAGCCACCTCTGAGACAATGTAGGCTATGGCCTTTGGTTGCCTCCCAGAATTTGATGATCAAACTCTATTGCTGAAGACATGACACACTTTGGACACAGGACTGGGAGGATTTGAGCTCATCCCCAACAAATGACTCTCATTGTCAGAAGGCACCGAGAAAGTGGAGTGTTTGGTCGTCCTATCTAACCGCAAAGCCCAGAAACCACAGCCCTGGCTGGATGGCAACATTTCCACAATGGTGAAATACTGGCACCTTTATCTCTGGTGTCACGGAAGGGTTAATGATCTAAAAGTCTCAGAGGAGCTAGAAAGCTCTGGCTAGGAAAGTCAACAAGCTGTTAACATCTGTGGGCAGTTAGCTTACGGGACGCTTCTGATAAGAAGGTCAAAATGTCAACCTACATTGGCATTTACAAGTCCATGATGCAGAGGAACGGATGTACAGATGGAATCTTCCACTGCTGAAGTTTCCTTTCTGCTCTAAAAAACCCTCAAGTCTCCTCCACTCCCCTGGAGGGACCCTATACTGTTCTAGTGAATGACAGCCTGCTTCTGTTGAGGTTGGCGACTTCCTTGTATTCATGTTGCCTCCTTCTGTCCCATCTAACATTTGGTGTTGAAACTGGAGAGGAGTTTAGGGCTCCTGTGACCCCCTCCCCTGGTTGTCGTTTCTCCATCCCCTCCCTTTGCTGACACCCACCCACTGACAGTGTGGTTTCCTTGGCTTCCTACAAGCTGAACAGCTGCCTGTTGCAGGTTGAAACCTATGGGCCTTGGGATTCTTTTTCTACCTAAGATCCACATTCTGGGCGTTACTGGCAAGCCATGTAAACATGGCTCGGGCTCCTTGTAAAACCTGTCCTCCTATCTCTCCAACTCTCCAGAACAGAGTCTCTTGGTTCCTTGTTTCCTAGAGCACATCCACTACTGCATGTTGTTAACTTAAGTCTTGGCCAGTGTCAGGAGGGGCCCCAGACCTAGGCCTTCTCCAGAACTCCAGGGCTTCCTTGGTCTTTGCCACCTGATAGGCTGGGACACGATCTTCTGCAATTCATGCTCGTTCCTCCAGCTGCTGCCTGGACCCAGGTAACAACTTAAGAAATGACTGTATTCTCCTTTTTCCTTGACCTTCTGAGATGGGTTCCAAATTGTCTGTGCTTAAGAACGCTCTTTGGCATGCCTAAAATCAAACCTCAAAACTTCACCCCATACTCTTACATAGGTCTCAGTTCATATCTGGCCCCAATATCAAGTATACAACAGCCACACCCAACCTGGACTGAATAATTTCCATTCCCAAATCCTTACCGGCCTAAAGGCAAAATGGTGAATACTGAAATTCCTGCATCAAATCTTTTACTGCCACTCCCGTTGTTCACTCTGTTCCTTCACTTCTGCATGACAGCTCTAAGTCCCAACCCTACTCCTAAGCCCTCTGCGATGTTATCCTGCAGGCGAGCCTGCACCCTGTCCAACTGTTCTCCCACTTTGCCTATCCGCTGCCCGTGAACAAACCCCTCACCTCTCTGTTTGACACAAAAGGTCCAACTGAGATCTGAGACCTCTTCCCTCCCACGGTCCCCCCTTAATCCTGCCCAGAACAAAAGGACAGTTCTGGTTCTGGTTCATGTGTTTGCTGATGGTTTTAATTATTCCAGGTGTGGCACAGTAGAACCACTTCTGCTACGGCACCACATGGGAGCTGCTAAGCATCAGGCAATGGTGTCAGGAGCAGAGGACCCCTAAGTACTAAGTGATTTTGACAAACTGCCCTGTGCCTTGGAAGTTCACTGAGCAGCCATGGAGAGATGGGGTTTGCCCCGCTCCCTCCCGTCTAAGACTCAAGCATCTCTGTGTCACAGTAACCTGTCTTAGGTCAGGCTGGCCCCTCCTCACTCTGAAACACCCTGAGAGGTAAAGGTGCTGTGCCCTTAAGGACAGTTAACTGGTGAAGCAGTTCCAGTGTAAGTTAGTGTTACTTATCTCCTCATACAGAGATGTCGTTAGGAAAACAACTATGGTAAAAGGACGCAAGAGTAAAAGCTAGCCCCTGACTCTGTGTCGGGGAGAAAGTAAATGGACACCATTGACCATCCCCCAACTGCGCTGGTAACATTCCCTGCAGACATTTTGGAATTTACTCTCCACCTGGGAACAAACTTTTGAGTTTTTAAAAGAGTCTTCCTTTCTTTCTCCTTCTGTCTCTCCTGCAACCCTGAGAGAACCTCACACTGTGATTCTGCCAACTCTAACAGCAACATAAGAGCTCCTTTTCCTTGAGCTGAGACCATGATGTTCCTTTCTTTGTCTCTTGTTTTGCTTTCCTGGGCCTCCCTGCCAAGGCCTAGGTACAGTCTTCTGTGTCCACACTAACCCAAAGAAAGTGTCCTTTAATTTTTAAAGAAAGGGCACACAAGTCCACATTTAATCTGTGATTTTTATGGACCCCACAGGGACTTGTGTCCTGATGGGACATGGGTTCACTAGATCATGGGGCTGCACACAACAAAAATGGAGACATCTATAAAACTCCCAATCCCGCTAAACTGTATCTCTGTTATACTAGACTAAGGAGGTAACATCAGACAGTAACTAAAGGGGGTTTTGTCATTTTAGTGGTTTGGGACTCAAAGGATAAACTGCCGACAGCAGTACAAGCTGGCACAGTGAGCTACAGCCGGCTGCACTGAGTCTGAAGCCCTGCTCTTGCTGCCTCACTTCTCCAGGCCCATTCTACTCTGAGATAGAACCTGACCACTGCCCTCAACACCCCTGAGCGCCTCTCCCATGTGTCTGCTTTTGTTTCTGCATGATCTGGAACTAGCAATATATCTCTAGAGAGCCCTGTTAGATTTCCTTTTCACAATGAAAAATATAGAAAACAATCTCAGCAAATAATAACCTTCAAAATCTTGGTTTTTAAAAGTATCTTATGTGTGATCCTGTTTATATAGACTGAGTACATGCGATTATGGTTTGCACACCATGTACTTAGCACCAAATTGACTTATGAGTAAGTGCTCACATAAACTGAAGTTGTCAGCTTGGCTAACTTCATCTTATTCCTGGTAAAACTAAAATTTTATAAACAAAATAATCGATAAGCACATGCACACACACACAGGTGCACACGTGCATGCAAACACACACACACAAACGAACACACACACACACACAAATATAATTAAAAACTATGAGCACATGAGTTAAACAAAGAGAGATGGGTGATGAGTCTGAACCTTTCTTTGGGACAATTAACATGAGTTTTCAAATTTATTTATTTTATTTATATAATCTTTTAAAGGGGGAATAAGAAGAGGGAGCTCTATCTGTATGATTATCTGAGTATAAAAAGCCCTCATACACACTGAATAAGACCTTTTCAGTGGGTGAATAGGCTTGATTCTTTGGCACAGAAAAGGCCATTCTGAACAGGACACTGATACCACGGGCATGGAGACCGCATCAAGGTGAAAAACTTCTCACGGGAAAGGACAGCATCATTTAGGCAAACAAGCAGCCTACAACGTGGGAAAGAGGGTAATAGCTAGGCTATGTAAAAAATGAAACTACCTAAACACGAAGAAACAAAACTCAACTAAAATGTGAGATGCAGAATTAAGCAGAGAATTCTCAAAAGAGGAGGCAGGAGTGTGCGGGAAGCACAATGGACGGTTATTCATCTGCTAAGAAAAGTGAAGTTAAATGAGGATTAAACTGTGAGGGAGCTAGGAGAGCAGGGTAGAGCAGGAGGTAATGTGGAGAGTACAGTGCTGTTTAATCTGGGAGAAGGGGTTTACAAGTAAAAACACCGTGTGAGGCCTTTGAATTAATTAAGAGGGAGGATATTTATCAGCTTTCTATTTAAAGTGTATGTTAAAGCAGTAAAAGAGGCAGGAGTGGTGGGCCCTCAGGAGGCAGAGGCAAGTGGGTCTCTGTAAGCCAGCCTGGTCTACAGAGAGAATTCCAGGGCCTCCCAGAGAAAGTCTGTCTTGAAAGACCAAGGGCAGAGACAGAAAAAGAAAAAAGATCATGCAATCCAAACATGCCATTCCTATTCATGGTAAATGTTTTATAATCTTTTGGGGTGTATGTCTGTGCGTGTGTGTTTGTGTGTGTGTGTGTGTTTGAGAGAGACAGAGACAGAGACAAAGAGACAGAGACAGACAGACACGCAGGCATGCGCGCACGCACACACAGAGAGAGAGACAGAGAGAAAGGGAGAGAGGGAGTGAGGGAGGGAGGGAGAGAGAGAGAAAGAGAGAGAGAAAGAAAGAGAGAGACAGACAGAGACAAAGAGAGAGACAGAGAGAGACAGAGACAGAGACAGAGACAGAGAGAGTGCTGACAGGGAATTAAAGCCAGGACATCCTTCTAACATGCTGGACAAGCACTCTATCCTGTGCAGCATCCTCTGCAGTTCTCTCTTTCCTTTAATATTGAAACAGTGTTGGTAAATCATCAGGGCACCCTTGAACTTTTTGTTTTCTTTGCCTCACAGACTCTCCTCCCAAGCAGCTGGGGTTAGGAGATTGCACCCCTAAGACCTACTTCCGGTAGGGTTCTCTTTGAAAAGTCATGTCTGTGAGGACCCCTTCACGTCTCTCCTTTTCCGAACATTTATAAAACACCATGCCTAAGAATCTTTTGCAGGGAATTGGATATTGCACTGGGAAGGCCCATTTCTTCACTTTGAGATTCTGGTTATAAACATGTCATAAATATAAATGCCAAACTCCGGAAATGCAGGTGTAGAGAGTCAAATTCTAATCAGACTTAAGTGATGTGGGGTTTTGCTCTAGTCTCTACGGTGCTCTCCGTTCCCCAAGTCCATGTTTTTCCTTAGGGTGCTGCCTTTCCAGAGTACTGGTATGCTGCAGGGTGCTCAGTTCCACATCTGTCTGCACTATTTCAAAGTTCTCCTTCCAGCCCACACATCTATGCCTAGAGCTAGAGGTTAGAACCATCTGTTCCTGCTCATTAACCAACCATTCCAGATCTGTATGGTGGTTTTTTTTTTCTCTGTACTAAAATTAGGACAGTCCAGGCCCGTTGTTACACTGATCACACCACAATGTAGTTACCTATCAAAGGCCAGGGGAGAATCAGATCTTCACCACTGCAGTTTCCAACTTGTCTTCATTTTGGAGACCTTGGAATTTCCCTCCCTTTAAGTGGGTGCATCCATCCCTATTTATTTTATTTTATTTTTTATTTTATTATCATTTTATCCAGCATTACTATATAGTTAATGGCAATTTTAAGTCTCTCGTTTTGCCAGTTCAAAAAAAAAGTAATATTTTTCATCACTACAAAAAGTAGTCATGACGGAATATGGCGCTCAAGCTGTTCAGTGATACGAGATTATCTCCACCCACCACCCTGCAGCACGGCTTTGCTGTAGGTAGGCCCCATTTCTCTGACCTTGAGAATGTTCTAGAATTCTCTCAGCCGGCCTAGCCTGTTTCTGTCAAGCCTACAGGAAATGCTCGCATCACAGCTTAAATGCCACGAGGGGAGAAATATTCTCGTGCGTGTTCACTGCTGTGTCCCTTGTACCTGATAATTCAGGCACTTTTCCCAAATGGGGAAAAAACGGGGGGAAAAAAGTCCTGACGGCTGAAGGGCCAGCCTGTGAGCATGTCCTCCAACACGCAACCGGACTCAACCTCCTACATGTGGCTGGCGAAAGGGGCGAAGGGGTCCGGCCAGGCGCTGCCTTCTGTCTAGAGGTGCCTGTTATTTTCTATTTCTAGGTGCGTTTCGTTACTTTCCCATTCAGTCGCCGGGCTGTTCCAACGGGACAACCCTGTGTATTCAAGGCGCCATTTTGAGGGAATGACCGGAATAAATGCTTTCCTGAGAGAACTCTGACCACAGTTCTGCACAGGACGTGTTTCAAAGCGTCTTCAGACACGGTTCTGGGGGACCCGGGAGTGGCCTGAGTCTGTCTGTCCGTCTGTCTGTGGGGCTCAGGCCTAGCTGGTCCCGAGAACTGTACCTCACGCATGCCCCACGCGCACCCCTCACCTACTCGGGTGGGCGTCGTGGGTCCTCCAGTCCCCCTGCGAGGGCCGAGCGCTGCCGCCCATTGGCTGAAGCCCACCACGAGGCCAGCCCCGCACAGTCATCCCCGGGGGCGCGCCGCCCACGCCTCAGTGACTCAGTGACTCTCGCCACGCTTGCTTCCCGACTCCATTGTCTCCGAGGCCCTTGGCTCTCCTTCCACTGCCTCCGCGACATTTTGCTCGTTGGTGGCCAGGCCGCCACTCCGCAGCTGCCCCGAGTAGCTGCTAGCCGCGTGGCTTCTGTGCCATCTTCGGGTTTTTTTCCAGGGGAACTCCGGCTGCCATCATGGTGAGTCAAGGGCAGGCCCTGGGTGACAGTGCAAGACCAGCCCAAAGCCAAAGACTCCTTACAGGGAGGATGAAATTCGGCTTTTTTGATGTAGCACGAAGAAATGGGGGAGAGAGCAAAAAGGGGTTCCTTCGTATTTCCGGTGCTGGGTTCCCCACTGGACAGCCCCCAGGGTAAGGCCTGGAGGGCAGGAGTTGAGGCCTTGTTGACTTTGGGTCTTACACAAGCACTGAGGGGCCCCAGGAGTTGGCGGGAGGCCGGTGGCCACGGGCAGCCCTGGGGACCTCGGGCTGCTCCAGGGTGGACCAGGGGCAGGACCTGGGCGTCACGTGACAGCCCTTTCCCGCCTTTGGGGGTAGGTGCCTTGGGTCAGGCCGGCTGCCACCCAGCCCTGAGGCGGCTTCCGGGTAGGGGCGGGCATGGGCTCCTCTGCTAGGTGAGGCCTAGGCTGGCAGAGGCAGGGCCTGTGGACTTCTGGATGCCAGCCCTGTCTCCCCTGACTCAGTCAGTATGGTTTTGGGGGGCTGGAGGCGGGGCCTTCGCAGGCCACCCTTGGCCAGGCCCTGTTGACAGTGGTGCCTGAGAGGTGGAGGTGGCTTGGCCTCAGCTTGAGTGTTTAGCTCAGGTGTGCGTGGGATGGGGAGGAGCCAGAGGCCTGAGTGGGGTTGGGGGAAGGGTGAAGGAGGGGATAGCTGGACAGGACACCTGCTGAAATCCCTACTCTACCCCAGGACACTGGCTTTGTAGCTTCCAGGGTAACTTAGGCTACAGTAAGACTCTGCCTCAGAATCAGTACTGCAAAAGTTGATGGCCATTTAGTCACAAATCCCTTGTGAGTTGCATCTCGTTTATAATTTTTTTCATTTTCAAGGTAAAGGAAGAAATTTATACAGTTTACGACAGATGTTAAAAAAGAGTTGGACTTTAGTAATCATTTGTAAAAATTGTGAATCACAATTGTGAATTATCTATCACAATAATTAAGATCGCACAATACTGGACAGTTTACTCACTACATTAGTGTCAGAAATGTGATGACTTCAGGCTTTATATAGGGTAGTATTTGTGACATACATGGAAATTTGCTTAGCATAGTGATTTACTTACATTTCAAAAATGTTATCCTAAAATCTTTTAATAACTATTCTCAGCTTCTAGCAATATTTGATATGTGGATATTCAGATATAATGGAATGTGTTACTATACATAATAGGAAAGTGTGTGTGCTAGCCTCCAAGTTCATTGCTGGTATTCTAATATTCTCATTAACTCATAGCACATTTGGAGATATAATTAATCTGCCTTAAGTTTAATACAATTTGTTTTCAGTATGCTATTATAGTCTACTGGTGGGTAAGGTTATACTTTTCCACCAGTGTCAGTAGTGGGCCTGTAGGTGTGGGGAAAATCTCAACTATTGGGGGTAGTGGGGGCCAGAGGCCAAGGCAAGAGGATCACTTGAGCCCTTTAGAAATTCAAGTCAACTTTGGCAGTGTAAAACATCCTTTAAAATCTGTTGTACTCAAGAAATAGTGGCATGAGTTTGAAGCCAGTCTGGTGTACACTTCAGGCCAGCCAGAGTTACATAATAAGGCCCTATCTCTTAACTTTAAAACTTACACTTTCTTGAACATCAAAGTTTGACTGACAAGTATTTGGTTGTCGAGTGGTTTTGATCATATTTTAAAAGAAGTAACTAAAGCATTTATCTGTCGTGGGAGTTTTAAATAAAACAATATTAAGCATACAGTAGGCATTAGGTCTTATTAAAATGGAGTTCTTTGCTTTCTTGGTTTTGAGTGTCACCTACTGGGTAAGGACCAGGATATGGTGTGCTTTCTTTAATACATAATACACTATTAAGACAAAACAGATTTTATATTTACTCAGGTGAAACAGGTAGTTTAAGCCCAAATCAAGCATCCTATGATATTTAATGCTTTATTTTCCTTCTCATTAAATTTTCTCATTCATATTACTTTTGTATATAGAATACAATTAGAAGACATAGGAGATTTTTTTTCTAATATTTTTACAAAAGGAAACCCAATATTTTGAAAAATGAAAAGCAAGTTCTCCTGAAAGAATAAAAGAAGTCAGCAGGTTAAAAAAGCCCCAATAAATGTAGGTATTTGACTAAGTCCATGTTTGTTGTGTTCTGTTGTATTACCTCTTCTGTACACACATTCTCAGTTAAGTTCTACTTAGAAAAATTCATGTTAACCAATTAAGAATCTACTATATGATGATTGTAGAGAGTTTGGATCAGAATCAGGAAAAGGTGAGTTGTGTGTATAGACTCCCTGAAAATAAAAGATGGTGTCGTCTCTATTAACTCCCGAAAATTTCGAGATGGCAGTGGGGGCTTATATGGTGTTATTCAAGAAAGAGCTATTTCAAAACATGCATTAAACACAGTAGTATTAAGGAATCGGAACAGAATTCATGTATTTCTAAACTCGCCGGACATTAATATGGCGGTGTTAATTTCTATTAATTTGCTAACAGAAAGGCAAAGAAAAAAGATTGATTTAAGAGTTTGATACTTTTCTGTTTGGGGTTTTGAAGAGCTGTTTTGTTTACATTGGAGTTTTAATGTGCTTTGGATTTAACATACTCAGTAAAATTAAAATTTCATAATTTAATTCTTCCCTTCCAATTTGTATCCCTTTGAGGTCATTTCTCTGGCTAGGACTTCAAGAACTATATTGAATAAGTAGGGAGAGAGTGGGTAGCCTTGCCTAGGCCCTGATTTAGAGGGATTGCTTCACATTTCTCTCCATTTCTTTAATGTTAGCTACTGGATTTCTCTGTATTGCTTTCAATATGTTTAGGTATGGGCCTTGAATTAATGGCCTCCCATTACCTTTGTCATTGTTAGGATACTAGTAGGATAGGTTTGATTGAAATATACTCTCAAGAATATTAACAAAACCATTGCCTCTTGTGTACCATCTAACAAGATGTCTTGTGACATCTACCAAGTTCACAGACAGTTCTTCACAAACTTCCCAAAGCCAGCAAATTGGAGCATGAAGAAAGCCATGTCCAAGGCATTCAAAACCAGCCTCCTCACCAATGCCCCCAGAAAAGGCTTTCTTAAAAGGAGGGAGGTACTGAGACAGTTGACCATCATACACTCAGAGAAGACTGTGCCAGGAGAATTGGGGAAAGATTGTGGGAGAGAGTAATTAGGTATCAGTAGTCAGTGAGCAGAAAGTAAAGTGAAAAAGAAAAAATATATAAATAGAAATAAAATAAAGTTCTTTAACAAAATGGGACACAATTGCTGAGCTATACTGTGTTTACACTTGCACAGGCTTTAACATCTAGAGAGACTAGATGTGATGAAGTAGGATGCCCTTGTCATTTACATATACTATGTATACAGCAAAGATAAATGAAGTGGAGAACACACAGATCAAAGTTCCATTGTTCCCTCACACATATATGGCTCTGCTTCCCTTTATCAGGACTGTGGAGGCCAGTGCTCATCCAGGTCTCAGGGCTCAACCAAAATGCAGTCCCCTGTGATCTCTGGCCAAGTGCTCTTGTGTTCCCAAAGAACTCTGCCTCAGGCTGCAGAGGCACTGAGGGGCCAGCCTTCACCTTCAAGGTGCAACCACTCTTTCAGCCTTTCAAGGCTCTCTGTTACTCAACTGGAGGCTTCAGCAGAGGCTTTCATCTCAATAACAGAAGCTTACCTGATCCAAAACATTGGGAAGCCATCCTACACTCCTGATTGGCTGGTTATCTGAGACCAAACAACATAACTCTCTTCTTTATGCCTGTTTTCCTGATTTGAAAGTAAATAATGTGATCATCTGTGGTGTTGGTGGTAAGAATAAAATCCTTAACATGAATAATAGGACCATACAGAGCATGGGCTTCACATTCTAGATACAGAGTGAATAGCTAGAGGGAATTACCAAAGAAAATAATAAGAATCCTAAAAACAATTACAAAAATAATGAAATGAATTAAAACAAAAAGAAAAGCAAAAACAAAAATACCTTGTGGGTGCTGGATTTAAAGGCATGTATTGACTTTGACCAGCTTTGTAGGTATTTGAAATAAAAAGCAAACAAACAAACAAACAGCCTTATTACACTTGCAGCTGTTGCAGGAGAGAAAGCTGGGAGATATCCTGTGCTGCCGCCCCCATGCTGTGATTCTGCAGCAGCAAGTTCCTTGGGAATAGAAACCTGTATGCAGTGGGATCCCTTGCTGGCCCTGGCATCTCAAAAATAGAGGCTTCCCTAATCCAAAACCTTGGAATCCAGTTTACTTCAGGCCAGGAATGAAGTCAACCATCATTAGTGAAAGAGGAAGGGAAAATTACATAGGAAAAATATGTGCCTTAATCAGAAAAGATCCTCAACTTCTAAGACCTCCACAATCTCCACTCCTCTCTTCTGGGCTTTGCATATTGATGTTGGATAACTCCAGATGGTAGGAAAAGGCAGAGTTCTTCCCAGAAAAGTCATACATGATTTTCACCCTGACATATGTGAGGTGAGGTGGCATCGTATCACAGAGTCAAGAAAGCCGGGATAAGAACACAGAAGCCACAGATGACAATGCCAAATGGACTCCCTCCTGAACTTATGGACCCATTAAAATTGAGGTTTAGCCTAATCTTAGGCCATTCCACTCCCTGCCCACCTGCCTGCTTTTTATGTTTGCTATGAGTAAAAGTTCAGCTTGTAGCCCCAATATCTTCATGATTGGACTTGGAAATTCAGGAAGAATGATATTGGAGAAGGGATGGGTATGTGGTTTCAATGTGGTAACACATGGTCCAGGTTGATGTTTGCTCAGTGATGTCCAATTTAATTGTCTTGTTATATTTGTGAAAGGGAAGATATCCAACTTAATATATAAAAGGTACAGAAATTTATTATTTTATATATGGCCTATAGTTGATCCCTATGTTCCCAAGAAAAGGGAGTTTTTATTGCAAAAAATAGGATTATAGATCATTGATTCTGTGAAATACATGGATATGTAAATAGAAACAATGTCAGATGTCATGGTCTGTACAGTAAGCAAATATTCCCCGGGTTTATGCAGTCAGAGGTCTAGAAAAAATACATTGGCCTCCAGAAAAAGGGAAAACCTTAGGAATCGAAATGTGTGTCACATGTATTGTCTTGGGTAGTAGATTTACTTTTAAGAAAAAAACTCCCTCCTCCTTGGTCCCTAGAGATTTGGGTGCTAAGAAAAATCTGTTCCCTAATTCAGGGTTGTAAGCAACTCTCCCCAGCAAAAGCATTGATGACCTCTAATGAAGCAGAGAGAAACATCTAGCTTTGGAATAGAGGTTGCCAAACAGTATTCCCAGTGACATATGAGAGACTGGAGGAAAGGGCCCCCACAGAAATTGATCCATTTGGGGAAAGCTAGTTAGCAGGTAGGCCATAGAACTTCCCAGTGACATCATCAGTAAGCCCTTCACTGGACAATCTATTGTATCTAAGAGATCCCTAGAATCTCCTGTGTGTGATGTCACCAGTGTTGTGGTGACACCAACTGCCTTTGGGATATTCCTTCAGTTCCCTTTGGGTTCACAAGCAGGCATGTTTCGCCAGCTGCTCAGGCTATTTCGCAAGGAAAGTGGAGATCAAGGAGAGACCACACCAAGGCAGAAGGAAGATGACCTCCTCTCTAGTAAAACAGGAAGGAGGAAATCATTCTGGGGAAGGCTTGGTGAGTCCTGGGCAGAGTTGGGGAACATCCTCAAGGAGGTAGGTTTGAGGTGTGCCTTCAAGGACTAGGCCTTACAAGCAGGAGCCTTGGTATTTCTCAAAGGCAAACCAAGAGTCAGGAGTTCCCGATCATTAATTTGAGAGAAAGCCAGAAAGTGGTAAGCCTTCAGTTTCTTTTCTGGAAGTTCTTTAATTGTGAGTGGCAGTTGGAGGCACTGTGAGATTAAGCATGTTTCCATTCATGGTGAGGAGTTGAAGCATTTCATCCTCTAGATTACTGTAGGTTACATAAGTCTCTGATGGCGAGAACAAGGAAGGATGTGCCCCTGGAAATGAATTGAGTTCTCAGACACTTTGGGCTGAAAAATACATGATTAGAGCTTGATGGTGCTAAGCATTATGAACTCCAGGATTATGTGCACCACAGCTGATATGAGATAATAATGTCCCAGATGTTTATGTCTCAGTCAGATTCTAACTTTCAGTGTCAGGGGTCCTGTAATAGTGAGTGTGGCACGTGTATGGCATTAGAGCTTGGGAAGAGGGACATAGCTTAAGAATCCAGTTCAAGAAAGCTTTTCTGCTCTTTCAGGGATTCACCCAGTCTCTACCATTTCCCCTTCCTCAACCTCCTTTTGGGATTCAGAATGATGTTTTCTGCCCATGGGCCATAAAATATGCAAATTCACTTGGGTTTATCTATCTATCTATTTATCTATCAGGATTTGGTAGGAACACATCATCCCAAAATGTCATCAGTGAGCAAGAGAAGTGTCGAAAGGAACTGGAGGAACTCAAACTTGAAATCCAGAAGTGTAAATTCGAGAGGGATGAACTTTATCAAAACCTGGACTTTTATATCTATGATGATTGGGACCTCAGGTAGTCATTATGCCCAGTAACCTGTTCACTGTCTTGTGCTCTCTCTCTGCTAACCCAAGATTTCCTCATAGCACCAGAGAGTTTCACCTCTCATCCTGGATTTTAAGGAGCCTTGGCAGGCATTTGCTTGTGAGATAAGCTAGGTGCTGTGTGTTTAGGGTCAACCTCTTTTGTACTTGACCCTGAGCTCCTTGGATTAGCATTGGTTCTGTTAATAGCTAGAAGGACCTGGTCACACTTGCTGCCTCTAAGTGAGGGAATGAAATGCCTGCACGTCATCACTCTTTTACTCTGATTTTGTTCATTATACACTGATTCTATGGCACCTCCATGCATGTAGTTGGGATTCTCCTTGTGTTTTATATGGGTTAGTATGTATGTATGTGAAAGTATTTGTGGGTTTTATGGTCACGGTCAGGGAGTCTGGGGAGTTTGATGGGATCTGAGGATTTGTGTGATGGACAGTTTGCAGGTCATGATGGTGTGGAAGCCCACAGGGATCAACAGAGCACTTTGCATCTTCTATTTACTTAGGTGGTAGATAGGACTCTCCTGAGGGAAGGAGGGGTTACAAATCCTCTTCCCTGTCAAAGTAGTTATGCCCTCTGGTAATTCAGGGAACAGTAGGAAACAAGGTTTGAGAATCCCTGTTTTCAAAACAAAAGAAATGTCATCACAACTATCTGTTGGACCCAAGCCACTCCAGTACAGAGGGTCTTTGCAGAACCATATCTCCACAGTCTTTGAAAGAGTCCTTATTTCAAAATAACTCTTTGCTGATTTGCATAGAAACATTTCCTTGAAAGAATTGTTGTTGGAGTCTCACTGTTGTTTTTTTGCTCTGGTCTTTGTGTTTGCCACATGATTCCCTACCCCCTCCTTTCTTAAATTTGAATTTTTTATTGGTTTTTTTATTTACACTTCACCTAATTCTGAAATCAGGAGTTCAGATTGTTATTTCTTCCTTGGGCCATGTCCCAACACAGGCTGGATGTCGAATTGCCAATACTTCAATCCGAACATGAGAGGAGAATGATGTCTATGCAAATGATGACCAACTCAATAAGTGATGCCATGGAGAGGTACAAGGAGCTCATACAAGCGAACAGTTCCTACCGGTGAGTCACTGACAGAGATGAGAACCCAGCACTAGGCAGGAAATGCTTCTGTCCTGTATGACTTTGAACCAGATTGAGGGCTCTGGTTCCGTAGTGTCTGACTCTTAACAAGAAGCCTGCCTCCTGGCAAGGGTCTTAGATTAGTAACTAATGGACTCATTTGTCGTACATGGGAAGTGTGTAGAAGACACTCCAATTGTTATTTTCCCCATTGAGGATCCTCTAGATAGAAAGTTTTGAACCATGATGGGAATATCAATCAACTCTGAACCTGTAGGACTCTGACAGCAGATTTAAAGATCTGTGATGCATGAGAAACACATGGAAAGATTGTATAGCTATTGGGTCTTCAACTAACCCTCAGAGGGGATTTCCCCACTATGTGAAGATGGTTTTAGCACACCATAGATATATAAGCACCCATATGGACCATCTCTTCTTCCTTGATTTAGGTAAACCGTCTTAGTGTCAGGATTTTCAGAAGTACTTTGATTCATGTGGATTGTGGATTCTGGATTTGACTCCCTCTAATTGGTGCTAACTTGTATAGTGTGGCTCTATTCTGGAGATGAGGACCCATGAAGGGATGATTGTACTTGCAAGAGTTAGAGGCAAATAGAAGCTGGCTGGGATTTACCATTGTTTGTTTGTGGTTCAGCATCAGGCACTCCCAGCTCCTGCGTGAACAAGCTCAATTGAAGAACAAAATACAGATTTTGCTGAATGAGAAGAGAGAACTGCTGGTGGAGCAGACTGAACTGCCAGCATCCTCTGTGGAGGCCAAGAGGTTCTGTGAAGAGGCCGGAATGAACATCTGTGTCCCCAGTGCCAAGCAACAGCAGGTAGGGTTAGACCTCAGGGTCAGGTTGTCCTCATGTCTTACCATAACCATAGACAAACCAATGTAACTGTCTATTGACTGATCCATGTACTGTCCTCTGTCTCATCCAATTGTTCATTTATGTGATGGCTTACAAGGCTTTCTGTGGAGATAGCCCTTTTTCAAGAAACGGGATGTTTGGAAAGCAAAAGCTCCTGCTCTTTGAGAATCTGCAGTTTATTAAGGGAGATAAGTTGATCACACATCACAGCACTACATGCCATTATGTGTGGAGGGTGCTATGTGCAAGCCCCTCTTTAGACTAGAACAGGGCTTTGAGGGATGAAGCAAAAGCCTGGAGCTCATTTTCTTTACAGGGATCCTTTGAGACTCCAGGAAGTAAGTAGTTTTCAAGGAGGAGAGCCTGGTGGAAATGGCAAAAAAATGTTCTAATTGTCATTTGTGGTAGCTTTTGTTCTTCCTCCCCCCTCCCCCTCTATATGAAGATGGTGTCTGCATGCTTCATAGATCTTGGGTAACTACAGAGCCTGAGGAGCAGCATGTCAGTCCTGTTTTATTTGAGTGCTCCTGGAGAGTTCACATCTGGGCCTTACAATCTGAAGCTGGTTAGAAGAGCAAGAATGTGGAAAAGGTTTCTCAAAGGCTGAGGGTTGGCATGAGAGATTTGAGACTTCAAGAACAAAGTTATCCATATGTACCCCCAATTCTCACCAAGAAAGGTGCATTGCTGTGCTGACCTGCATCTTAGGGAACATGCGGGGAGGCCAGTTCATGACAAGCAATTTTGTCTAGTCATCATCCAACTTAGTCCTTTAAGCCTAGGTCTCTCAACAAACCTGAAGCTTCCTGTTTTGTGCTGGCCAGCAGTCTTTGCATCACTGGTCCAGTTCCAGGTGGAGCCCCCTCTCTTATTTTCTCAACACATTCTTAAAACATTCAGTGATTTTCAAAATAAGGATTAGATTTCTTCACTTTACCTGAACATAGGTATCCCCCTGGAAGACTCTGGTTTGTCTTATTCGTTTTGCCATGATCTTGCATGGAATCCTAGAGTGCATCCCTCTGCTGACATTTCTTTGCTGACTATATCATGGGCATGGCATTCTTTTAGGATAGACTCCCTCTCAATATTGTACAGTGCTGCATTTCAGAAAAGTCACTCTATGTTATTTATTTAGCCTTTTTCTGACTGACATTTAGGTTGTTTTAATATCACATGAACTCTAATGTGATGAAAATTTCCTGGTAAATGACCATGAGTCACTGCCTTCTCTGATGCTTCCAAGGTCTTCTATGAAGGAAACAGGGGCCTATGTTGAGTCAGCATAGAGCTTGATGGAGTCTTTTCCTAGAAATCTCTGTCTTGGGAATTTGATGTGGTGTTGTTTAGGCTATTTGTGCAGAACATGTAACTTACTTGTAGGACCATCAAGTATCTGCATAGAAAGGTTTCCTGAAGTGGAAATGAGTACAGGCCAGGGAAGCACAGCCTGCTTGAGTCTAAGAGACTCGTACACAGCATTGTTCCCAGTAATTCCTCACTCAACAGGAAATGTGCTGCATAAGAGCAAAGTTTTAATTTGTGCATGTGAGTGTGTATCTGTGTGTGTGTGCCCGCGCACGTGCGCATGTGTGTGTGTGTGTGTGTGTGTGTGTGTGTTTACCAGCAGTGGCTGAGCATGTTTATTCTCATGTTGTGTCTTTTTCTAATGCTGGATGATTTTTCAAGTCTTTTTGGTATGGGAATTTATATATAGCAGTGTGGGTGAGTGTGTGTGTGTGTGTGTGTTTGTGTGTGTGTGTGTGTGTGTTTGTGTGTGTGTGTTTGTGTGTGTATGTGTTTTTTCAGTAGTGAAGGTCTGTTTCCCTCTATTTCCAAGTTTCATGAGAAACGAACTCTAAGAGTTCACTTTACATCCATGAAACATGAAATACAGCTGCCCAGTCATTTGGCATCTCCATCTAGCTCTGTACCGCCAAAGGACACTTAACTTGTTACTTAATTCTGTTTTCAAAAAATTCATAACAGAATTATCTTGCGAAGTCTGGGGAGGAGTGGGAAATATGTTCAAGTGAGTCCGGTTTCACAGGGGTAACAAATGGTAAAGACCTGGATCTTGCAGGACCGCTTTTGTTATGGTGTAGAAGCAGGACAATAAAGTCCTGTAGAAATGCACAAAAACACCTGTAAAGTTAGATTTTCAAGTGATTAGGGGAAAACTACTGATCTGCATTGAAATCCTTTGGAGCACATCAAAGGAAAGGAGTACAGGGAGGTAAGGGCAAGGCTTCTCTATAAAATCCATGAGATTATGCTGCTTCTCTGTCCTTTGTGAATTGTGAAAGCCCACTGGAAGGTTATGTCACTCACTGTGTCTTCTCCAAGGTTGCTTTCCACATTGCCTGCTACCATTTCTTTCCAGTTTCCTTGGCAACTCCAGCTTCCCCTGGGCTGTTGGCTTGGATTTTATTCATTGAGAATTTGAGTTGCTTGGAGTTGTATCATCATACAGCAAAAGTCCCATATGCTGTGGTGCAAGAACAGGGCAGTTTCAGGAGCCCCTTTAGGTGCACAGATAATCCAAAGCACTCCCCTATGTTATCTGTGTAGTATTCTGCAAGTGCTGTTAATCAACATCATTGGCTCTGAGTTAATTTCAGCCTCAATGAGGTTAGGAGAAATGATGAACTTCAGATGGGCCTGGGACTGTAAGAACAGGTAGCCCTATGAGAAGCCATGTTCAGAAAGTGGAACAGAAGTTTTAGTTAACCCAGTGATTCCACAACGAGGAGTAGGTGTTGCCACTGCAACTAAGGAGCATCAGTGTTGTAGTGGTCCCAGAGCAGCCTGGAAGGAGAATCAATCCAGACATCCATCAGCCAAGGAGTAAAAATGTACCATAGGGTGGAGCCCTTCCATGGATTCTTATTCAGTGTGAGATAATCCATGCAAGCTTTTACTTACTTACTCACTCAAAATATCTGTGGCACAATCACATTACCTGGAGAAAATTTATTGATTTGGATCCTGGTTATGGAGATTTCCTATGATTCTAGCTTTGGGCATGAAGTCACTCAGGCTATGGTAAAGAGAGCTTCGATTAGAAGAAGCTGCACACTGTGGGGAAAGTCTGAAAGAGTGAACAAGAACGAGAGTCTAGTCCACCACCAACATATGATCCCTTGCTGGGGAACAAGACTGCTCTACACAGCCTTGGGAACTTGCTAAGCAAGATTGGTAATAGGGAAAGAACCCTGAGTCTATATCGATTTATAAGAGGACAGCACATCACTGACTGAGCTGTTTATAGGCTCTTGTCACTATGTACATATGCCACACAACATTTGTTTTTATGCCTCCAGCATATCCCGGGGAATCTTTACATTAAGCATTAATGTTCAGGTAGGAACACAGGCTGGAAGAAGCCATTTGAATATCCTTCCCTATATAAATACCCTTTTTGGGTGAATGACCACCCACATGGTTTTCAGCATCAGGCAGCTAAAGAGCTACTCAGAGTATTGTTCTGGTACAGTTCATGTGAATTTTCCCCATGAAACAATATATATGATCCTTTGGATTTCTTGGTATTTTCTACTCCTTTCTTCCTGTGATCTCTCCGGAAAGATCTAAGGTCATTTTTTCTTCTGTCCTCTCACAAATTGCCTTGCACTAGCAATAGACTTACAGGGGTGCTGGTGTGTTTCTACATCACAATCACCTTTAATGTCCATGTGTACGCTGGGAAGATTTGCATGGAGCACATTCTCAGTGATTACAGGATCTATGCAATTCCCATGGATTTGATGTGAGATGGCTTCTCTGTGTATTTGCAGGTACAGCGGTTAAAATGGAACCTAGGCAGCTTCCTTCACTGCAAACATAATCAGAACTTTCACCTCAGTTCTGGGCATGTACTCCAGAAGGCATCCACATGGTATTCTAGGTTGCTCATAGCTCTCTTGAACTCCGATTCAGAGACAGCTACAATGTTATTATTCAATATATTATACCTGGACCAGTGGAAAAATATGCTCATTTTTTCTAAATTCCAGTACAGTGCATAGTCCACAGTTTAAATTCTAGCAGTTTTTAAAAGCTGAGATATAAATCCAAGCCCAAGTACTCTATGACACTTGAGGATGCAGGGACTTACCTCAGCTGACAGGTCATGCTGGATTGTCCAACTGAATAGAGCTGATGTAAGAGGGAGAGCAGAATAGACAACCCGTCACTAAACCTTTTTTCCCTTGCTCTGCCAGGTCTGAAATTCTCCAGCAGAAACTCAAACATGACATAGACCAGGACAAGATCTCCCTTGGTGAGAAGTGGTACAGGAGGAGCGCTAAGTGTGCACAGCAAATACACCACTATTGCATCTCATCTGTAATGTCCATAGCAATTGTGGACTGCATTTTCCTCCTTTAGTTTGATTTCTTTGGATTGAATAGGCTGTACTTTCACCTCGCCTCTCTCCAGCAAGTGTACAGTTTTGGAGGGACCCAGAGAAGTGCTGATGCACATCAATCAAGAGCTGCTGGTCATCCAGAAAGACTGTGCACGTGTAAATTTGTACTTGTCCTGATGGGTCATCCAAAAGGGTTTCATGGAGATCAGTTCACAACATTGGAAAGACTTTGAGACAAAGACTGTGATGTATTTTATACTTGGTATTGGATGGTCTTGTCCTTCATACCCCACTCCAATAGAAGAGACCTCCTTACATTCCACTTGAAAAGATTATTACCATCAGTAACTGCTTATCTATTATGTTCCAAGGCCAACTACGGGGTATAAATCTGTTCTGCAGAATGAATAGCAAAAGAATGTTTAGCACAATTCCTCTGTTTAGATTTTGGTTTCAGTTTTGATTATTTTGGTTCTTTGGTTTTTCTTGTATTCATTTGAAAGTTTGTTATTTATTTGTTTTTGTTTTATTCTTACAGTTGATTCGCTATTTTGATAAGGATATAGACTGTATATATTGACTACCCACATCTGGTTACTATTGAGTAAACTGGATGTATTCTTTTAAATAAAACAGTGATCTCAAACTCTTCACTCTTAAGAACCTTTTTATTGATCATTAGTGTCACCATCTGAAATCCCACAGCTATCAGGTAGCGATGGATCTCTGCATTCTCGTGGGGACTGGGCATCATAATTACTTCCCAGTCAGACTGAGATACAAAAGCCATTATACAGTCACTGTAGACTGTGTTTCCAACTGTGTGAATACCATGTTCATCATGCAAAAATTACCCACGGTGTAACCTTGTTGTCAGTATTTAGATACCACTTAATTATGCTGTTTTGTGGATGAGAGTGTTGAATATATTAATGGGATATACATCAGGTTTTCTGTAATATTTCCCAGGAAATAAAAGCATGGGATAAGGGAGATTAAAAGCAATCAGGAAGCCAACACCCAAATTTTGTTTTGGAAAGAACTGAACACCCAGAAATTTGGATGATCCTGACCACAGCACAGACCGTCACTTCTGTCCACCTCTGCACACATCCCTGGCCCAAGAGGAAACTGCACAGTGCCTCGGATACAGGAATATGAGAGCAGTCAGCGACAGGAACCTACTTGGTCCATCCTGGACCCAGAACTGAACTGAGTACCGAGAATATTTGAAGAAAACCAAAGGCATAGTATTCTGTGTTTCCTGATTGTGGCTTTTTTTAACACTCTAAATGCGATTTTGTTTTGTTTTGTTTTGTTTTTGGATATTTTTTCATTTCCATTTCAAATGTTATTCACTTTCCTTTTTTCCCGGAAATAAGACCCCCTATACCATGGCACTCCCTTCTTCTATAACGTGTTCCCTTTCACATCGACCCCCTTTCCCTACTCCTGACATTCCCCTACACTGAGGGTCCAACCTAGACAAGACCAATCGTTTCTCCTTCTATTTGTGCCCAATAAGACCATGCTCTACTACATAAGCATTTGGATCATAGGTCAGTCCATGTATTGTCCTTGAGTAGTGGTTTAGTCCCTGGGAGCTCTGGTTGGTTGGCATTGTTGTTCTTATGGGGTTGCAAGTCCCTTCAGCTCTTTTAACCCTTTCTCTAATTCCTCCATCTTGGATCCAGTTCTCAGCTCGATGATTTATTGCTAGCATTCGCCTCTGCAATTGACATGATTTGTCTGTACCTCCCAGTAGATTGTTATAGCAGGATCCTGTCATCATGGTCTCCTTAGCTGCATCAATCTTATCTACTTTTGGTTGATATATATACATATATATATACATATATATGTATATATATATATATATATATTCACTGTCTGCTCCAAACTTTTGCCTCCATATCCCGACCTATGAATATATTTGTTCTCCCTTTTAACAAGGAGTGAAGCATCTGCATTTCAGTGGTCCTTCTTCTTGAGAGGCAAATGCTAGCAGCAAACATTGAACTGAGACTGGGCTTCCCATTGGAGGAAATAGTGAAAGTATTGGAAGAGCTGAAGGGGTTTGCAACCCCATAAGAACAACAATGCCAACCAACCAGAGCTCCCAGGGACTAAACCATTACCCAAGGTCTATACATGGACTGACCCATGGCTCCAGCTGCATATGTAGCAAAGGATGGCCTTGTTGGGCACCAATGGAAGGAGAAGCATGTGGTCCTGCCAAGGCTGGATCCCCCAGTGAAGGTGTATATGGGGGGGGGACAAATTGGGTGGGGAACATTGTTATAGAAGAAGGAGAGTGGGATGGGATAGAGGGCTTATGTTCGGGAAACCAGGAAAGGAAATAACACTTGAAATGTAAGTAAAAATTATTCAATAAATGAAAAAAATCTGAAAAAAATGAATTTGTGACCAATGGTGCTGGTTTAATTCCTCACAAGTTGATCAGTTCTTGAAGAAGTTCACATTGATAGATTTCTAGGGTAGGAACTCCCAACATTCCCTGCTTCAGTAAAAATAGGGCTATGTATTCAGGCCCTTCTCAGCGTAAGAGACACAGGCTGTCCCTTCACAGATCATGGGAGACAAAAAAACAGTGAAAGTTCCAAGCCTATACAGCTGGGTGTGGTCGTGGTTTGGCCTTGTCTACCTGGATGGTTAATCACAAGAGTTCCACTTTTCTGTATTTGAAGTATGGAAATGAGCTGGAGAAACGAATCAGCAGTTAAGCACAGTGGCTGCTGCTCTTTCAGAGGACCTGGGTTGGAGTCCTAGTACCCACATGGCAGCTCTCAACACTCCATAACTCTAGTCCCAGGGATCTCATGCCCTCTTCTGATCTTTCTACACACCAGGCACACACTACTGCCCAGATATACATGCAAGCAAAAGACCTGTGGACATGAAAACAACGAAACAAATACAAGCGAATAAATAAATCTGTGGAAACCACTATATCTCAACAGAGCATAGGTTTGCTACAAAAATAAATGAACTTTTTTTTGTCATCTACATGAATTTATTCATACTTTCTTAAATAAAAGATGAAAAGGAGGAGAAGGAGGAAGAGGAGGAGGAGGAAGATGAGGAGAAGAAAGAGGGGGTGGAAGAAGAAGATGAGAAGTTGGAAGAGGAGGAGGAGGAAGATGAGGAGAAGTTGGAAGAGGAGGAGGAGGAGCAGGAGGAGGAGGAAGAGGAGGAGGAGGAGGAAGAGGAGGAGGAAGAGGAGGAAGAAGAGGAGGAACAGGAAGAGGAGGAGGAGGAGCAGGAGGAGGAGGAGCAGGAGGAGGAGCAGGAGGAGGTGGTGGTTCGGGTGGCCAGGGAAGTTATTCATAAACACTGAACAGGAACCAAGACTCCAAAACTTGAGTACTCCTTGTACCCTCAGCCTCCAACCCTCCCGGAGTTCCTTTACAACAAGACACCCAGATCAGCAGCAGAGGTACCTGGGGTCAGCACTCAGATTGTGAACAATGGGATGGAAGGGGAAAGTTCAAAAATGGGAGCTGAGAAGGGGAAGGGATGAAGAAGAGAGATCCTAGGCTCTAGAGGACAGTCTGCCACAGGAGGGGAATGTGAGCCAGTATGGGGGAGCCCATACTGTGACCCATGCTCCCTGGACCCCAGAGCACCCCATGGTTTGTTCTTCAGTCCACTCCCCTATTCCTGAAGCCTCACAGGCCCAACTCCAAGTCCTCCAGCCCCTCCTCCAAAACCCTGTGCCATGTCAGCTTTTCCAGCTGTTCTCTGTTGAACTTCCCAGCCTGGAGGCGTTACTGCAGCTTCTCCACCTGTATCAGCTTCTTCCTTAAGTTCCTGATCTTCTTGTCTTTCTCTGTGGTGGCAGCAGAGTCGGGTGCATGGAAGGCAGCTAGAGAGGTGGCCTGGGGGCCATGGTGAGCACTGGGTGTCTGGGCTGAGAGTCCCAGAGACACCTTATCAAGAGTCCTGCTCAAGGCCTCTGTGTCTTTCTCCTGTGGCTGTCTCCTCTTCTCCTTCCACTTCAGGTTGCGTTTGGCTGTCTTGGAGAGGCCTGCTTCACCACTGTCAGGTCTGGATGAGGTGACCTGTGTGGAGGCCTCAGGGCTCTGTCCTGGGGAAAGTTCTGGTTTACTCTTGAAAAACTTCACTTGTTTTCATAGGCTTGGTTTCTTGGAGCACATATCCTTTGACCCTCCGCTACTTGTGCTGTGTCCCATCGGGTCTCTGTGTTGATTCAATGTAGTTGCCGACGGTCTTGTCAGTTACAATGGGAGTCGCCATCTTGAGAACCAGAACCCGATAAATGAATTAATAGGGGTGATAAATGGAATTGTCCTTCATTTAAGTTCTTGATAAATGGCAGCATTCATTCCTTTTTAAAATTGCTTTTTAGGTGACCTGGGTTGGATCTGGAATTGTGTTGGGTGGTTTTGAGTTTGAGAACTCAATAGACTATGCCTTTTATATGCATCATTGTTGCTGTCTAGTGGATGAGTTAGGTCCATTTTAAACCTAATGCAGGCACCACAAAGTGAGTTTGGAGAGGACGTACTGAGAACAACTCCCTGGGCTCTAGCTGTCTTCTAGATAACCCACTGTCTCTACATGGAAACCTTGCTCAGGCTACCTTCCTCATTTCCACCACCTTATGTCACTGACATGACAGATGCCTGAGAAACACTTTTCTTCAGCCAGATCTGCCTCTTCCCAGGTGCCCCCTTGTTCTATGTCTAGAAGGTTCATTCATGTTCGTCTCCTCCCACAAACCCTGTGTATCCTTCAGAACACAGTTGAGTTCTTCCCAGCATATGGAAATAACACCAGACAATGGAGACTCTAGAGTCAGGAAAACATCTAAGAAGCCAGGGCACTCAGATTGCACAGGATCCTGATAACCAATGGGGAAGACAGGGTGGATAGACAGATGGCCACTTCTCTATTCAATATTTGAAAGTGCACATGCACTTCATAATTCAGGAAAGTCTCTACATGTATACCTGTAAATAGCTCAGCTGATTACTACTAATTGCTGGTTTGCTCTGAGTTAACTTCTAATCCAGGAATACTTCAAGAGGAATACTTCAAGGTTTGGCGGCCATTGCGTATTCAAACCAGTTGCAGAAATACCAAGGAGGGAGAGCTACAGGAATATTAAATACAGAAGGCCCTAGCATGAATCTCAGGAACAAGGCAGCCACCTGACCAGAGGAGCAAGCCTGAGCTTTGAAATGAAGGACTTTGCTCCCACTCACTCCTGGCTGGAGATGAGAAGGAAGGTAGGACATTAATCTCAGATCTCTAGCTCCCAGAGCATAGCAGAGCGTCAAGGTTCAGTTCTTTGTTCGCTATTGTTTTTTTCATGCTGCTTTTAGGATTATTTCTTTTAGTTTTCTTTCCTTTTCTTTTTTCCTTTCCTTCCTTCCTTCCTATGTTTCTTTCTTTCTTCCTTCCTTCCTTCCTTCCTTCCTTCCTCTCTCTCTCTCTCTCTCTCTCTTTTTCTTTCTTTTTTAATACAGGGTTTCACTGTGTAGCTCTGGTTCTCCTGGAACTCGATCTTTTGACCACTATGTCCTTGAACTCATAGAGATCTGCCTGCCTCTGCCCCACAGGTGGTAGGATTAAACACAAGGCATGCACTATCACTGCCTGGCTAGAATTATTTCTTTATTTTGTATTTTTGACCTCATGATTGAATGTCACAGAGAGTTTCTTCTCTGATTCTGTCTGTTTGGACTTCTACATGGCTGTTACACCTGCAAGCTTAATTCTTTCTATACATTTGTGATGATTTCTGCTAGAATTTCACTGAAATATAAGTCTGTCTCATCCATTTGATGTTACTTCGGCTGTTCCCTGCCATACCCCATGAATTCTTAGGTTTGGACTCTTGAATGTGTCCCAGGCTCTTTGGGGATATTGTTCATGCTTCTTATTTTTCCTCCTTGTCCTCTACCCCTGAGATTTGTTCTTGTGCATGATCTTATCTCTTAATGACAGTCTTGGTTGTGGTTTCTACCAGTTTGACCATCCTCTTCAAATATTTTTATTTATTTAGTTTTTAATGTTTCAATCTCGTTGCAAAGTTTTTCCTCCATATTTTGAAATTCTACTACTGTGCTCTGAACTATTACATTTCCTTTTGAGGCTGTCTGGACAAGAATTTGGTTAGATTTCCTTAATTCATGAATTTATTTGACTCTTTATGATCATCAATTCTTTTGAATAGTAAGGCTGTAGATTCTTTCTTGGACATTTCAATTACTTCTGTATGGGATACTGTGGTTTCTGTAACTTAGATCTGCATGCAGTCCAGCTATGATGACTGGGGGAATTTGACTTTGATTTCAGATGAGTGACAGAGGCAATCTAGTCCTTGCTATGTGCCAACACGATCAAGCATGGGGCAGCACCTTAAGCACCAAGGTGACCAGATGGAGTCAAAAGTTTGGTCACCCCCAGATTCTACAAACCTGTTGGAGACTGGATACCCAATTTCAGACCAGATAGCCTGTCTACAATCATGGGACTGAACACAGTGCTACAGGCCCAAAGTAACCTCTAGGACCGTAGAAAGGGAGACTTGAGGCCTGGCAGTAACCTTTGGCACCTCAGACTTCAGGATTTCATACCCACATTGATGTCAGATACCACTGGAAGCAAAACTGCAGTATTTCGAGGGAACCCTGAGCAAACTGGAACCACACCTCAGACCCTGTACTGACCTGTTCTGGAAATGTGGTTGCAAGGTACTCTCTGGTCCTGCAGGAATTGGAAGTCTGGATCCAAGACTAAGTCCCACATAAGCTGGAGGATCAGTCACAGGCACACTCTAGACATCAGGCATTTCTGCAAAAAAAAATAATTTTTCATCGGTTCATGTGCTGATAAACTCTGAGGCTGACTCCACATGTTCCCTTGAGTACCCACCAGGAGTGGTACATGTGGATTATGATAGTGGTTCTGTTTTTAGTTCCTTCAGTAGCCTCCACATTAGTCTCTACAGGCTTTATGATAATTCACATTCCTACCAGCAATGTAAACCTATAGTCATTTATTTCTGTATTAAAAACCACAAGCACAAATACTATTTGGATGTGTGACTGATATATATGTCAGGGGATATGTGTACCACAGGGCAGAGCTGAGGGTTAGAAAGAGTCTGTATGGAATCGGTTCCTTCTCCCACCTTTACATTAGTTCTAAGAATTAAACCTGGTAATCAGGCCAGGATCTAAGTTTCTTTACATACTGAATCATCATTTTGCCTGGGATGACATGGAATTTCAGTGGAGTTTCTATTTGTATTTCCTTGGTGGCTAAAATCATATTTATTGGTTATTTGCACATCTGTTTAGCAGTTGAGGGCTGGAAGTGTGACTTAGTGGTAGAATATTTACCCAGCATCCAGTTCTGGCTGCAGGCCCGAGTCATACAGACACACACACACACACACACACACACACACACACACACAATCACACACACAATCACACACAGAGAGAGAGAGAGAGACAGAGAGAGAGAAACACACACATGTTTACACATGAGACACAGAGTCACAAAGACACAGAGAGACAGAAACTGACAGACAGACAGGCAGACAGACAGAAATTTCTGTTCAGATCATTTGCTCATCTCCTAACTATATTGCTTATTAGCTATTGTTTTATTTTGGTTTGGTTTTGAGATAAGATCTTACTGTAAAGCCCTAGACGGTCTAAAACAAGCTATGTAAAGAGGATGGCCTAGACTTCACAGAGTTTGCCTGTTTATGCAGACACGAGTTGGGATAGGATGTGCCACACTGTCCTTCCCTACTTTACTTCTTTATAGGATGGAGATTTATTCTGGGTTTGATGAATGATTGAGGAAAGATATCCTCCCCAAGAATACTTTGGGGCTTTAGTTACAGTGTTTGATCTATTTTGAGTTGATTTTCATAGAGCAGGAGAGACGGGGATCTACTGTTACTCTTCAATGTGTAGCTACTCAATTTGCCTGACATCACCTGTTTAAGAATAATTTTCTCCAACTTTTCTCCAGCACACCTTTATTAAGTAAGAATCAGATGGCTGTGACTACATGGCTTATTTCTCAGTCCTCTCTTCTATTCCATTGACACATAATGTATGCGTTTCTACAAAATCCTGTCTTTTGTTATCCAGACTCTGTCTAATTTTGAAATTAGGTGATGTGGTACTGGGAGCATTTGTGGTTTTGAGCAGGATTCCTATAGCTATTCAATAGAGTCTTAACAATAAAAGAAAGACATTCATTATTGATCTCTAGCCTCTATATCAGTGGTTCTCAACCTTCCTCAAGCTGCAGCCCTTTAATAGAGTCCTTGTGTTGTGGTGACCCCTAACTATAACATAACAAAGGGGCTGCAATCCACAAATTGCAAAATGCTGCTCTACACACATGCACACACATGAGCTCACTCTCCCCAATGTATAAGCGGACTCTCTCCATAACAAGTACATCACACACACACACAGACACACACACACACAGACACACACACACACAGACACACACACAGATATACACACACACACAGAAACACACACACAGACACACACACACAGATGCACACACACACACACACATACACGTAAAGTCTTAAAATATCTGGTATAATTCAACAGTGCATCTGTCCCATCTTATCCTTATTGGAGAATATGGACACTTTTTTTTTTGCTACAGCTTCAATATCATTGCTTCTTAAATGCATATATTTGGAACAAGGTTTTAGTGTGCCTCTCTGGCTATCCTGGGACTTGCTCTGTAGACTAGGCTGATATAAGACTCACAGAGATCTCTGGGCTTCTGCCTTCCAAATGCTGAGATTAAGGTATGTGTGTCACCAAGATCAATAACATTGTTTTTTACATTTCATTTAGGTGTTTTTATACCCTGCAAATGGTTATGAGTCATGAAGTGGGTGCTGAGACTTGAACTTGGTTGCTGTGGAGGAGCAGCTGGTCCTCTTAACCACTGAGCTATCGCTCCAGCCCCTTACATGATTTTTGGTCAAAGGAATAAGATATGAATTATATTTCTCTCTCTGAGTGGAAACATGACAATCTGAATTATTCAAGGCCTATAATATAGATACATAGCATTTTGGCTCCTCCCATAAAATTAATTCAGATGGGCTTGTCAATCACATGGACAGAAAACAAACCTCACAAACTATAACCTTGAAACAAAAGTCATCTAAAGACCTTAAAAGGATACAAGAGATAACTATCCCTTTGATGAACTGATGTACTTATACATTCCAGGAGCCCCTCCCTTGATGCAGCTGCTTACAGATTGTCCTGGTTAGATTTATTTTTTCTTTTTGGTCACCTTGGCAAAAACCAGGATCCACAGGAAAGAAGAAACTTCTGTTGAAAAATTCTCTCCTTAAATGTGCCTATACAGAAATGTGTGCAGGAATTTTCTTGATTAAGGACTAATGCAGGAGGGCCCAGCCCACTGTGGGTGAGGCCACCTAGATAGGGGTTATTGTCTGGTATAAGGAAGCAAGCCATGAGCAAGAAGCCAATAAGCTTTCTTTTTCTTCCCAGCCTCTGCTTCTGGCCCTGCCTCCAGGTTCCTGCCTTGATTACTGCTCAGTCCGTGTTCCATGGATGATGAAGGACAAGCTTTAAAATGAAATAAACCTCTCCCTTCCCACCTAGCTTTGGTCCTTGTGTTTATCATAGCAACAGAAATCCTGACAAAAATTCACCTTCACTAAGTCTGACATCTTCACAAGTTCTAACTCAAAAACTGTAATTTTTATCATCCTGACCCCCCACACACATACACACCACGCCTTATAACTACTGATGAGATTCCTAAATCTGTTGGCCATAATATTGGGAGCATTCCCACTCTCTCTAAAGACACCACCCCCCCCACACACACACCAATGCATCTGATTTTGCAAGCTTCCATATTGAAGCTGCCTGCTTTCGCGGTCTCTAACTTGGAAGACATGCCCCCCCCAGCCACCAGTCACCACCCACCACTACCTACCCATCACCCACCCACCCCCTCATCTCCCATGCCCCTGAATATTATTCTGCAGGTATCCATGCTGAACCTGCTTGCTTTCTTTATATCTAACCCTGAAAGCATGGGTTTCTTTCCTCTTTTGCCCATTTCTCTCCTGGCAGTTGAGGAAGATCTATGGTGCCTGCCATGTTGATACTGTCCTCTCAAACCCCATAAAATGGGCCTTCAGCCTCCTCTTGAGTTTGTTAAGTTTTTATATCTATGAGATGAAGAGCTCTCAGAAAGGCAGCCTGAATTTCCCAGGAATGATCATAAAGAAATGAAGACACAAGGGGGCAGCAAATGGTTGTTGTTGTTGTTGCTGTTGTTTTGTTTGTTTTGTTTTGTTGACATGGTTGTGATAAAGAGTGGACAGGCATGACGTCAGCTTAGAGCAGAAGATAAAGGAATGAGTGGGATTTAAACGGGAATTTAGAAAGGATTGTATCAAATTTAGTAAATAGTTTTCTCCTCTGTGTCCCTGTGTTTGACAGGATGAGGTGGGTCCTTTACCCGAGGTATACTAAGGGAACTAACTTCTCAATGATAGCCGCTTCTCTAATGCCAGCACACCTCAGCAGTGAGGGGACAGAGGCACAACTCCATGCTGCTGACCTTGGCAACTTGATAAGTTCCCTGGAAATTGTAGGAACCTTGACTAAGGACAAACCAGGATTCACAGCTTCAATAATAAAAAGAATTTTGGGATTATACGGTTTATAAAGAAGAGTTGGAGACTTTTATTAAACATATTTTATTATGGACTTAATCATGAGACACACTCAGAAGAAAGAAAGATACACAGGAGAGTACAAATGGGGGTTTCTAAAAGAGAGCAAAATGTACCTAGGTGTGGGAACAGTCTCCCCAAGGGAGAGGAACAACTGGTTGTGTGAGCATTAGCCATATGGTCAAGTTTGGTGGCTCTTGGGTGTTTGCTTCTCCAGAGAAGATGCTGTTTCTGCAGAGAATAATTGACTGAGTAAAACTGCAGTTGTGTGGAGACTTTGGGATTCTGCCGACCCTGATGCTAATTCCCTTACCCAAAGCTAGCTTTAGTGTCTTGAATTCTGAGCCATGCCTTGCCCACTTCTATTACTGAAACCATAACAGTCCCATTCACAACAACAGTCTCTGCATAGGGAATGGGGTCAGCCCTCCTGCTTACAGAGGAAGTGAGACTTGGCCAGCCAGTTCTGTGTCAACTTAATACAAGCTAGAGTTATCTGAAAGTTGGGAAACTCAGTTGAGAAAATGCCTCCATAACATCAGACTGTAAGGTACTTTCTCAATGTCTGATATGGGAGGGCCCAGACCACTGTGGGTGGGGTCATCCCAGAGCTGGTGGTCCTGGGAGCCAAAAGGAAGCAGGCTGAGCAAGCCTTGAGGAGTAAGTCAGTAAGCAGCACCCTTCTGTGGCCTCTGTAGCAGCTCCTTCCTCCAGGTTCCTGCCCTGTTGAGTTCCTGTCCTGGCTTCCTTCAGTGATACTATGAGGTGAAATCCCTTTCCTCCCCAGATTGCTCTCCTTGTGGTTTCAGCAAGGCAGTGGCAACCCTGACCTAAACAGTTTAGGTCAGTACAGCCTTTGCTGTTACCTCAGACTTTGTGTGCTTCCAGAATCCATGTTCTTATCCACACAGACTTCTGGGATAAAATTAACCACTGTGTATAAAACTTTCCACTCAAAGATAAGGAATATGGGAAGAGGCAGACAGCACAAAATGGCTAAAACCAGGAACTAGCAGACCTGGACTGTCCTCAGGAAAGCTGGGTCTTGATTCCCCTGGTAAACAGAAAGAAGCCTGAAGCCAGGAGGAATCAGAAAGGGCCTAGGAAACTCTTTCAGGAGCTTTGTAAGCTGACAGGATTCTTGTGTGTGGGTTCAGCTGCCCTTCCTTCACATTCCTTTCCATTTTCCTGAACCCATACCACTCTGCCCTGGAAGGATTTCAGTGCTAATCATGCTCTCTGAGACTGCATGGACTCACTGGGCTGCGTCCAAGGGCACCACAGGAAGAATTTACAATTTATCACACACTGCTTTGTTCCTCTCTAAGAAAAAAGAAAGAACAGTGTGATATAGGGTAAAGGAAAGGTCTTAAGAGGTAATGACTGGTTTTCTGTGCAGGCTTTTCCTTAAACTGCCTTTTACAGAACAGCAGGGTCCCCACACTTCCCATGGGCTCCTTAGAACATTTCTTTCTTTTCATTCTTCAGTTGGAGTTGAGGGAGGGTTGGGATGGCTCTGCCTCCACCTTCACTGTCCCTTCAAGGAGCCCAGCAGGAGGCTCTGCTCTCCAGAGTCACCAGAAATGGCATGCATCACCAACACTGAGCCAGGAGATGGAGACAGGAATTCAGTGTGCTAGCTAGCTGGTGGCCCTAGAGTAAGTCTCCTGTCAAAAGCCTTAAGTGTGTGCTCTGCAACAGGACAAGCTTGGGAGCCACTTGATAAAGCAGAGAAACCTACTGGAGGAAGGAACCATGTCACCAGTGCTTCATGGATCCCTTTCCTCCACAACGGAAAGACACTGGCGAGAAACATAACTTTCTTCTATGAAAGGCATTTTTTAAAGGTTAACTAAAAGAAAAAATTAGACCAGCCTGCCTAGTGGAAATAAAATGCAAATCACATTTGTGATTTCAAGTTTTCTAATAGTCATATATTTTAAAAATAATAGGTCAAAAGAAATGAGTGAAATTTGGGGAATACATCATGGTACTAGTCAATACATTATCATTTAACATATAATCAGTATAAAGATGTTACCAATGATGTCATTAACACTGATGTATTTCGTATTAAACTCTGTATTCTGGTATGCATTTTACATATGTTGGTACAAAACAAAGCTCTTGCTTCCAAGGGGATAAGAGTCAAATAAATGTGACCAGAAACGTGGATTCAACTTGCTGGATAGATGATGAGAGATAGAGATAGAGATAGAGATAGAGATAGAGATAGAGAGAGAGAGAGAGAGAGAGAGAGAGAGAGAGAGAGTAGCCAGAGGCATCTAGAAGAGTCCAAGGTAGAAAAAGAAAGCTGTAAACTGAACGTGGCCAACAGACTGGACAGGGCCAGACTCTCTGCAGGAGCACAGAGAACAGAGAAAACAGGGAGAATAGCAGGGTTGTAAGGAATTTGACTGGCTGGGGGCAGGGAGCCTGTGAACTCAGGAGGCTTGGATGCTGGCATGGACTCTGAAATGTGCACTAGTACTGGGTACCTGTAACATTGAAGAAGCCTGGAGCTCCCACATGGTAATGAGAACCACAGGTACCCATGTGTGCCTTCTGCTGGGTAAGGGAACAGAAGCTGTTTCACAAGTTCCAGAGGAATGCGGTCTCTTACCTAACTGCCACAGGCTGAGCTCATTGGACTGCCCCTTGGGATTCGGGGAACTGGAGTTTCCTTCAGACCTGACACCAGGGGAGTAGTTCCATGATCTTTTATAATGATAAAACAAAGGACAGTCTTGAATCAATTTACTAAGTGAATTAATAGGGAAATTAGGATAAATTGGCTAATATCCCAGAAGGGAAATCTCTGGTACGGGTTTCAGATGCTGTCAGATGACATTTGCACCTTTAGGGTTGTTGTGATCTAAGTTAGAACATCTCAAACATTTTACCTAATAGTCACAAGTATGAGGGCCCATGGCTTGCCAAAGAATGATACCCGGACTCAAATAGTATGAAAAGACATTGAGTGTTTTATTCTGCAGAAGTCCAGCATGTTGGAGTCCCCCATTAGCAAGTCAGAGACCACCAATGATCTTGCAGGCCTGATTTAAAGTACATTAGGGAATTCTGGGGTAGGTGACTGTACCGGCTGGTTTGCCTGTCAACTTGACACAAGCTGAAGTTATCACAGAGAAAGGAGAATCAGTTGAGGAAATGTCTCCATGAGACTAATATGCAGGGCAGTGATCTCAACTAGTGATCAAGGGGGAGGATCCAGCCCATTGTGGGTGGTGCTGTCCCTGGGCTGGAGTTCCTGGGTTCTATAAGAGAGCAAGCTGAGCAAGCCAGGGGAAGCAAGGCAGTAAGTACCATCCCTCCATGACCTCTGCACCAGCTCCTGTTTCCTGACCTGCTTGAGTACCGGTCCTGGTTTCCTTTGGTGATGAACAGCAATGTGGAAGTGTAAGCTGAATAAACCCTTTCCTCCCCAGCTTGCTTTTTGGTCGTGGTGTTTGTGCAGGAGTAGGAACCTGACTAAGAGAGTGACCTCTATGTTAATGTGTCAGGTCCATCTCATCTGTATGAGAGTGTCAGGGCTGGACACTTCTCAGGGAGGTCTGGAAACTGATGCTGACCCATTGTCCTTGCCCCAGGCTAACTTCTGAGGCCTGGACTTGTTTGGAATTGCCCAGTTTGTGGAAACAGATATTTAGGCCTAGTCTCCTTAACTGCCAAGTTGAAGCCTGTCATGGAATCAGCCTATCTTTCTCAACAGTGATATCACGGAACATATAGGTATTGATAACAAATAGCTGTGAAGGGATCTAAATATAGGACAAGATCTAGAACATTTCATCTCTTTACAATTTCCAAGTTCTAATCAGACTGTGATCTTTAACACAGATATGGCTTCTGCTGAGAACTGCAGTTCACATAGAAGACACCAAGGGTTCTACAGTGGCCCCTGTGGTGCTGAGACAGAGCAGAGAAAGATGCCGATTAAGGTCCTTGCAGGTGTGCAAGTCTAGAGACTGACCTTCCTCCCATCCACTCTTTGGGGCTTTTAATTGAGTTTGAAGAAACAAATCAACAATTGGCAGAAATAAAGGAACAGAATTACTAATGTGCAAGTAGACAGCTGTCACGCTGAGCATGAAACTCAGAGATGAGCCCTGACGATTGTGGCTTAAGGATTCTTTATGAGGAGGACAGAAGTGAGGCCACACCAATTTCAGAGGAGAAGTCAATGATTTATAGGGGACATGGGCCAGGCACATAGAAGTGACAGCATCTGGGAACACAGTCTGCCTGGGATCTATGGGCGTGAGCTCTCCTCTTGTCTCCTGCTTGTTACCCTTCAGGGAGTTCATCCTTAGGACCTTTACACAGATAAAGGAGCTTCAGGAATGATTCTTAGCTTTTATTTCAGGTTCAAAGGAGGACTGCAAGCCAGGGCTCCTGAAGCCGGCTTGTTAATTAAAAAAGGAAAAAAAAAAAAACAAAAAAACAAAAAAACAAAAAAAAAAAAACCAAAACAAAACCACCAGGCTTCACTTTGAAGTATTTGTGTTTTCTGAGTCCGAACACATTGCTTTACTCAGCTCTTAACAATAAGATCCAGAGTTTCTAGAAGCATGACGTGTAATTCCACATTTCTTCAGCTTTCTCTCAAGTAAATAGCAAACACCTTGAGAAAAGTGTCCTCTGTTAACCCAAGTCCTTAAGTCAACGTCTGGGCCCTGGGAGCTCTAACAAGTTTGGATCAATGACCACCAAATGTGTGTGTGTCTGTGCATGTGTGTGTGTGTGTGTGTGTGTGTGTGTGTGTGTGTGTGTGTGTGTCTGTGTGTGTGTGGTGTGTGTGTGTGTCTGTGCGTGTGTGTTTGTGTGTGTGTGTGTGTTGTGTGTGTGTGTACATATACAACTAGCCACATTAGGAGCAAACCAAATAATGAGACCCACTGACTCATCCAGCCAAGTCCATCTTCAGGCTCCTGCACAGGATTAGGCTTGAATACAAAGTGGTCAGGATGTGGTCCATCCCACCCATTGTTGATCCTGGCACTGTCTCAGTGGCACTCTCTCCTTGTGAAATCTCTTTCCAGGGAACAAGTTCCTTACTTTTCTTCTTCTTCTTTTTTCCCCAAGGAGACTCCTTGGAAAAATGCAATTCCTTGGAACCTCTATTCCCAGGGACAAAAGGCATCAGGATGTCTTTCCTTAGAACATCTGATGCTACCAGGGTGGTGATAATTTGCAGCCTGATTTGAATTATTCCCATGTTTGAAAGCAGTGTTTAGAATTTAGTGGGTGATTTATCTGTCTGTAGGGTTTATATAAATACTAATTACTAATCTTTCATATTATTTGTTTTTCTTTTAATTTTTCTAAGACAAGACCTGGAGTATCCATGACTGACCTTGAACTCCTGATCTTTCTACTTCTACTTCTGCCCAACTTCTGCATGCTTGCAAGTATTATAATGTGCTTTTAGTATTACATGGCATGCATGTGGCACCAGGCCTGGCTAGTCTGCTAGTTTTTATGTTATTCTATTTTAAATGTCTTATTTTTGAAGTGATCTCCATACATTTGTATCCAACCATCTATACAACTCCAGGCAAAGTTGCACCCCATATAGAGAAGCCTATATATATATAGATATATATATATATATCTCCAAGAAAGACTTGCTCTGCTTTTCCTTCCTTCCATAGCCCAGGCTGACCTTGAACTCCCTATCTAAGCCTCTCATGTGCTGGGATTGTAGGTGGATGCCATCACTCCCAGTCTTGATAGTTTTACCTTGAAAAGCTCTTGTAAGTTTTTGAACTTTAAATGTCTGTTTTTGTCTCACACCAGCCTTCTTGGGTTGGTTTAGAACACACTATCCAACACAGGACCCCTTAGCTTTAGTAAAAACAGCAGCATAAGAAATGTAATTCTCACCTTCCCTTCTTCCCTTCACAAACTATAACATCTAGGAAAATTTTCCTAGATTTCCCATTTTCCTTCCCCATAGCAGATAATATGACCCTCATTTAAGAGGCGACTTTCCTGTACTCAGGTGAAAAGAGCACTCTACTCTTTTAATCTTAATCTCTTCCTTGTACTAAAAAGCCATAGATTATGTAATTTATGAACAACAGATTAGGTAATTTAGCTCACAACTCTAAAGGTTGACCTCCAATGCTATTTCTCCATGACAGCCCACTCTTCCTTAAGACTGAGCACGAAACTGCACAAGTCAGGACTGGAGAGTTGGCTAAGTGGTTAAGAATACTTGGTATAATTACAGAGGATGCAGGTCTATAGGTTGATGGTATTATGCAGGTGAAGGCAGGCAAGAAAAAACAAGGCCTGTCATTGGACGAGAAGGAAGGGAAGTGGGAACTCTCTTTAGAAGTGAAGGAGAAGCAGGAAAGAAGGTGTCAGAGGGAGGGAAAGGACTTGGGAGAACATGGCACAGATGTTAAGATTCTTTTCTGTGCATAGATACAGGTTATAGTGAATATTTCCAAGGGATGGGTATGTACAGGACTTTGTGATGTCTAGATGGGCCTATTATCTTATCAAGTGGATCAGAGGTTATTATGTGATGTGTTCTTTCATGTGGTGACTTAATTGAGTTCAAGAGAAGGTGTGATGGGAGGAAGCACCAAGCCTGGCACGGAATTGGGATGTGTGTGCCTGGTGTGGAAACAACCTGCCTTGGGGACTTGATGGGTAGATAGATTGCTGCCGGTCTCAGAGAGTAGCCATCAGCAGTGTGAGATGGGAGGGAGCTTAGCAGGTGAGATATTTGCTGACTGAGATGAAAATATCCCACAGATGCCATGTGTGTTGATACTAGTGGGGAATAAAAAAAACATTTTTATTTTTTATAATAACACAGGTTTGTTACCCAGCACTCACATGGTGACTTCCAAACACCTTAACTCCAGTTTCAGGGACACAATACCCTCTGAAGACACTCTTCTTCAGAGAGCCCCACCACGACCACTCATCAAGGCTTGCTCGAATCTCCTATCTAAGGGGGACCAGCTTAATCCTGCTCTCCCAAATCTACTTCCTTCTCTATATTCCCAGTGTTATCCAGTCTACTTCCCTCCACATGTCCCTGAACACTCCCCTCTCATATACCACACCCCTTCCCTCACTTAGAGGATAGCACATGATATGAACCTGATAAATATTTATTGACTGCATGAATTTCTGCTATGAAAAATGATGTATACTGTCAAAGCTTCTAAAATAGTTTAAAATATTTATTTTCTTCTCACACCTTCCATAAAAAAACTTATGGGCAATTTTATTCAATTTCGTGGCATCATTACAGCAAAGTGCAATTTGATTCTTTGCAAATTTATGATGTCACTGTTTACTGAGGCACCTTGTCTTTTTTGACAAGGTGCCCTGATCTCTATGGTTTTCTCCTGTATGTTTAAGAAACTTTATTTAGGGCATTAGCCTGAGGGCAACAGAAAAGTGACAGAAATGTTCTTTGTCCTCATTGTTGAGTGCTGCAGCCACCCGGCAATGTGTGGTGACCAAATACTCAAATACTCCAATGTAGCACGTGCAAGTGAGAAGGCAAATTTTTTATATTATTTCACTGTGACAGGTTTGCATGTAAATGGCCGCATGGCTAATGGCTTATGTATGGGAGAGAGCAGCTCCATCCTTAAATACTGTATATAAGCTGTTTTCTTACCAAACTGGTCGACAATCTCCTTCTTAGTTACGTGCAAGGAGACCAATTAAATCACCTCATATCTTGAATATGGGAAGGGTTTGCAGAAGAAATGACTGGTTAAGAATAAAATTTTCAGCAAACATAAAGTTTTTAATTAATCTAAGATGGTCAGTCCTCTGGAGCAAGGCAGGGCAGATCCCCAACTCTTCCTCTCTTCACTGCCAACCACAGCAACGACAATAAATAATACCCATGCTCCTCTGCAAGCATGGTCATCATCAGTCTCATGGGCACAGCCCCCAAAGCTGTCATCACCCCATTTCCCAGATGCAGAAACTGAGGTTCCAAGAGCACTACTTCCCAACTGCAGACCCAAGACGCTAAAAGTTTATGTGGTCCCAGGGACAGGCCGCATGTGCCATATCACTTCCCTTCCCACACCAAGATCCCAGATATTCTTAAAATAGGTGAAAGATCATTTAAGAGCATCTCTTGCCAGCACTGCTTCTTGTACACATCAATGCTGTACACACACAAAAGACTAGGTGGATTCAAATCACAAAGCAAAGTTGAGTTCCAAGTCATTCATTAAATTATTGAGCTTCTTAATAAAAGGAAGAGTGAGCAGGGGCTTTGGAGACTCTAATTGTGCAGCACAAACACTCCCACCCACATGCCACACCCTCATTATGGTTCTGTG